>NC_072767.1:5440795-5749128 GCF_022539595.1 Amphiprion ocellaris | reverse complement strand
TTTTTGTGGTGATTTTCCATGTCTACAGTAGATACTAATCGGTTTTAAATGTGTTTGTTTTGATGCTTTAGGAGTAAATCTGAGAGCTGATGAAGCCTCTTGTTGTTCAGCTTTAATGTTCAGCCGTCTGCAGCTCTCAGGAAGACTCTAACTTACATTTTATATTTCTAAGTGGAGCATCGCTGCACATATTTCCATTTCCACAGTGACACATTAGTTCAGCCACAGATCAGAGCCTCAGTCAGGTGAACCTGGTGGAACAGTTAACCTACATACAGAACATTCATCCACATAATGACATGTTCAGGAACACAGCAGAGAGGGAGGAAATAAAAACCAAAGTGTGCAGAATTTATGAGATCTGAGGTTGATTTGAAAAATATTCAAATGACAGAGTGAAAAAGAGATCGATGTCTGGTGCAAATAGAACCATATAAATATATATATATATATATATAAGGATCATTCAGAACTGGAGGACATTTAACCTCCAATAATCCATGTATAAAATCCTAAAACATGCAGTAGTTGTGTACATGTTCTTGTCCTGAGAAAAGAATGTTTAAAATATTTTAAATACCAAATATGTCTGAAGTTCCCCTAAAATGACATTTTTCCCTAGTCCCATCCCCCCCCGATGACCAAACTGAATCTCTAATAAAACAGAATCTAATTTAAATCTACTTTTTTCTGGTATAAAATCTGTTAAATTATTTTTAAAAATTATTTATTATTTTTAATCCTTATTATACATATTTTTTTCCTTCCAAATAACAGATATCAGATTTTACCAGATAGTATCTGTAATTTACCAAAACAGGGAAAATCTGTAAAATTCCAGCTCAAAAAAAGGATATATACAGGAAAATATAGAAAACAGGAAAATTGTGTAATTTTACAGTCATCAGTTTTTGACTAAATTCTTTTTTTTCTTTTTTTTCCTGTCAAAATGTAAATTTGTGATTTTATTAGATATTATTTGTAATTTTTTAAATCAGGGAAAATGTGTAAAATGCCAGTTTTTAAAAATATTATGACATTATGTATTTTTTTTAGATTTTTAATTGTTTTACAGTTAAATGTAAATTTGTGATTTTATTAGATATTATCTGTAATTTAACAAAACAGGAAAAATCTGTAAAATACCACTTAAATTTTAAATATATATATTTTTTAGCTGATTTAATTCCAGATTTAATTTTACAGTCAAACAATGTAAAAAAAATTTAAATACTAAATTGCTAATACTAATTAAATATTTTTGATGTAGACATTATGCAGTTCTTGGATTTTTTTGGTGATTGTATTAGATATTATCTGTATTCTTTTTTTTATATATATATATATATAAAACAGGGAATCTGTAAAACAATAGCAAATTATTTAATAAAATGAGTTAATCTGTTGTAACACATTTTTTTTACAGTGTTTTCTCCTCACTTAAACAATCTTTTAGTAAAACACGTTACTGTGAGTCATGCCGAGGAAAACAGGATCATTTAAAGGATCCCAGACGTTCTGAATAAATCTTTATATTTCAGTTTTTCTCTGCAGGTTGAAGCTGATTGAAGGTTTTTTTCTGTCTGAATGTTAAATAACTGAACTCACGTCAGAGCTGAGTGACAGAAACGGGTCAAACTGATCTAATGAGGAGCATGAAGCCTCCATGAACATGTTTCAGACTGGAGCTGCTTTGTTCTGTTAAAGACGTCAGCATGTGGTTCTAATAACTGCAGGAACAGAGGACACACTCACACTTATTAGGTTCTCTAATAGAGTAACAACATAGAACGTGATCACATCATTTATTTAGGAAAAGTGGAAACAAATGGAACATTTCAGGTTAAAAATAAAGACAGTTTCTACATTTCTGTCGGTAAAATCATCTGAACAGAGAAAGCAGACGAGAGGGAATCGACCCCTGAATGGTTCTAGACGCTGTCGTCTGTTGAAAGAAACACCAATAAATCTGAACAATGAACCAAACAGGAAGAAGTTCTGCTGCTGCTGGAGAACCATGAGGTGTTTGGATGAAAACATGAAGCTGCTGGAACACAGGAATGAACTCAAGATAAAGTTTGAACCTTTCAGCTACAAGACGCCGACAGATTAAATCCATCCCAGCAGAAACACTACAGTCATTCCTGTTGTCGGTTTTCTGACCACGTTGTCGTACAGTTGATGGATTTTACAGATTTATTCTGCAGCTGAGAAGAAGATTTAGAACTGAAAAATGGAGAAATGAAGACATGAATGTGTTATTATGGGATGTTCAATTTCTAATGTCATGAAGAAAAGGCTCCATTTTGACCTACTGGATCACCATGGTAACCGATAGGAACAGCCAGATCACCATGGCAAGTGTTGCTGCACAGCTAGATCTCCATGGTAACGGATGGAGTTTGTTTTTAAACCAGTTCTTCCAGTAATTCCACTGAATGGAGCCGTACAGTTACAGAACCAACCAGCAGAACCAGTAGAAACTGTAGAACCAGTAGAACCTACATGTAGAATGTATAGAACCTATAGAACCTGTAGAACCAGTAGAACCTACATGTACAATGTATAGAACCAGTAGAACCTACATGTAGAATGTATAGAACCTATAGAACCTGTAGAACCAGTAGAACCTACATGTACAATGTATAGAACCAGTAGAACCTACATGTAGAATGTATAGAACCTATAGAACCTGTAGAACCAGTAGAACCTACATGTACAATGTATAGAACCTATAGAACCTACATGTAGAACCAGTAGAACCTGTAGAACCTATAAAACCTACATGTAGAACCAGTAGAACCTGTAGAAATAGTAGAACCTACATGTATTCAGCTGGTGATGCAGAAAACGGATAAATCTGTTTTCATGTTTGGTTCTGATCAGCTGATCAGTCCGTTTATTCTGCTGGTTCTGATAGAACTCTGATTAGAACACTGATTCGTCTGTTGGTATTTATTAGAGAACATTCACTCAGGAAAATTAATTCTACTTTGATTTGTCCAAAGACTAAAGTTATTTCTACGTTGTCTTCATTCTGGGACCTGAATGTTGATGTTTAAATGAGTGAAGTTTAATGTTTCAGAGTCAGATTTAAATTTCTGAACTCACAGCGTTTATACGTTTCATTTCCTCCCAGATCTCCATGACAACGACCTGTTCCTCTGACTGAAGCAGGCGTCACACGATTGGTCGGATTCATAGAGAAGAAGAGTCACATGATGCTTTTCATGGCTCAGAGTCTGAAGAAAGTTGAAAACCTTCAGGTTTGGTTGATCAAAGGAACTCTGGATGTGTGGAAAGTACAATCAGGAGGTGATTTTTTATGATTCCTTCTTCTCCTTCACAGCTGCAGATCTGTTGTCCTGAGTGGCTTGGAGGTGAATTCAAAGGAAGCTCACTGACTGAGAAACGTTTGTTCCTCAGAGCCCTGCAGCCTCGGTTTGACTCGGTGTTTCAGTGAACATCACCTCAGACGATTCCCCGACTGATGAATACTGAGTGTTGACATTTCTGTGAACCAGTTCAGTGAGCGAGGCAAGAAAATTCAGAAGTGGGTCACTGTCTCTGAGAGCCTCACAGCCTCCGGCTAAACCTCATAGACGGAGGTTTTCTTCTCTCCACCTGAAAGACGATGTTTGAAAGGAGCTACATGGAGTCCTCTGGTGGGAAGTAAAGACACCAGATTAACTCTCACCTGCTGAGGAAGCAGAGGGAAGTCAGGACGGGAAGTTACAGCTGCTGGAGAGAAAGAAAATGGAATAGAATAAATCTGACTAGAGTAGGACATCCTCAAAGACTGAGAGACTAGAGAGGGAGGCCACCAAGACTCCTATTACTCTTCTGAAGGAGTTCCAGCTTCAGACTGTTCATCCAGCATCTGTTGTCTGTTCTTCACCAGTCAAAGCTTTATGGAGACAAAGAGAAAGACTCTGATGGAAAAAGCTAGAATTAAATCTGGACTAGAGTTCACCAGATGACATGTGGAGACTCTGAAGACACCTGGAAGAAGGTTCTCTGGTCTGAGGAGACCGGGATGGAGCTTTATGTCCATCAGACTAGATGATACGTTTGATGGACACCAAACACTGAACATCATTGCAAACACACCATCCCCACTGTGAAGCACGGTGGTGGCAGCATCATGATGTGAAGCACGGTGGTGGCAGCATCATGATGTGAAGCATGGTGGTGGCAGCATCATGATGTGAAGCACGGTGGTGGCAGCATCATGTTGTGAAGCATGGTGGTGGCAGCATCATGGTGTTCCTTAGCAGCAGGACCTGGAAGGCTTGTAAAGGTAGAAGAGGGTAAATTAAATCCTGGAGGACAACCTGATGCAGTCGGAAGAGAACTGAGACGTGGAGAAGATCAGTTCTCCATCCAGACGATGTCGAAGCAAACAGACAAAGATCCTCAGAGATGGTTTGAAGACAACAAGGTAGAAGTTCTGGAGGAGTCAGAGTCCAGACCTCCATCCAGCTGAGAACTAGAAAAGTTCTGTTGATCAGGATCTCTGAGGACCCTGACAGAGTTTAACAGTTTATAGAGAAGGAGGAGGAGAAACTTCAAATGTTCAGATTGATGGAGACCAACAGGACCAATGATGGACCTGAAGGTTCTTCTACTGAATACTGAATAAGTTTCAAGTTTGTCCTGCAGCTCTGGAGAAACTTGGTTGTTTTCAACCCTCTTGGTTTCCTGATTTACCATACCAGAGACTCTTTCTGCTGTTTAGAACTTTTCGTCTTTGGTGAAGACATCCAAATTAGTCTTCGGATTTGGACACATTCAGATCTACGGTTAGAGCAGAGCTCTGTGTTGCTGGTGTAGATGTTCCAAGATGCCTTAATAAAAATTAATCTTTCAGATCCTCATCAAATTAAATCCTATTCATGTATAAACACTGAGATCAACAGTAGATCAGTCCATGAAGATAATGTTTTACACAATCTCATAAAATATACTAAAGTTATTGAACATAAAAGAATCAAGGAAGTTCAGATTGAGTTGATTTTATATAAACTGAACCAGAAGGCTGATTTTATACCGACACCATCCTGATTTATTAGAAACTACGGTTCAGCATTCCTCTGATTATCAGCATCGGCTTATTAGTACCTGAAGTAACAAACATCCACTGATCCAGAAACAGTTTTCATCTTTCATACTCTAAAATAACCCAGATAAACACTGTGTATATGTGATATATTTTATGTTGGGGCCCTTCAGGAGCCCCTCGACCAGCAGGGGGCAGCGTCTGCGGTCTACTAAAAGACCATCCAAACTAAAAACTGCAGTGTTTGAGTTTCCTCTTCTTGTTTCAGCAGTTAGTTCTTTAATGGTTTGCTTGTGGCGTCCCTCAGGGCAGCATCCTGGGTCCTCTGGAGTTTTATGGCACTAATCAAGTATTTTGGATTCATTAAAGAAAGAGAACCCATTAAATCAGTTCTAAAGGACAGGAAGTGTCTCACAGGCATGCTGAAGACATAAAATGACTTGGAAATTTTGAGTAAATAGGAGTTTTCTCTTGATGATGTTGAGTTGAACTACAGAAACTGGTCCCTCAAAGGTCTCATGAAGAAGAAACACTGATGTCTGAAACCGTTTTCAGCTTTAGTATTGTAAAATAACACAGATAAACACTGTGCTTCGAGATATATTTTATGTTGGGGCCCTTCAGGAGCCCCTTGACCAGCAGCGGGCAGCGTCTGCGGTTGACTAAAAGTCCGTCCAAATTAACAACAATCTCTCGTTTCAGCAGTTAGTTCTTTAATGGCTACATGTGGCGTCCCTCAACACAGCAACCCAGGTCCTCTGGGGTTTTATTACTCAAGTCAGATATTTTGACTGCATTTAAGAAGGAGAACCAATTTAATCAGTTTTCATCGAGAAGAAGTGTCTCGTAGACACACTGAAGACATAAAACGACTCAAGTTTTTAATAAATAGAAGAAACACAGATTTCTCCTGATGATGTTGAGTTGAACTGCAGAAACTGGTCCCTCAAAGGTTTCATGAAGAAGAAACACTGATGTCTGAAACATTTTTCATCTTTAATATTCTAAAATAACCCAGATAAACACTGTGTATTGTGATATATTTTATGCTGGGGCGCGTCAGGAGCCCCTCGACCAGCAGGGGGCAGCGTCTGCAGTCAACAAAAGTACGTTCAAACTAACAACAACCTCTCGTTGTTTCAGCAGTTTGTTCTTTAATGGTTTGCTTGTCGCATCCCTCAGGGCAGCATCCCGGGTCCTCTGGGGTTTTATTACTAGATTTAGATATTTTGGCTTAATTTAAGAATGAGATCAAATTCAACCAGCTTTAAAAGACAAGAATTGTCTCGTAGACACACTGAAGACATGAAATGAGTTTGAAATTTTGAGTAAATAGAAGTTTTCTCCTGATGATGTTGAGTTGAACTACAGAAACTGGTCCATGAAAAGTCTCATGAAGAAGAACCACTGATGTCTGAAACAATTTTTCCTCTGAAAATGCTTCTGATAAATCCTGGATGTGATGATTAGAGATGATGGCGGTCCATCTCCTCTGCAGGTCCAGGCTAAGACCATCTTTACTCCCCTATTTGAGCTTCAGATGTGTCTCCATTCAGGTCCGGTCCTCCCAGTGAGCAGCTATAATCCTCTCCAGCTCTGATTCTGAGCTCAGTCGTCTGGGATGGGGGAGTTGCAGTTCCCGTGGTAGATGTAAACGGGTCCGTCGCAGCGGTAGTACATCAGGAAGACGTCTCCGTAGCCGTGGTCCCTCCACCAGGTACACAGCTGCCGGTTCCAGCCGCAGCCCAGCAGGTAGAAGAGCTCCGGATGCTCCATGCCGATCATGGTGAAGAAGTCCTGGTCGCCCAGGTGGCCCCTGAAGCGGTACTGGTCGGCCAGTTGGGCCACGTTGCCGGGCTCCAGCAGCCGGTTGTACAGAGCCGAGGCCCTCATGGCACCCAGGTCCAGCAGCATGACGCCGCTGTTGAAGCCCGGCAGGCCGTCCGGAGGAGGATCTCCCACCCGGGTCTGAGGGTTCTCCTTCCGGTACTGCCAGAACGTATGTCTGAGGAGATAAGAACACAGATAGAGGTCAGTTTGAAGTAAATGCAACCAGAAATAAAGGTTTTGAACTTTTTTCCCTCATTTTTAAGGGCAGAAAATTTCTCTTTATTGTCAGTCTTAGCAACTTTGAGTAATTTTGAACTTTTTTGATAAAGATATTGACAAATTTTGGATATGTTAAAACACATTTTGGACAAATCTGAGTAATTTGGACAAGTTTTAAGTCATTTTAAGAGGTTTGTTAGTCATTTTGTACAATTTCTATCTTCTTTAGGACACATTCTGAGTATTACTGGATATGTTTTACGATATTCTGGATAGATTTTAAGTAATTTTTGATCAGTTTTAGGATATTTTGGACAATTTTAAAGAATTTTGGACAATCTAATTTCGAGCCAATTTCATGTCATTTTGAACAATTTTCAGCCGTCTTGGACAGGTTTGACTCCAAAACATCGAAAACTGGAACCTTGTCTGGTTGAACTTTAACACATCAGATTCTACTGATGTTAGAGCCTCAACAGTTGATAAAATGTTGACCAAAGACTGTATTTTAGTAGAAATATGATTCCATCCATGGATATACACATACAGGAACATTATGGAGACACTAGACCAGCCTGGAATGAACGTTGGTGAAAGGTCCAGTAATTAAAAATGTGTCCTTTGCTGGATCCATTCAAACTATTCTGTCTGTTCTCACCACATCTAACAGCTGTTAGTTTTGTTTCTGGAGATACCCTAAAAATGGCATCAAAGGTATTTTTGAAGGTAAATACAAAAATTTCCGGGTTTTAAAACATCTGAAATTCTCAAAATTTGGACAAAATATTCTTCAGAACTTAGTTCTGGGTCTCACATAACAAATAAACTCTGAATAAAATCTGAGCTACATCCAGTATTTCCAGAAGTCTGACTGAAATGAATCAGACTGATCCACCAAACACTTTACCAGCCACAGAAAATTCCAGCAAAACTTAATTTTTGATGATGTGAGGAGAGTTGCTGCAAAACACAACTGCAATCTTTCTTTTTTAGTCTCTACAACTGAAAAAAAGGTAAATTCTGGCACAGATCTGGTGTAAAACACACCACTATGTTCCTGTTTGTACAGCCAGGAGCTTGAAGTCTTTGTACGAATGTCTGAGCTGCTGGATGTTGGGAAAAGTGAAGGAATCTGAGTTTCAGTCCACGTCTGCAGAACAAACAGCAGCAAGAGTCTGGAACCAACTCAGCTCAGTTCTGCCAACAAACCGGCTAAAAGCAGCTAAACGACACTCAGCTTCAGTCAGAGGACATTTGTATTCAGATTCAGTGTTTGGACACAAAACCTAGAGCCTCAACCAGGTTTAATGGAGAGGATCTGAGGTTAGGATGTTCTCTGTGATGGAAACAGAACCAGATCATATGATTAGGATGATGCAGGTGATTTTAATGGCAATGACAATGAGTTTGTGTCTTTTAGTGACAATTTCACATTTTTTTGGTGTTGATTTTGCACATTTTTTATGGTGAATTTGAGTCTTAGTGGCAATTTTGACTGTTTCTGTTGTGATTTGGTGCCTTTTTGTGGTGAATATTTCTGAAGACAGATCCAGTGTTCAGACTGAGACACCTGGATGTATTTAAACTGATCTGGAGTCAGTTTTTACCAGAACTCAGATGTGTTTTTTCTCCTGAATGTCGTGTGTCTATCTGCTGGACTAATGAAGTTCCGAGGCTCAGAAATGATGGAAAAAGTCCATTAAAAAGCGATAAATCTGGACCCACCTCTATGGACTTTAAGGAAAAATTCCCAGTATGAAGGTAGAACTCTGATCATTGATAAAGTTATTGGAGATGAAGAACCAGATGTTCTGAGGAGGTTCTGGAGGGAACTTTAGTCCTATTAGGTTGATTTTTTGTGCTGAATTTGAGTTTTTGTCGCAATTTCACCTGTTTTGTGATAGTTTTGGTGCTTTTTCGTGGTAAATTTGGCCATTTTTTGTGGTTACTTTGCATGTTTTTATTGGCATATTTGGACGTTTCAGGTAGTGGTGTGTGATACTGCTAAATTTGGTATCGATCCGACACCAAGTAAAAACAGGGCCAGTATTACCGATATTGATACCGATAACGATACTCCAGACTAACTTTTGCAGTACTAGATTTTTAAGATGATTTTTTTTGCACAGTTACTTTTGTAATGTTAAATATGATCTTTTAATTCCTCCAAGGTTATTGTCTTTGATAATAAAGTGTGACAGACATTGTCAGTTCGTCGCACCCACCTGGTCGCACCTGGTTACAGGTGAAACACCTCAGGAGCTGAACATTTGCTTATCGACAGACATTTACCGATATTCCCTGAACGCCTCACAGCACAGACTGTGGTAGATGCTGCTCAGTGGCTAGTGATCAGACAGGTGTGAGAGCAAAATTTACTTTGAAAAGAGTGAGATAAAGTGTCCTCATTTCAGATTAGTCCAAGATGAAAGCGATTGATTTTATCCATGTGTTGTTTTCTATGAGCAGAGAAAACAGCGCACGTAAGTCCGCTACGTCTTCTACGAGCGGAGCACATTCTTAAATTTTAAAGGCCGCAGTCAATTGTTTTCTGACAGTGGTTAGAAGCTAAAAATCATCCCTGTGATGAATGATTATTTAATTTTGTACAGCACTAGTCTTTGTAATTGTCTCTGGTTCAGTATCTTCCTGCCTGCAGTCTGATCATCAGCTGGATCTCAGTCATACTTCTCCCTCTCTGCCTCTTCTTTCTTCAGTGTTGGTTCAGGAACGTCCAGCATCTAAACATGTAGCTCAGCCTGCTTGTTTGTCTGACGCTGCTGAGTCATGTGACGGTACGACATCCAATCACAAGAGGAGGATTAGCTGCTCCTCAGATGGAGGACCTCTGACAGCCAATCAGGTCGCTTGTTTGTTGAAGCCGCATCAGTTCAGACATACAGGACAGAAACTGAAACTCAAGTATCAATATCGTTGCACTGGTATCATTCAATATCAATACCAACGCTGGTATCGATATTATCAATATTTGGATTGATCTGCCCACCTCTAGTTTTAGGGGAATTTTGGCTCTTTTTGGAGTAATTTTGCAGTTTTTTTGTGCCAAATTTGAGTTTTTGTTGCGATTTGACCTGTTTTATGGTAGTTTTGGTACTTTTTTGTTGTGATTTTGGGTGTTTTTGTGGTAATTTTGTAATGTCTATCAGTTGGACTGATGAAGTTCTGAGGCTCAGAAATGATGGAAAAAGTCCATTAAAAAGTGATAAATCTGGAAACACCTCTATGGACTTCAAGGACCTGGAACTCTGGAAATATTCCCAGGATGAAGGCAGAACTCTTCTCATTGATAAAGTTACTGGAGATGAAGAACCAGATGTTCTGAGGAGGTTTTTTGGTGTGAGTTTGATCAGATTTGGTGATTATTTCTGGTGTTTTCTATGATGTAATTCACAGCGTAAAGAGGAACTATTTGTAGGTTTCTGATGTTCTTTATGGAGGCTGCAGTTATGACTCCCATGAAGAAAACACTGTGAATAATTCAGTGTTTGTGAAGAACCGGATCACACTCCGATGATGTAATGACATTAAGAGAAAACCTGGAAGGAGTGAAACCGAACATCTGGTCTGTTTCTTAAAGCTCTCTGAGAACAAGAAGCTTCTTCACGTCTCCACAGACAGTTTGAGCTGCTTCTGAAGGACAGCAGGCCTCTATGTTACCTGGAGCAGGTGTGTTCAGGTGTTCAGGACTAAAACAGTCACTGTTTTGTTCTCTGATCCTGCAGAGGAGCAGATGGAACCGATAAAAAATGCATGAAACAAACAGACTCTGGGTCACGGCTGCATCTGTCATGTTCCCAGAGTGTTGCTGTTGTTCATTCAGATCTACTGAGATCTTAGTTTTCAGCGCTTGGACCCTTTTTTTCTTCTGCTTTTTGGAGGAAGTACAAAGCGCTCATTTCCTCCCACCGAATAACACCTGGAGCAAAGATGTTTGATTCCAGCTGAACACGAGGACGGATGTTAACCTCGTCTGTTCGCTGTTCACACGTCAACTCACTGCAGAATCCAGATTATTCTGGGAGCTGCAAGTGAAATATTCATGAAAAACTGGGCTTGAACACAGCGAGAGACGACAGAGAACGTAAAAAAAAACACAAAACCAACCCTGACCTGAGCTCTTTATGCAAGTGGGAACATTTAGTAGAACGAAGAAGTTTTTTTGTTCTAAAAAAACAACACAGAATGACACAAAACAGACAAAAAAAACAAAATAAAATGACAAAAAACAACAAAAACCAGACAGACTGAAAAGAATGAGACAGAACAACAAAAAAGAGATGAAAGACAAGACAGAAAACAACAATCCGACAAAAATCAACAACAAACAAGACACAAAATAGAAAATGACACAAAATTATCAGACACAAATCAACACAAAATGACAAAAAACACACAAAACAACAGAAAACAACAAATATCAGAAACAAATGAAATCTAGATTCGCTCAGGAAGCAGAACTACATGAAAAGCTTCAGACGTGCTCCAGGTGATCTGGATGAAACATCACAGGTGAAGAAATAAAAGTGGAAGTTACACTTTAAGTGAAGATGGGATGTTCTACTAAAACAGTGACGTTTCACCCATCAGCCACAACATTAAAACCACTGACAGGTGAAGAGAACGTCATCGATATTATCGGTTCTATCTGGAGTTCTGCTGGAAAACCCTGGATTCTGGCGTCCATGTTGATGAGACTTAGACACCAAATAAACGTCATCCCAGAACTAGATCACTCCAAATAACAGTCCCTAATGTTGCTGTTCTACCCACGCAGGAAGATGAATCCCACCACATCACAAGAACATCAACCAATCAGGAACATCTGGAGGAACACAACAATCACCCAAAATGCTGGTTTGACCTCCAAACCTCCGAGACCCCATCCTGATCAAACATCAGCAGGATGCAGTGGAACAAGTTTGATTCCCAGAGAACCCACTGGAGAACCCACTGGAGAACTCACTGGAGAGCCCACTGGAGAACCCACTGGAGAACTCACTGGAGAACCCACTGGAGAACCCACTGGAGAACCCACTGGAGAACTCACTGGAGAACCCACTGGAGAAACCACTGGAGAACCCACTGGAGAACTCACTGGAGAGTCCACTGGAGAAACCACTGGAGAACCCACTGGAGAGCCCACTGGCGAGCCCACTGGAGAACTCACTGGAGAACTCACTGGAGAACCCACTGGAGAACCCACTGGAGACTCCACTGGAGAAACCAAAGGATCCACTGCCAATGTCCTGGTCCAGACCCCATAGGACGCCCCTAGAGGTCCTCTGGTCCAGATCCTTGAGAAGTCCTCTAGTCCAGACCCCACAGGTCTTTTGACCACAAAGAGGGCACCAACACAACATCAGGCAGGTGGTTGTAACATTATGCCTGATCGGTGTATATTTAAATTGTAAATAAACTAAATTACGATATTGCAACTAATGATTGACTGACGGAATGAAAACAGATAAACCTACTGGTTTAACTGGGACCATCCTTGTGTCCTTTGAGAAGCTGGAATATTGGACTAGTTTTAACATCTGACAACCAGCAGCGCTGCAACAGAACATCGTCCAGACGCTCCAGCAGAACATCCTCCAGACGCTCCAGCAGAACATCCTCCAGACGCTCCAGCAGAACATCCTCCAGACCTGCCAGCAGAACATCATCCAGACGCTCCAGCAGAACATCCTCCAGACGTTCCAGCAGAACATCCTCCAGACGCTCCAGCAGAACATCCCCCAGACGTTCCAGCAGAACATCCTCCAGACCTGCCAGCAGAACATCATCCAGACGCTCCAGCAGAACATCCTCCAGACGCTCCAGCAGAACATCCTCCAGACGCTCCAGCAGAACATCCTCCAGACGCTCCAGCAGAACATCCTCCAGACGCTCCAGCAGAACATCCTCCAGACGCTCCAGCAGAACATCCTCCAGACGCTCCAGCAGAACATCATCCAGACGCTCCAGCAGAACATCCTCCAGACGTTCCAGCAGAACATCCTCCAGACGCTCCAGCAGAACATCCCCCAGACGTTCCAGCAGAACATCCTCCAGACCTGCCAGCAGAACATCCTCCAGACGCTCCAGCAGAACATCGTCCAGACGCTCCAGCAGAACATCCTCCAGACGTTCCAGCAGAACATTATCCAGACGTTCCAGCAGCAGGAACCCTGTTAGCAGCCCAGCTAGCCGTTAGCCTGTAATATGTTAATGTGTGCGTCCGGCTGAGCATCCACTCAGCTGGACTGGTTTCCTGTGTTAGTAGAGGTTTTCTGCTGCTAATGGACGGAGCTCAGCAGCAGAATCGCCTCCTGCCACCAGCAGCAGCTCATCCTGCCTCAGGAAACTTCATTATTGGTGAAAACATCCCACAGCTGCATCTCTAACGTCTGGAAGCCCAGGAGACCAGAGCCTCCTACACGGTGTCAGGAGGAAACCTCTCTTTCTGTTTAATGTTCAGTCTCCAGTGAGCAGTTCATCCACTGATCCAGCTGGAAGATGGTTTTTAAAGAGTTTCAACATTTATGAGACATATTTGTATTTTTCTGATTAGGGAACTTTAAACCATTTCCTGATCTAATAGATGGCAGCATTAGCAATAAACAACTGATTCATTATTGAACCCCTAAAGTACAGTGGACATTATTCAATTAGCTAATATGTGACAATTTCTTTGATAATTTTTTTTCTGAGAATATCAGTAAAATAATAACCACAAAGGGCTTTTATTACTGTACAATTATCAGTTTTTAATCAACTTTAGAACATTTTACAAAAACTGGTGACCAAAAAAGCTACCAGACGCTAATCCAGTACGTCACAGTGCTGGAGGTCATTAACTGTCACAGAAGTCTCTGTCATGGTGCCCGTTGCTGCTAAACTATTTATCTTGTGCTTTACTTAATAGACAAACAAAATGAGGTCAGGAAGGAACTTATTTGGTCAATTTTTTTTGTGCCAAATTTGAGTTTTTGTTGCAATTTCACCTGTTTTGTGGTAATTTTGGTATATTTTATGGTGAATTTGCATATTTTTGTGGTGATTTCGCATGTTCTTTGTGTCAAATTTGAATTTTTGTTGCAATTTCCCCCGTTTCTTGGTAGTTTTAGTTCTTTTCATGGTAAATTTGGTCCTTTTGTGGTGAATCCGGGGGCTTTTCCTGGCATATCTGAACCTTTCAGGATATTTTTGGCTCTGTTTGGGGTGATTTTGTGTCTTTTTGTGGTAATATTGGCTGTTTTTGTGGTTATTTTGTGTGTTTTTGTGCCAAATTTGAGTTTTTGCTGCAATTTCACCAGTTTTGTGGTAATTTTGGTACTTTTTGGGGTGATTTTGTGTCTTTTTGTGGTAATTTATGCCACATTTGTAGTAATTTTCCAGCATTTTTAGTTATTTTAGTTGCAGTTTTTTCCAGAACGCAGATGTGTTTTTGTGGTAATTTTGCATCTCTTGGTGGAAAATTTTGTGTCTTTTTGTGGTATATTCACCTGTCTGTGTAGTTTCTCATTCATCCAGGTCATGGTTATCCAAAGTTGTTTAAATCAATCCAACTGGACTTTAAGAAGGTTCCTTGAAGACGTTTCACCTCTCATCCAAGAGGCTTCTTCAGTTCTGGTGGTGGTTGATGTTGCCTCAGCTTATAACCTCTGTGAGGTGTGGTCAGTGTTATTCACATTCCGACGACCATTGCCAAGGCCCACCTGGCTCCTCAACGATGGTCGTTGGGAGCCAGGGAGTGACAAAGGGGTCGTTGAAATGTGAGTTTCACCGAGCCCTCGTATGCTAATGGTGGTCGTTAGCATGAGCCACCTCACCTGAGTCATTCTGCCGAGTAGTTCTTTTGGGGAGTTTTGAAAGGACCTGATTGTAAAATGGCGAAAGATGATGTCGCAGACCACCCCCCCGTTCAGAGATGGCTTCTCCACTTTGACATGGATGGCTTCTTTCACACCTCTCTCAAACCATCTGTCCTCCCTGTCCAAAATCTGAACATTGGTGTCCTGAAATGAGTGTCCCTCTTCCTTGAGGTGAAGGAAGACCGCTGAATCCTGTCCTGAGGAACTGGCTCTTCTGTGTTGAGCCATACGCTTGTTAAGTGGCTGTTTGGTTTCCCCTATGTAGAGATCTGAGCATTCCTCACTGCATTTAACTGCATACACCAGGTTGCTCTTCTGACTGTGTGGTGTGGGGTCTTTTGGGTGGACCAGTCTTTGGTTTCTTTTAATGGGATTTTTCCAGCTTTTTTAGTCATCTTTGTTGCAAACCTCTATGGACTTCAAGGACCTGAAACTCTGGAAATATTCCCAGTATGAAGGTAGAACTCTGATCATTAATAAAGTTGCTGGAGATGAAGAACCAGATGATTCTTTGGGTAATTTTGCTTCTTTTAGTGGAGATTTTATGTCTTTTTGGAGAATATTCACCTCTTTTATATGCTGATTTTGTGTTTCTCTGTGGTAGAAAAGAAGAATCAGCTGATTCTGAGGGGGTTTAGAGGGAGTGTCTGATTAATTTTTCACTAAATGACCCACCAGTCACCACCATTCCAGCTAAATTACACCAATAACTCTTGTGGACTTGTAGCTGAATCACGGCAGCAGCAGCAGACCGGTGGACAGTAATATCCTTCAGAGCCTCAGTGACGTAAAACCCCCAGCTGCTGTCAGCACTTTTTAATTTCCTTTAAAAAGAGGAGGAAAAGTGGTTTGCTGCTATCAGGAATGTGTTTGAAAACTGGAATTTGCCACTGAAGGACTGTTGACAAAGACAAACCTCCCCACATGTTCAGCCCTGCAGCTCTGCAGAGGCTGAAAACTTTCACACAAACGCTGTGAGTTTATCGTCTAGCGGGGAGTCTGAGCTGTCGTGTTTTCAATGAGAGAACAGGAACAACACCAGCCGGGGATTCCCACCCGACCGATAACACAGCAGCAGAGATACCGATCTGTTTGGAGCCTCGCAGGAAAACTACAGCTGAACCTCCAAAAACCCACTGATGACACAATTATTCTGACTTTGAGACAGCATTAAATCATAAAAACATCACATTTTATTATCACTTAGGGACCGAAAATATCAACTGAAACACACAGAATTTAGTAAAAAAAAATTAAAAAAAAAAAAAAAAAAAAACCTATAGGGTGGAGTTAGATTTTATAAACAAGTCAGAAGATATACCATAAAAGCTAACATTAGCCACATTACTACTATTATCAAAGCTAGCGTTAGCCACATTACTACTACCATCAAAGCTAACGTTAGCCACAATACTATTACTACCATAAAAGCTAACGTTGGTCACATTATTACTACTACCAAAGCTAACGTTAGCCACATTAGTACAACTACCATAAAAGCTAACATTACCCACATTATTACTACTACCAAAGCTAACTTCAGCCACATTACTACGACTACCATCAAAGTTTATGCTAGCCACATTACTACTACTACCATCAAAGCTAACTTTAGCCACATTACTACGACTACCATCAAAGTTTATGCTAGCCACATTACTACTACTACCATCAAAGCTAACATTAGCCACATTACTACTACTACCATCAAAGCTAACGTTAGCCACATTAGTACTACTACCATAAAAACTAAGGTTAGCCACATTACTATTACCATAAAAGCTAACATTAGCCACATTACTACTATTACCATAAAAGCTAATGTTAGTCACATTACTACTATTACCAAAAAAGCTAACATTAGCCACATTACTACTATTACCATAAAAGCTAACGTTAGCCACATTACTACTACTACCAAAGCTAATGAAACTATTTATAATATATGATAAAAATACATAATTGTAATGGTAAAAACTGTATTTTGAGATATTATTCACTGATGGAAACACATTTATGTCACATATTTGTTGTTAAAACATACATTATTAGAATATTATATATTATATAAGAAAGCTCTCGTAACAAACAAATGTGTGTAAAATTACAGAATGAATAGTTACTTTTCTGGTAATTATCACTAAAATGTAAATAAAAAAACATTTTTTAAAATTGTACTGTTATTTTTTTAAACAATTTACTGCTATTTTACATCATCTCCCCATTTTACTTAATTACAGATATATAAAATCACTGGAGAATTTATTGATTTTCTATTTACGTAAACCCTTAAAACATCTGTATTTTTAAAATCATTTTTACAACATTTTTCTGTAAAATGACATTAATTCTGATTGTTTTTAAATCAACGAAAATTTTTTTAAATTTTTTTGCAGATGAATAGCCATTATGTTAAAGAAAAATTCTGTATATTAAGGACTGAAAAATGGTATAATAATATATACCATTATTATACAATATATAATAACATAAATAATTTTAATTATACATAAGTAACACAACATAATAATAAATCATTTTAATTATTGTATTGAGTTTTCATATAGCTAAATTACATATAATATCTAGTAAAATAAAAAATAATGTTAAAAAAACAAAAAAGTACATTTGGCAAATAAAAATGGAATATTTATTAAATTCTTCTAATAAATTTGTGCATTTTTTTAAAACTATCTTGGTTAAAAAAAAGAAGTAAATTTTCTTTTAAAAGAATTAAAATGTGAATATTCACAGCTAGTCAATGTTATTTTACATTAGATGACATCAAATTTTCTGTGTTTGTAGTCCTATTGATTTTTTCAAAAATAAAGAAAAAAACTGTAAAATCAAAAGAAAAACGTGTGAAATTACAGATTTCTTTTCCTCAGTGTGATTTATTGTTTCAGTGTTTAAGAGTCCCAAAGGAACCACCTGCCGCAGTGTTTATAGCAGTTGCTGCTCACACCTGAACACACACACACACGCACACGCACACATTAACACACACACACTCAGTGACGTCCTGTTTTGATGCCGAGTCTTAGTGGAAAACAGAGCAGTAGTCTAAACGGAATGAGTGTTTGTTTTATTATCCTGGAAAAATCAGCTGAAGGACAAAGACACACACACACACACACACACACACACACACACACACACACACGCACACGCACACGCACACGCACACGCACACGCACACGCACACGCACACATTAACACACACACACTCAGTGACGTCCTGTTTTGATGCCGAGTCTTAGTGGAAAACAGAGCAGTAGTCTAAACGGAATGAGTGTTTGTTTTATTATCCTGGAAAAATCAGCTGAAGGACAAAGACACACACACACACACACACACACACACACACACACACACACACACACACACACACACACACACACACACACACACACACACACACACACACACACACACACACCTATGTTTCCATCACTTCAGATGGGATTACAGTGACTTACATTCATGTTTTGGAGGTTTTCTCAGTCAGAACCTCCACTATAATCGGCAAACCTTCACTGACTCCTCAATGCTGAACTTTAAAGGTTGAATACATTTTCAGCAAACTAAGATTGTGTTCTGTTAATTTTTTTGGCTCAAAACACCACAAAGTTTCCTCCATGACTCTAAAATCTGGTTTTATTCTAAACCGTTTCACTGTCTGTAGCTTTAAATGAGCTGCTGCTGGCCCCGCCCCCTTCAGGAAGGAGACTCTCTCTGTCTGGCAGATGAATGAGACTTTCTATCTTCTAACTTTATCTCTAAAGATAATTTTCCAGTAAATCTGTGTGAATGTTTTTAACTGCTGTGTTTGACGACGACGTCAGACGACGTTATAAAATCAGTATTTAAATGAAGCTGCTGCTGGTTAGCATGTTAGCATGTGGTCTGGATGAGTTTCTCTGTTTCATCCTTGTTCTGTTGTCTGACAACAGAAACATCTGGAAATGAGAAGAGCTCTATCGTAGCTCAGCTGCATTAAAATGGGGTTCAATGAGCAAAAAGGGCAGGAGAGAAGCTAACAGATGCTAACATGAAAACACAGTAACCCTCCCAGTCCTGGTTATAATTAAAGTTTAACATCTGTGAATGTGCGTCAGTGCTACAGTTGATACAGAGATCTGAGCATCACTGCTAACGTTAGCATCATTACTACTACTACCATCAAAGCCAATGTTAGCCACATTACTACCACTGCCATCAACGCTAAGATTAGTCACATTACCACATGCTAACTCGAAGGATCCTCCTATAGTTGTAGCTAATGCTAACATTTGCCTACTGCATGCTAACTCTAAGGATCCTCCTACAGTTGTAGCTATTGCTAGCATTAGCCTATAACCTGGTAACTTTGAGGATCCTCCTATAGTTGTAGCTAATGCGAACATTAGCCTACAACATGCTAACTCTAAGGGTCCTCTTATAGTTGTAGCTAATGCGAACATTAGCCTACAACATCCTAACTCTAAGGGTCCTCTTATAGTTGTAGCTAATGCTAACATTAGCCTACAACATGCTAACTAAGGATCCTCCTGTAGTTGTAGCTAATGCTAACATTAGCTTACAACATGCTAACTAAGGATCCTCCTGTAATAGTAGCTAATGCTAACATTAGCCTACAACATGCTAACTCTAAGGGTCCTCCTATAGTTGTGGGCACCATCGGGATTCTGGATGTTCATCAGTGCATGAAGACTCGTGTTTCCTCTTAAAGCAGCTGCTGGACTGAGAGGTTCATTCTGATTGGTTCACATGGAGGCAGTGAGGGGGTGGGGCTACACAGAGCAGGAACATTATTGGTTAGCTACCTGTTAGTTACCTTTTTGTGCAATTGATTAGTTATCTCAGCATCATTTTGTTATTTTTGTGTTATTTTTGTACTCTTCTGTCTTTTTGTGTAATTTTTTGTCTTATTTAAGCATACTTGTGTCATTTTTGTTTCTTTTTGTCTTATTTAAGCATCGTTTTGTCATTTTTGTGTAAAATTTGGCCACATTTTTGTCATTTTTGTGTCTTCTTAGTTATTTAAGCATCTTTTTGTCTTTTTGTCATTTTTGTGTTGTTTTACCATCCTTTTGTGTCTTTCTCTGTTAATTCTTACTTATTTAAGCTCCGTTTTGTCATTTTTGTGTAAAATAAAAGTGGGTTGACAGCTTCACACAGAGTTGAAAATCCAAACTAAACTATAATTCATGCTCTGGATCAGGAGTCAGCATGGAGGAAACTGTCTGATCAGAGGCTGAAGCAGCAGAATAAGTGATGTTGGTTCCACAGCGTTTCCCTCCACAGCCTTCCAGACCGATAATAAAACACTGTTCAAACACCAGTTTATCTGAACTGTCTGA
This sequence comes from Amphiprion ocellaris, assembly GCF_022539595.1. Classification (NCBI taxonomy): domain Eukaryota; kingdom Metazoa; phylum Chordata; class Actinopteri; family Pomacentridae; genus Amphiprion; species Amphiprion ocellaris. The sequence goes on along the minus strand of NC_072767.1, from coordinate 5,728,780 downwards.
TGCCTCCTGCATCAGCTGAGTCTTAATCAGCTGTGTTTGCAAAAATAACTCACAAATATGTCTCTAAGACGATAATTAAAGAAGCTGACCCAGCATCAGATGATATCCACCGAGGACAGAACAGAACGATCTGAGAACACAGCTGATTCTGCTTCCTGACCTGAGAAATGAGAAGGAGTTTAGTCACCAGGGGGCGCTGCAGATTTTGTACTTGTTTTCCATTTTCAAGGACTAATAATTGTTGATTATTGCCATTTTGGACAACCTAGAGTCATGCTAGACACAGTTAAAGTCACTTTGGACAGTCGCGATTTGATTTTGGATACAATTTTAATAATTTGGGATAAATTTTAAGTTATTTTTGGCAATTTTGAGTCATTCTGACCAAGGTTCAAGCCAGTTTTGATCTTATTTTTGACACATTTTTAATCATTTTGGACGTTTCACATAATTTTGGAACATTTGGGGTCACTTTGGATAATTTTTGAGTGATCTTAAACAGTCTAAATATCCTAAAACTGGAACCTTGTCTGGTCAGACTTTAACCCATCAGATTCTACTGATGTTAGAGCCTCAACAGTTGGAGAAATGTGGACCAAAGACTGGATTTTAGTAGAAATATGGATCCATCCATAGATATACACTTACAGGAACTTTAAGGAGACACTAGACCATTGGACGGATTGAACATTCAGCCCTTTTTTCCATTTTCAAGACTAATAATTGTTGATGATTGTCATTTTGGACAATTCTGAGTCATTCTAAGCAAGTTTCAAGTCACTTTGGTCTCTATCGGATTATGGTCAAATTTTGAGTCATTTTGGAGCATTTTGAGTGACTGTGACCAAGTTTCAAGCCAATTTTTATCTTATTTTGGACACAGTTTTTGGAGTGTTGACCAAAGACTGTATTTTAGTAGGAACATGGATCCATCCATAGATATACACTTACAGGAACAGAAGATTTTTTTTCCTATTTTCAAGGTTTATTAATGATAAAAAGTGTCCTCTGTTGGATCCATTTAATCATTTGGATCTGCTAGAAAACTGTTCAGTCTGTGTTTAAGTTTAATGTCTGTGGGAGTTTGATTTCTGGAGATACTGAACTCTTAAAATAGCTTCCAACATGTTTTGGAAGGTCAAAATAGAAAAAACTCCAAGTCTGACAACATTAAATTCTCTAAATTTAGCCAAAGCATTTGACCGAAATTAGTTTTGGTCTGGAATATGAAAAAACTAAACCCTGAACTAAACCTTGACATGAGCTGACCTTTATCTGGTCTTTAGTTTGTCAGATTATTTATTTACTGACTGGCAGCAGAAACGTCTGAATCACTGGAGGAGACAAATGTTTCTGACAGGAGGCGACACTCTGCTTGGATCAGGCTGAATCTGCAATCATTTTTCTGGCACTAAGGACTTAAAAGACGACATGAGAGAAAACATCCCATCATCCTGTCACCGCTGGACGTGTAGAGCTGCTGACTCTGACTAGCGTCTAGTTAGAGATGTAGAAAAACATCTAGAAAACATTCAATATCCTCTGGAAGTTTTATCCTTTTATTCATATCCAGTGATGAATCACGGTCAGTTTAATGAGGTGTTTGAGATGGATTTTTAAAAAGGTGTCTTGGTGGCCTCCCTCACTAGTCTCTTTCTCCTTCAGAGAAGTCATAGGAGTCTTGGTGGCCTCCCTCACTAGTCTCTTTCTAGTAACTCCTTCAGAGGAGTCATAGGAGTCTTGGTGGCCTCCCTCACTAGTCTCTTTCTCCTTCAGAGCAGTCATAGGAGTCTTGGTGGCCTCTCTAGTCTCTGTGGGCAGATTTAGGAGGTGAATGCTTCATTCAGGTGTCATAAAGGTTCACAGTTGGCTGTTTTTCTGTATTATAATCAGTCGTGTTCCATCCTCTCAGTGCTGACTGTTAAATAAATAAATGACACCAGAGTTTCATCTAAAGTCCAGATGGCTGAACATTAGCAACACTTCAGTTTAAACTGTTCAGTGATTCTGCCAGAAGAAGCTGCTGAAATACAACAGAAGCTGAAGCTCACTGAGGTTCTTCAGGAGCTGAAATCTGATTCTTTCCTCCATGAACTGAGTAGCAGTTCCTCTTAAACAGTGTTCTCTCTGGTTTTTGGTTCATTGAGTTCTTAAACAGACATAACAGATCTCCAGCTGTCTTTCTGTCAAGAACCCGAAATTACTGCACACTCACAAATCAAACTGTTTCCTATTTTCACTCTGAGTGGATATTTAACATTTCTCGGTCATTAAATAGACCGTTACTGTCCCTTAAAGCTGCTTTACAGCCTCTGAATCTGTGCTCGGAGCTGAGAAACTCCGACACCACTGAGATCCTGTGAATCTGCAGACTTCTGATGTTCTTTCTCACTTTGAATCTGTGACAGAAAGTAGCTGTGAAGATCCAAGCGATGCCTCGGGTTAGCGACAGCAGGACTCTGTTTGACTTCCTGTGTGATGGGTTCAAGCCACCGAACCAAAGAATGCTGTCTTTATGTCCGAACACACAAAGAACCGGTGTGGAGATGAAATACCAGCGTCAGAAAATCTGTATATTTCACATATATATGCTCACTACACTTTTAGACAAATGCTGAATGGAATGAGCATTAACCTCCACATTAGTCTATTATGGTGCCTGTTGCTAGGTAGCATAACTGCATTTTTCTATATTTAAAATACTTATTTTTGCTTTAGTTTGGCTTTTAAATGTTTCATGAAGGATATTTATGTCTAAAAACAATGATATGGATGGTAGAATTACCCTGTTTTCTCCCTACGTTTACATCCGCTGTCACTCAGGTATCAGTTTGTGGCAGGATGCTAAAGATGCACATTTTGAATAATTTTCCAATAATCGGCAGCATTATCAATTAATATCACATGAATTGATAACACAAACTGAGCATGGCTGACATCAACAAACACACGATCTGGGCAACAAATACAACTTTATTCTGTCCCACTTCATCTTGGAAGTCATTAATCACCACATTAGTCTTTGTCATGGTGCCCGTTGCTGCTAAACTCCCACAATGTTCTCTGCTTTAACATGAACTGTAGTCTGAGTGATGCTTCCTCTGGTCTCTACAGTATTAAACAAGAAGAGGCTCCACCTGGCGGAACAACCAGGAACTACAGCTGATCTACATTTATTGACATCACAACCTTCTTCTTCCTTGTATTTTGGGATTTTGTGTCTCGTTATTGTCATTTTGTGTCTTATTTTTGTCGTTTTGTGTCTCATTTTTGTTTTGTGTCTTATTTTTGTTGTTTTGTGTCTTGTTTCGTTGTTTTGTGTCTTATTTTTTTGGTTTTGTGTCTCATTTTCGTCGTTTCATGTCTTGTTTTTGTAATTTTGTCTAATTTTTGTCGTTTCCTGTCTTGTTTTTGTCAGTTTGTGTCTTGTTTTTGTTGTTTTGTGTCTTGTTTTTGTTGCTTTGTGTCTTGTTATTGTCATTTTGTGTCTTGTTTTTGTCATTTTGTGCCTGATTTTTGTTGTTTTGTGTCTTGTTTTTGTCATTTTGTGCCTAGTTTTTGTTGTTTTGTGTCTCTTTTTTATCATGTGTCTCATTTTCATCGTTTTGTCTCGTTTTTGTCGTTGTGTCTCTTACCTGTTGTTTTTTGGTTGTGTTTTTGTGTCCTGTTTGTGTTGTCTAATTTTTTATTGCTTTGTGTCGTCTTTGCATTATGACTTTTATCTTTCATGTCTCTGTTGTCATTTTGTCTCATTGTTTCACTCTGGTGTCCATTAACCTCCACATTAGTCTTTGTCATTTGTATTTGTATCAAACAGGAAGAGGCTCCACCTGGTGGAACAACCAGGAACTACAGCTGATCTACATTTACTGACATCACGACCGTCTTCATCTTTTGCCTTATCAGTTAATATATTTTTATTCGGTTAAAATATTGCCGACAGTTCTGTAATATTTCCTCTTTAACTCTTGCTTTTGGCTGATTTTAAAACAAAGTGAGGGCATCTTTGGGACTTTTCTCAGGTGTCGGTCTTTGATCCAGTTTGAGCCGGAAAGCATCAACACTGAGCGGACAGTTAAAAGCCACAACTTCACAGCGAAGCCCAGTCTCAGTTATTCATGTGAATGTCAACATCTCAAAGGTCCTGGCGGTTTCGCCGTCAGCAGACACTTGGCTGTCAGATTCTACCGTCCTGTTTCCATCAACAGCAGCTGGAGCAAAGGGAAGCTCTTCCTACCTGTAGACCGGCTGCATCTCCCTGCTGATGCCGATCACAGCCCCGGGAGGAAACCGCTGAAACTCCTGGAAAAGGTCCCTGATGTTGGTCCTGTATTTAAGGTCCAGGTCCAGCTGCACTATATGAGTCAGACCTGGAAGAAAAGCACAGAAATACTGATGATGTGGCTCAGATCTAATAAACAACATCTTGGACTATCCTGAACATGTGAATAATAGGAAACTAAGAGTCACTCATTTGTTATTTGGGACCTAAAACTAAGTTCTGTTAAAACATTTTGCTCAATTTTAAGAATTTCATTTGTTTTCAGAGCTGAGAATTTTAGTATTTTCACAATCTCATTCTCATATCTCCAGATTTATAACTCCCACAGCTACAACACCAACAAATCTCATCATACATCCATTTAGAAACACTTACAGGAACCTTCTGGGGCCACGATGTCACTCTGGTTTGAACATTTTATATTTCTTTCTTCCATTTTCAAAGACCATTAATAAAATATTATTAATAAAATCAGACCTCTGCTGGAGTCATTCAATCACATGTCCTCATCAAATGTCATGACTGTGGATGGATGGATGGATGGATGGACAACAGATGGATGAATGGATGGATGGAAGATGGATGGATGATCATGGATGGATGGATAATAAATGGATGTATGGATGGATGTATGGATGAATGGATGAATGAATGGATGAAAGATGGATGGATGGATGGACAACAGATGGATGGATGGAAGATGGATGGATGGAAGATGGATGGATGATCATGGATGGATGGATAATAAATGGATGGATGGATGGATGGATGAATGGATGAATGAATGGATGAAAGATGGATGGATGGATGAATGGATAGATGGAAGGTGGATGGATGAATGGATGGATGGAAGATGGATGGATGGATGGATGACAGATGGATGGATGATGGATGGATGAATGGAAGATGGATGACAGATGGATGGATGAATGATGGATGGATGGATGGATGATGGATGAATGATGGATGGATGGATGATGGACAGATAGATTGATGATGGATGGAAGATGATGGACGGATGGATGATGAATGGATGGATGAATGATGGACGGATGGATGATGAATGGATGGATGAATGATGAATGGATGGATGATGGATGGATGAATGATGGACGGATGGATGATGCATGGATGGATGATGGATGGATGATGAATGGATGGATGGATGATGGACGGATGGATGATGGATGGATGAATGATGGATGGATGGATGATGCATGGATGGATGAATGATGAATGGATGGATGGATGGATTGATGGATGGATGATGAATGGATGGATGGATGGATTGATGGATGGATGATGAATGGATGGATGGATGATGGACAATAGATGGATGGATGATGGATGGATAGATGGATGAATGATGAATGGATGGATGATGGATGGATACTTCATTAATCCAAGGTATTGGTGATATACTAGATATAAAAGGTATTCCAGATACTGAACACTTCAAATGGCCATAAGATGTTTTTAAATTCAAAATAGACAATTTCCAGGGTCTGAAAACATCTGAAACACCTCAAAATTCAGCCAAAATGTTTTACTGGACATAGTTTTTGTCTCTGATGAACAAATTCATGAAGACTGAGCAAAATCTGAGACATATTTTCTGAGCTAATCCAGAATATGAGCTTATCAATAAAGAACAAGCAGCCTCTGTCCACCCTGACTACATGGAAGATGGATTCCTTTCATGTAAATTTGATTAAAAAAAATCTGCTGATTGAGGAAAAGGCACTTCTGAGTCAATGTGGAATCTATTTCTGTGATCTCCAGCTCATCATCCAGCCTTTATAATCACTTTAAGAGTCCTTCCAGGAAACCTCAGTCAAAGGAATGAAGCCACTGTCAGACTGTAGAAAAGCTTAACAGAATTAGACGCTGCATTTGACCTTTTCTTCTGTAACGCTACCACTGATCTAAAACCAGAAAGACTTCATGAGGGTGTGGATAAATGTGTAGAAGCTCAACCAGACTATAAAAAGGACCAAGTGTTTGTGGATGAAGTTCCAGCAGCAGCAGTAACCAGGATATTCAGGCAGTCGTCTCTTCATTGTTTCAGCTTCCTATATTTTGCTGGTTGGCATGGCGATGAAAGCCACTTAAGGCGTGCTGTCAGAGATGATGGCCTGCCGTCTGCAGGCAGTCATATTATGGGATGGTTTGATGACAAGCTGTGGATCGGCCGAGTTGGTGCTGATGGACTGAAAAAGATGTCTTCTTAAAAATAATAAGCTGCAACACGCTGCAGCCTGAAAGTGGGTCGTTTATATAAAATCATCTGGATCTGACCCAAGCACTGCATTCGGGGCTTTTTCCATCATTTCTGAGCCTCATAACTTTCTCAGTACAGCAGACAGAAACGTGACATTTTCAGGGATGGAAAAACATCATTGAGTTCTGTTAAAAACTGACACCAGACCAGTTTTACATCCATGCAGGTGTCACAATCTAAACACTGAATCTGGCTTTAGAAAACAGTTTTGCCACAGAATGAATCACGTCTAGAAGATCATTCTGGGATCTTCTGTTGGTAAAATGATCCTTTCATCGTCTATAATTGTTGTGACCAACCACCGACCAACATGGGTAAACTTAAAGTTTACCCAAAATTACCTACTTTCCCCTAAACTTGTCCAGAATGACTCAAAATTTGTCCAAAATGAGTCAAAAGATGTCCAAAATAACCCCAAAACTCACCCAAAATAATCAGAAACATCGCCTAAATTACTAAATTTTTGCCCAAAATGACAAAAACTTCTCCAGAATGACCAAAAATTGTCAAAAATACTCATTTCGACAAATTTGAAAGGATTTAAATATCACTGTGGACGTTTTTCAAGTTGTTTTTGACCATTTTTGACTATTTCTGTGTCATTCTGGACAAATGTTGGTTCCTTTGGACAAGTTTTATCCCATTAGACACATTTGGAGTCATTCTAAACCAGTTTTTGTGACATTTTCAGTCATTCAGGATAACTTTTGCATCATTTAGGACGACTTTTGAACCTTTTTGAACAAGTTTCTGTTAAACTGCACAACCAAAATATGTGTAAAATGATCCTTCCATCGTCTGTAGTAGTTCTGACCAACCACCTACCAACATGAGCTTTAAAGTTTACCCAGAATGACCTTTTTGTCTGACCACATATCATCACATTCCCATCTCCGTGCTTCACTGTCAGGACTATGCATTCACTGTGGTAGTCCTGGTTTAGAATAGACACAAAAAAGTCACAAAGTAGACATGAAATGACCATAAAAATATGCAAGATGACGAAAAGGAAACACAAAACCACCCTTAAAGTTTACCAGAATGCATTTTCTGTCTGACCACACTCCCATCTCCGTGCTTCACTGTCAGGACTATGCATTCACTGTGGTACTACTGGTCTGAAAATAAACAAAACAACCACAAATAAAAACATAATGACAATAAAGTGACACAAAACCTTCATATCTTGCAATCAGCTGTTACAAACTTCTTTCATAACTGGAGTGAAAACTGAAATCTGATGCAGGACCAACTGGGGCACCAACAGCATCATTTTGCACAACATTTAGTCATGATCAAAACAACAACAGTTGGACAAGAAAAGACAAATGACAACAACGAGAACAAAATGACAAAAAATTAGACAAACAACACAAAACAAAACAGAAAAGAGACAAAAAAATAGGCAAAAAAGTTACAAAGTGCCAAAAAAATGGACAAACAACAAAAATGAGACAAAAAAATATACAAAGCGAGACACAAAACAATGAATGAAGTGAAACACAAAATGAGAAAAATAAGATAAAAAATACAAGCGTGACAAAAAGGAAACAAAAAATGACAAAAACAAAAAACAAAATGACAAAAACTTGAGACAAAACAAAAATCAATGACAAAATAAGACAACAAACAAGACAAAATATTACAGAAATGAGACACAAAGCGACAAAAGAACATTGAACAATCTAGTGTTTTACTTTCTGATCAAAATAACTTGTCATGGTCTAGAAATTATTTTAAATTTATAGTTTTACTAATTTACAATCCATAGTTTGTCTTCTCTGTAGTTTAACTGGGGCACCGACAGCATCATTTCTGGGAAAATCACGACGACACAAGCAACCGAAAAGTAAAACAACAAAGGATGTGACCCGTCTGCAGTCACGGCTGAGATATGAACACATCCAGACGGCGGTTTGTGTCGACGTGAGCGAGGGAAAAGGACGACTCAGCAGCGACCTGTTTTGGGAGCTCTAACAACAAGGAAGCCGAGCATCACAATGGCGGGGCGGCTGTGGAAACAGAGCGGCGAGGAGCAGTAATCCCTGCGTGACCAGCGCCGTTTGTTGGCTCTGCCGGGGCTTAGCTGCTGCGAGCTGAGCAGGAAGAGCTTCTGCACTTGTTACAACACTGTGATGTTGTGGGTTTGATGTGGGACCGGTGACTCAACACAAAGTCCTGTGAAGGTCAACGTGGGGCCGGCGGTTTTTATCACGGCATATTTTTACACTAGCTGGTCGGAAAAGCTCAGAAGCAGCAGCTCCCACGTGATTTCAAGAGTATTTTTACTACGTTTACATCTAAAGTTATTAACTCTCCTGTTGTCCTCATTTACGGGCACCAAAAAAATATTGTTTCCTTGTCTGAAAAAAATCCAAAAATTCAGCAAAAAAATTCCCCAAATTTCTGAAAATTTGAAAAACCTTCAGGAAGAAAATTCAATGATTCCTTAAAAATTTCCTTTAAAAGTTTTATTTAAAAAAAATAAAAAAATCAATAAATCCCTCAAATTTGCCAAGAAATAAAAATGTAAAAAATAAAAAAAATTAAAAATAAAAATTGTACATTTTTTTAAGTAAATGAGTTCACAAAAAATTCTAAAAATATCTAAAATGATTACATATATATCAGTAAAACTTGATATTTTCATTAAGAATATTCAGAAAAAAATCAACCAAAATCCAGCAAAATTGGATTTTGGTTGATTTTTTTTCTGAATGTTCTTAAAGAAATATATTTTTTAAGATTTCTTTTTTTTAAAAAATGTTCAAAAATTTTCCAAACATTTTAAAAATGTGGAAGTCTTCACTATGAAAATACATCATCATCATTAAAAAAAAGTTGCCCTTAAAAGTATTATTTTAAAAAATTTCCCTTAAATTTGGCAAGGAAATATTTTCAAAAAATGAGTAAAAATCTTCTAAAAAAACTCCTAAAAATATCAAAGTGATTACATATATATGTATCAGTATTTTCTTTAAGAACGTTCACAAAAAATAAAAAATCAACCAAAATCCAGTGAATTTCACTGGATTTTGGTTGTTTTTTTTTATGAATGTTCTTAAACATTTCATTTTTTTCCACCAAAAAATGTTCAAAGATTTCCCAAAAATGTAAAAAATGTGGACATCAGAAGTTTCAGTGTGAAAATATATATTTTTTCCACATTTTCAAACTTTATAACGGGTCAATTTTGACCCACAGGACGAAACAACGGTTAAAGGTATGAGTTGGTTGTGAAGATGACGGATTCTGTAGTGTGTAAAAGTGTTTCTACCTGTGAGAAACTGTAAGAACAACAATCAGAAATGGAGCCAACATGTGTCGGAGCTGCATCACATCCTAAACCAGGGGCGTCAAACTCATTTTAGCTCAAGGGCCACATTAAGCCCAATCTGTGGGCCGGACCAGTTAAATTACAGCATATTGCCCCACAAAACTCCCAATTTTTCCTTTGGTTTTGTGCAAAAAATATTTTCTTCAAATGTTCACATTTAATGAATAAAACATTATGAAAAACCTGAAGTTTCTTCAGAAAAATATATTTATATTCAGCAATAATATGCCTTAGTTTATCATTTCCACATTACAACTTACAGATCACAGAGTGTCTACAAAGGAACACAACATTTAGTCATGAAACAAATAACAAATTACAAAATCTTCCCACGGGCCAGCTTTGGCCCGCGGGCCACATGTTTGACACCTCTGTCCTAAAGTATTCCTAAAGCTTGAACACGTTTGGTTTTACCATTGAAAAAGCAGCAGGTTGTCGTAGCAGCAGCAAACTTTTTTTTTGTTCAAATATTTCCATATTTGCCACCTACATTTGCAGAAAAACATGGTTGTTTTAGGTTAAAATGGGACTCGTTCTGATAAACCACCTACCAACACGCTCATATGAGCCTTTAAAGTTTTCCCAGAATGCACTTTTTAAAGTTTTCTCATCAACATATCATCACACTTCCACCTCCATGCTTCACTGTCAGGACTATAAATTCACTGTGGTAGTCCTGGTCAGGACAGATACAAAGTGACTACAAAGAGACACAAAATCAGCCTTAAAAGTTTACCCAAAAATCACTTTATAAAGTTTTCGCCAGCCTCATATCATCACACTCCCACCTCTGTTCTTCACTGTCAGGACTATGCATTGACTGTGGTACTACTGGTCCCAAATAGACACAAAACTACGCTCAAAAAACACAAATCAACCCTTAAAGTTTACCCAGAAGTCACTTTTTAAAGTTTTCTCTGGTCTGTTTCTAGGACTTTAAACTGTTCACACTATGATACATCCCATAATACTGATGATCACAGTTGATTATAGAGAGAAATGAACAAACATCAGATTTAGTCTATGGTCTTGTTGTGTTTTTGTGGTGGTTTTGTGTCTCTTCTGACCAGGACTACCACAGTGAATGCATAGTCCTGACAGTGAAGAACAGAGTGTGATGACTTGAGGCCACTGAATTACCCCCCATACAAAGTGATAAAGTAAAACTTTTGAGGATAATTGTTGACAGAAAGTAAACGAGTAGCTCTGATTCAAAATACCACAACTAATTTTTCATTTTGCACGTGTTAAAATATGCTTATATGTGAAAATGACACAGAAGGAATCGTGTCTAGGTGATGATTCTGGTGTCATACGAAGGTAAAATGATCTTGGTATTGTCTGTATCGTACCGTCTTTGAGGTGTTTTGACCTGAAAAACTAACAGACACATTGTGGGGACATGAGAAAGCAGCTTTAAATACACTTAGAGGTCTATTGTCGCTGAGATGAACTGCAGAAGTGTGTTTTGACAAGAATGAGCCTCACTCTGGTCAAACATGAAACTAGGTTTCCTGATTTCCAGCTGCTATAGATAGACGGATTCATAGGAAAGGTTGGGATGTAAGTGGATCTGGTGCAGGTGCTGAAGATTTACTGCGGGAATGATGTTGTTAGAGTGACTAAGAGCCGCCGGAGGCCGTGGACTCATCAGACAGCAACAACAACAGGGACACTGTTATCTAACATCACATATTTTCAGAAGTGGGTCAACCTCATTAAGCCCTAATACTAGTCTTGATGCGAGCACTTACAGCCTGTTTGTAAAGGACATTGTTTTCCTGCTTTTACCATCATTCAGCTGAAAACACGCAGTGTTGTTTTCTCTAAAGGAGATCACTTGAAATCCATCTTCAGCCTCATTAAGTCTAAATAACTGTTTACCACAAAGTCCTTCATCACAAGCACCAACCGGCAAACAGATGAGATGCTTTTATACGTTATTCAACAGAGATGAGTGCATCCTGTTTAGTATTTATTAGATTTAAACTACAGACACCACAGCAGGAACTCAAGCAAACTAAATCTCATTACAGACGTTCTAATCCTTGATTTGTCTCCAGTACTTTGCAGGTCCACCTTTACTTTTGACGACACCAGAATCCACAGACTTCTGAAGAGATGTTCAGCCGTTGTATTTATGGTGTTGTTCATGACAAAGGTTCTGTTGGGTTCAGTTCAGGAGTTCCACTTTCTATCATCACAATCCAACCTCCGTGCTTCACTGCCAGAACTATTCATTCACTGTGGTGCTCCTGGTAGTTTTGCATCCTTTTAAGGTCAGTTTGTGTATCTACGTGTTTGTTTTCGGTCTTTTTGTGGTGATTCTGCATTTCTTTTTGGCTGTTTTGTGTTCTGGTTTATCCTCAGACATTCATGCTGCAACTATGAATGTCATCAACACCTTGTGGACTCATGCTGCCTCATATCATCACACTTCCACCTCCGTGCTTCACTGTTAGGTCTATGCATTCACTGTGGTGCTCCTGACCACAAATAGACGCAAAACAACCACAAAAAACCCACAAAACCTCCCTTAAAGTTTACCCAGAATGCACGTTTTATAGTGTTCTCCAGCCACATATCACAACACTGTCAGGACTATGCATTCACTGCAGTACTTCTGGTTACAAGAGACACAAAATGAGCACAAAAACACTAAAAACTACCCTTAAAGTTTACCCAGAATGCAGTTTTTAAAGTTTTCTGCAGCCTCATATTGTCACACTCCCACCTCCATGCTTCACTGTTGTTTTGCATCCTTTTGGGTTCAATTTGTGTATCTTAGTGTTTATCTTTTGTTGGTGATTTCCATTTCTTTTTGGTTGTTTTGTATTTTGTTTTATCCTCAGACACTGCCAGGATTATGCAATCATTGTGGTAGTCAGAAGGATATTAAACAACCACAAACAAAACACAAAACGACCACAAAGAGACACAAAACTGCCACAAAGAAACAAAATCACCCTTAAAGTCTGAAGTTTTCTCCAGCCTCATATCATCACACTTCCACCTCTGTGCTTCACTGTCATGTCTATGCATTCACTGTGGTGCTCCTGACCACAAAAAGACACAAAACAACCACAAAAAAAACACAAAACCTCCCTTAAAGTTTACCCAGAATGCACTTTTTAAAGTTTTCTCCAGCCACATATCACAGCACTGTCAGGAATATGCATTCACTGTGGTAGTCCTGGTTGAGGTCAGTTTGTGTATCTCGGTGTTTGTTTTCTATCTTTTTATGATGATTTTGTGTTTCTTTTTAGTCGTTTTGTGTATCCTCAGACGTTCCTGCTGCATTTATAACTGACATATATAACGGTGGAACCTCTCAGAAGAGGACAGAACACTTTTATTCCTTCGAGTTTACCAATAGCAAGTTGTTTTTAATCGACCTCATGGAAAATGTTGACTAAACCTAAAAGACAACAAGTTTATTCTGATGAAACAGTCTAATCTTAATATAATCCATCTCCTACACCTCCAGTCCCATTACCAACAACACGTCTACCAAAGGTGGAAAATAAACCCCAGTGTTATAGGAGAGACTCAGGTCCCAGCATGTCGAGACCTCTGGAGGGGAAATAAAAGCTGCTCAGGAAGCTCGTCATTAATTACTGCAGCTTTCCATTGTTCACTTTTAGCTTTCCTCCTGCGGGACGGACGGTGTGAAAATGTTGTTTGGAAGCCATTTGTCCACATGAATGCTTTCATTCTGGTCCGTGGACTTGTCAGTGTTGGAATTTTAATAAATACTTGACAAAATGATATTTCCTCAAGTCTACACAGTAGTTTCATCATTTACTGACGACTCCTACTAGTCTTTGCGTTTTAATTGATGGACTGAGCTGTCAGTCAAATGGCTCTGGGCGGGGCTTTCTGTCCAGGTGAGCAGTCAGTACCTGATTCCTGCCGGACGCCAGCTCCTAGCACAGCTAAAGTGAAGTGATTCTACCAGCAGACACTGAAAGGACTCTGATAGTTCAGTCAGTTAATGTTTATTTTCTTATTGGTGCCGGTTTTACTGCACTTTATATGCAGCTTTAGTGTCTGATATAATGTGTGCCATGCACTCCAGATGTTGGAGTTTATTTGTGTGTGTGTGTTGACCAGAGAAGAGCGTCAGCATCCAGTAAATATTAGCTTTAATGTGAATTAGCGATGCTAACCGAGCTAGCTGCTCAGCAGTAGCCTGAAGCTAACGTAGCATTAAGCTAACTATGTTTGTGTTGAGTTTCATGTAAACAGCTGAAGTGTGTTGTGTTAGTGTAATGTGGTGCATCTTAGGAACAGTTCTGAGTTTACCTTGTGTCTCCTTTTTGTTATCTTGTGTCTTGTTTCTGTCGTTTTGTGTCTCAGTTTTTGTCATTTTGTGTCTTGTCTTTTTCATTTTGTGTCTCGTTTTTGTCATTTTGTGTCTTGTTTTGGTCGTTTTGTATCTCGTTTTGGTTGCTTCGTGTCTCGTTTTTGTAATTTCGTGTCTCGGTTTTTGTCATTTGTATCTCATTTTGTCATTTTGTGTCTCGTTTTTGTCATTTTGTGTCTCGCTTTTGCCATTTCGTGTCTTGTTTTGGTCGTTTTCTGTCTCGTTTTTGTCATTTTGTCTCATTTTGTGCTTTGTTTTTGTCATTTTGTGTTTCATTTTTGTCATTTTGTGTCTCATTTCTGTCACTTTGTGTCTCGTTTCTGTCATTTTGTGTCTCGTTTTGGTTGTTTTGTGTATTATTGTGTAGCTTAATGAAAAACAATCTTTCAAAGTTGAAACTAGAATGCGCTGTGGTTCATTTATCTAAACTCCTAAAGCCTAATAAAAATCAAACAGACCTCACAGACACGTTCTTTTCCCCATATATTTACTGTTTTAAGGGCTTTGTTTGGCCTGTGTTCTGTGCTTCACACTGAAGACAACGTTCCTCCTCTGAATTCTGCAGATTAAACCACAGAGTTCTCGAGTTAGAGGACGTCCAAACTTCCCTCCCACCTACAGCTGCTATTCACGGATGCCACTTTTGTTCTCGTTAATCAGAGGCGATGTTCCCTGTCTGCTCGCTGAACGACAACGCTGCAGAGAAACAGGCCAATCAAGGACGGAGAACACGGATGTATGTCTGTGCTCTGCAGAACACGCTCCCTTTAAGACGTGACGCCGGCTCAGATGAAAGCGTTCTCTAAATAGAAACGTGTGACCACTCGGACACACAGCAGACACATGTGGACGATCAATAAGCGTCTGATGAACACAACGTGAGGCGCTAACACACACACACAGACACACGCACACACACACACACACACACGCACACACACACACACCGGTTTGACAATAAAAATATGATGAAAACCTTCTATCAGCTTCTCCCTCACCATGAATAAAGGTCAGTCCCATTAAAATGACACACTTTGTGAAATGTTGGATTCTGGAACCTTTTATAGAAGAACTCAGAACCAGAAAAAAATCTATGATCTTTAACTCCTTCACTGTAACATATAGAAGAACAACTAAAGAAGAAACAAACACAAAATGAATGGAAACGTCTCTAAAACCACAGAGTGATTAAAACAAGACTTGATCCACTGTTTAAGTTCTCCTGTTTTATTGGTGCTAACACAGAATCATCGTCTATTTAACTTTTACATAAATCTGACTAGAGAAGGACGTCCTCAAAAACTGAGAGACGGGGCAAGAAAGAGACTAGTGAGGGAGGCCACCAAGACTCCTATGACTCCTCTGATTTTGTGGTTTTGATCCTCCAGTAAATCCTCTATGGTTCAGTTCCAGGTGACTAAATGTTGTGTTCCTTTGTCGACACTCTGTGATCTGGAAGTTGTAATGTGGAAATGATAAAGTGAGGCTGAATGTTGGTGAAATTGAGTTTATTTTTCTTCATAAATTTCAGGTTGTTCATGATGTTTATTAAAAAGACAATTCCTGAAATGTGAACATTTCTGCACTAAACCAAAGGAACCATTAGGAGTTGTGGTTATTTAGAGGTTTTTATGCTGTGATTTTACTGGTTTTACTGGAGATCAGACTGGACTGGATGTGGAACTAAGATGAGTTTGACTCCCCTGGACTAGATGATGATATTTTCCTGTCATGCTCCTCAAAGATAATAATAATCATGAAGCTTTGATTCCATCCTTTATTGAACTCAAATGTTGGAGGTGCATCCAGACGTAGACTTTAAACCTCCGGTGAGCAGCAGACGGACTCCTCATGTGTGTTTCAGACACCAAAGCCACGTCCTGCGGTTCTTCTGTGGACGGAAGAGAAACCCGCCGGAGGGGATCGCTGCCATCGGTCACGGCCGACATGGGGGGCTCTAATGTGGGCAGAGGCGACGGAACACCTCCTTCCTGCCTCGCTCTGCAGGAGCTCTGCAGCCGGCCACGTGTCCATCAGATACCTGCCGTACCGCCTCCACCTGCCGGGCTTCAGCATCACCGCCGTACAGAAGCCAACGTCTCAGAGAAGTCACACCAGACAGTCACCGCAGGACAAAGAGCTTCTGCACAACTTTAGAAATACGAGGATTTCATTCACACAAAGCTTTAGTTCCAGGTCCTTGAAGTCCACAGAGGTGGGTCCAGATTTATCACTTTTTAATGGACTTTTTCCATCATTTCTGAGCCTCAGAACTTCATCAGTCCAGCAGAGACACATGGCATTACAAAATTACCACAAAAAGACAAAAAAAATCACCCCAAAAAGAGCCGAAACTACCCTGAAAGTTTCAAATAGGTCAGCATAAATATGCAAAATCACCACAAAAAGGAGCAAAATTACCACAAAAAGTCCCCAAATTACCACAAAAAAAGACCAAAATTACCACAAAATCACCACAAAAAGGATCAAAACTACCACAAAACAGATGAAATGGTGACAAAAACTCAAATTTAGCAACGAAAACAGGCAAAATTACCCCTAAAAAGAGCCACAAATACCCTGAAAGATGCAAATATGCCAACAAAAACACCCGAAATCAACACAAAAATAAGAAAAATCACCACAAAAGGACCAAAGCTTCCACAAAACAGGTGAAACTGCGACAAAAACTCAAATTTGGCACAAAAAACATGGTAAATAACCACAAATATGGCTAAATTACCACAAAATGACACAAGAATCACTCCAAAAAAAGCCAAAACTACCTTGAAAGGTTCAAATATGTCAACAAAAACACCCAAAATCACCACAAAAAGGACCAAAACTACCACAAAACAGGCGAAATTGTGACAAAAACTCAAGTTTGGCACAAAAAACAGGCAGAATTACCCCCAAAGAGCCAAAGCGACCCTGAAACGTCCAAATATGGCAGCAAAAACATGTAAAAATCACCACAAAAATGGCCACATTTACCACAAAAAAAGCAACAAAATTACCACAAAACAGGTTAAACTGCAACAAAAACACAAATTTGGCACAAAAAACATGTAAAATACCCACAAATATCGCTAAAATTACTACAAAAAACCTCCAAAATCACCCCAAAAAGAGCCAAAACTACCTTCAAATATGTCAGCATAAATACGCAAAATCAGCAACACAATGGTCAAATTTACCATACAAAAAGACCAAAACTACCACAAAACAGGTGAAATTGTGACAAAAGCTCAAATTTGGCACAAAAAACATGGAAAATAACCCCAAAAAAGCTAAAGCTACCCTGAAAGATTCAGATATGACAGCATAAATATGCAAAATCAGCACAAAAAAGTACCAAAATTACCACTAAACAGGTGAAACTGCAAAAAAAAACTGAAATTCGACACAAAAACTTGCAAAATTACCCCAAAATGTTCAAATATGCCAACAAATACATGCAAAATCACCACAATAAGTACCAAAATTACCACAAAACAGGTGAAACTACGACAAAAGTAAAATTTGGCCCAAAAAATTTGCACAATTTTCTCCAAAAGAGCCAAAATCACCCTCTTGGAGCCTCTTACTCTCATTTTTTTTTTTTGGGACAAATTTGAATAATTTTAGGACAATTTGGTGTAATTTTGGACTTCTTTTGTCATTTCCTACAGTTTTTTTTTGCCACTTCTGACAAATATTGAGAAATCTGAGACGACTTTTGTGTTGTTCTGGACAACTTTAACGACATTTTGTGACATTTCTGATGAATGAAAAACACAGAGTTCTGTTAAAAACTGACACCAGGTCAGTTTTGAATCCATCCAGGAGTCTCAGTCTGAAGACAAAATGTGGTTTTAGAAATGATTTTTCCACAGAGTGATTCTGGTATCTTCTGTGTGTAAAAATGATCCTTCCATCATTTTTAATAGTTCTGACCAACCACTGACCAACATGCTGATATGAGTCTTAAAGTTTACCCAGAATGACCTTTTAAAGTTTCCTCCAGCCTCATATCATCAAACTCCCACCTCTGTTCTTCACTGTCAGGACTATGGATTCACTGTGGTAGTCCTGGTTTAGAATAGACACTAAACTACTCCCAAAAAACACAAAACTATTCCCAAAAAACACAAAACTACTCCAAAAAACCCACAAAACTACCCCCAAAAAACGCAAAACTACTCCAAAAAACACAAAACTACTCCCAAAAAACACAAAACTACTCCCAAAAAACACAACACTACTCCCAAAAAACACAAAACTATTCTCAAAAAATACAAAACTACTCCAAAAAAACCCACAAAACTACCCCCAAAAATGCAAAACTACTCCAAAAAACACAAAACTACTCCCAAAAAACACAAAACTATTCCCAAAAAACACAAAACTACTCCCAAAAAACACAAAACTATTCCCAAAAAACACAAAACTACTCCCAAAAAAAACTACTCCCAAAAAACACAAAACTACCCCAAAAAACACAAAACTACCCCAAAAAACACAAAACTACTCCTGAAGAACACAAAACTACTCCCAAAAAACACAAAACTACCCCCAAAAAACACAAAACTACTCCTAAAAAACACAAAACTACTCCCAAAAAACACAAAACTACCCCCAAAAACACAAAACTACCCCAAAAAAACACAAAACTACTCCTGAAAAACACAAAACTACTCCCAAAAAACAAAAAACTACTCCTGAAAAACACAAAACTACTAATAACTTTTAACTCTTTAACTTTTGATGGTGGTTTTGTGTTTATTTCTAATGATCTGGTGTCTTTTTGTGGTCATTTTGTGTGGAATAACTTGTGGTTGTTCAGTGTCTCCTCTGACCAGGACTACCACAGTGAATGCATAGTCCTGACAGTGAAGCACGGAGGTGGAAGTATGATGATATGGGAACAGTGAAAACTTCAAGAGTGGCTTTGTGTTTCTTTGTGGTCGTTTCATGTCTGTTTACAGTTGTTTTTTAGTCTTTTTTGTGGACGTTTTGTGTCTCCTCTGACCAAAACTACCACAGTTACTGCACAGTCCTGACAGTGTGATGATATGGGGCTGGAGAAAACTTTAAAAAGTGCATTCTGGGGGAACTTCTAAGGCTCATATCAGCATGTTGGTTGGTCAGAACTCCTATAAACAATAAAAAGTAGACTGTAGATAAAAATTGTGCTGATTCTGAGCAGGTCGGCTGATTCTGGTTGACCGATGTGATGAAAGTACAGTACAGTTACTGATTTATTGTCCTGTTAAAGGTTTTTATTGTTTTCCTCTATAGAAGCGACACTTTGCTGTTTGTTTCCTCTAAACAGTAAAGCAGCTGCTGAAGGTGAGGAAGGGCTGCAGGTCTTACTGTCGGGCATGATGTGATGCATGGCGACGGACAGGAAGAAGATGGAGTCGCTGTAATAAGCTCCAGAACCGGCGCTGAAATGCTTCTGCATGGCCTCCACGATGGGGAAGAGCTTCTGGGTCAGAACCGCCACGTCATGGAACAGAACCTGCAGGGAAAGGCCGAGTCATGTCAGTACGAGAAGCCAAGAACTGCAGAAAAACAGGAAGTAAATCTGGCAGCTGCTGAGTGAAGGTTTGTTGTTTATATTCCTTCCTGAGCTGCATCACACAACCACAGACTGTCTCCATAAAATGAACCTCAATGAAATGATGACTTCGCTTTTTCTTTTTCAGAGGAAATTAGTCGTTTAGGTCAGAGGGGTGAAACATGTGGTCCAGTCTGGTTCTCCAAGTGTAAAAATTCCAGAGAAGACATTAACTGCAGATTGTAAATTAGTAAAACTATAAATTTAAAATCATTTCTAGACCATGACAAGTTGTTTTGATCAGAAAGTAAAATACTAGATTGTTTATTGTTATGTTGCTATTTTCTGTCTCATTTTTGTAATATTTTGTTGTTTTTTGTCTGTATTTTGTCGTTGATGAACTGAGGCTGGATGTTGATGAAACTGAATTTATTTTTTTTTCATGAATTTCAGGTTGTTCATAATGTTTAGTTAAAAGATAATTCCTTAAATGTGAACATTTCTGCACTAAACCAAAGGAGTCATTAGGAGTTGT
The DNA here is from genome assembly GCF_022539595.1 of Amphiprion ocellaris. Classification (NCBI taxonomy): domain Eukaryota; kingdom Metazoa; phylum Chordata; class Actinopteri; family Pomacentridae; genus Amphiprion; species Amphiprion ocellaris. The sequence continues at coordinate 5,708,437 of NC_072767.1, read as the reverse complement.
GGTTATTTACAGGTTATTATGCTGTGGTTTTACTGGTTTTACTGGAGATCAGACTGGACTGGATGTGGAACCTGAAATGAGATGAGTTTGAAATCGCTGATATTGATGATTAATTTGCAAAATAGTCGATATATTAATCGACTGAAAAGCAGTTTCAGTTTTACATGAATGATTCAACTTCAGGAACTTTAGTAAAACAGGGCTGCGTGATTATGAAGATCAGAATCCAAACAATGCTTCATAAAATGGCTGCACGGATTTAATGACATTAAACTTTGACTTGTTCTGCTTCTGAGGCAGCAGCTTCATGTTAGTGAAGAAGACTAAAGAAGAAACAGAACAGTAAGAACTGATTATCATTAAAACAAAAATAAGTTGGTTTATTCTGTGTGCTGCAGGCCTCAGATTAAACCTGGACAACATGGCTGCTGTATTATAAAGTGGACTGAACGTCCTTTAGTGGACCAACAGTGATTCCTGCAGGATTAAACTAAGCTTCGGTTCATTTGTTTTAATCAGACTTCCTGAACGGCTGCTGGTAATGTGATGTGATGGCACATAAATCAGTGAGGAGGGTAGAATGCGTTTAAAGGGCATTAATTCACTAGAACTCCAGCTTCATTTCCTATAATCAGGTGCTAATATAAATGTGTTTCATTGGAAAGAACAAGTCTGGAAACTGTAAAGACTTACAAGCTCTGATTTCTGCGTTTCTCTCTGCAGATACGACTAAAAAAACAACTCAAAGTGCGATCTGTGTTTTACTGCCACCACGAGAATTAAAGGAGAAACTGGATTTAAAGACGAGAACATTAGAGAATCAACCTTTAATCAAACCAACAGAAATAATCCAAACACAAAAGATGGAGGTTTGCAAAGAATATTTAACAGTTGAATGTAGACTCCTAAATAAAAACCTGCCATCAGAGGGGTGGGCTAAGGAACCAGAACTGTTAGGATTAGTGATAAGGATGCCTTTGATCCAATTTAAGTAATTTAATATTTACTATCTGCCAATACGAGTAACAATCTGACACCATTTTAATCAATAATACACACTTCAGGTACTGTAGAACAGCTGTAGTTCCTGGTTGTTCCACCAGGTGGAGGATCTTCCTGTGTCTCTTTTTGTCGTTTTGTGTCTCATTTTTGTAATATTTTGTCTTGTTTTTGTTGTTTGTCTTTTTTTGTCTGACTTTTGTCATTTTGTGTTTCCTTTTTGTCTCGCTCGTGTCTTTTGTCCTATTTTTGTCATCTTGTGTTTTGCTTTATTCATTGTTTTGTCTCGTTTTTGTCATATTTTGTCTCGTTTTTGTCGCATTGTATCTTGTTTTTTGTCATTTAGTGTCTCGTTTTTGTTGTTTTCGGTCTCGTTTTTGTTGTGTTGCCTTGTTTTTGTCATTTAGTGTCTCATTTTTGTCACTGTGTCTCGTTTTTGTTGTTTTGTGTCTTGTTTTTGTCATTTAGTGTCCTGTGTTTGTTGCTTTGTCTTGTCTTTGTCATCTAGTGTCTCTTTTTGTTGCTTTGTTTCATTTTTGTCATTTTGTGTCTCGTTTTTGTCATTTTGTGTCTCATTTTTGTAATATTTTGTCTCATTTTTTTCACTGTCTCGTTTTTGTCAGTGTCTCATTTTTGTAATATTTTGTCTCGTTTTTGTCAGTGTCTCGTTTTTGTCGTTTAGTGTCTCATTTTTGCTGTTTTGTGTCTCAGTTGTGTCATTCTATGTCTCGTTTTCATCTTTTTGTGTTAAATTTTTTTCATTGTGTGTCATTTTGTGTCTTATTTTTGTCATTTTGTGTCTCATTGTTGTCATTTTGTGTCTCATTAGGAAAAGAGACACATCTTCTACTGAAGCTCCTATGATCTCCAGGACTTGGATGAGTCACTCATCCAAACGTTATCCTGTTAAGGTTATCCTATGAGTCACTCAGTGTACAGTTCATGTTAAGTAGAGAGCATTGTGGGAGTTTAGCAGCAACGGGCACCATGACAAAGACTAACGTGAAGGTTAATGACGTCCAACTAGAGTTCACGTTGACGGATACCAATAAATGTCCGTTGGTATCGGTAACTGATGGCAAGCAGAGAGCATTGTGGGAGTTTAGCAGCAGTGGGCTCCATGACAAAAACTAATGAGGAGGTTAATGACCTCTAATCAGAGCTCATGATTGTAGAAAAGTTGGATCAAGTCATACAGTTCTTTTATCATTGACATACGGAGCAGCATCTATTTTCACGCCTATTGGCTAAAACACAAGATAGATATCCACTGTGGGAGTTAAGCAGCAATGGGCACCATGACAAAGACTAATGTGGAGGTTAATGATGTCCAACTAGAGTCCACGTAGATGGATACCAATAAATGTCGGTTGGTATTGGTAATTGTTAGCAAGCAGAGAGCATTGTGGGAGTTTAGCTAGTAACGGGGCACCATGACAAAGACTAATGTGGAGGTTAATGACTTCCAACCAGATCTCATGATTGTAAGAAAGTTGGATCAATTCGTACAGAGTTCTTATATCAGTGACATACAGAGCAGCACCACCGCATATTATCTCTATTGACTGATACACAAGATTAATATCCACTGTGGGAGTTTAGATAACAATGGGCACTATGACAAAGACTTCTGAGGAGCTTAATGACCTCCAGCAGAAGCTAATTTGTTTTAGACAAACTGTTGCTGTACCTTGTTTGAGTTATTTGGAATCTTGTCTTTATCATTTTGTGTCTTTTGCTTTTGACATTATTTAGTTTTTTTTTGTCACTTTGTGTCGTTTTGTGTCTGTTTTTAGCAGGGCTGGACCCCGAATATCTGAATATTCGGTCATTATGGTGCTATCCGAATATTTACTTTGAGATCTGAATATTCCCTTAAACCTGCTAGATCACCATGGTAACTGATGCTGCAGAGCTAACCTAAAACCTGGTGACCAGAGAAGTTGGAACGTCTGTCTGACTCCTGGTTTCTCTGATCAGAGTTTTAGGTTTTGTTGCTAACAGAAGAAAGTGGAGATTTGATGTGGAACTTTTTGTGGAGTCCCGCCTTGTGGATCAGGACTGTAAACATGTCACTTCTAATTCCCATCTGTTACTATCAGACTGCAGGTCTGTCTGGAGGACGGTCAGCAGTAACGAGCATCTCCTCTGGCAGCAGCTCACTGAATCTGCTGAAGTTGTTGCGTAACTTCCGTCTCGTCCTCGTGTTTCTGAACAGTAAATAATTAAAAGGCCTCCAGATGAGCAGACGGCATGTTCTGCAGCCTGACTGTCCTCCAGCAGGAACCGTCCCATCTGTGGAGGAACAGCGGCTGAACTGAACAATGTTTCATGATTCATGATCTCAAAGCAGCGAGTTCAGAAGCACCGGACTGGAAGACACCATGTAGAAAACATCCTGCAGCGACTGGATCATCAACCAAGTCTGAGAAAAGTTTCCTCAGAACATCTGGTTCTTCATCTCCAATAATTTTACTAATGATCAGATTTCTGGTAAAAACTGCAACTAAAAGAACTAAAAAAGCTGGAAGATTACCACAAAAACACCCAAAATCACCACAAAAAGCACCAAAATTACCACAAAACAGGTGAAATTGCAACAAAAACTCAAATTCAGCACAAAAACGTACAAAATGACCACAAAAAGACACAAAATCACCCAAAAAGAGCCAAAGCTACCTTGACAGGTTTAATATGCCAAAAAAAACACCCAAAGTTACCACAAAACAGGTGAAATTGCAACAAAAACTCAAAGTTGGCACAAAAAACATGTAAAATTACCCCAAAAAGAGTCCAAACTACCCTGAAAGATTCAAATATGCCAGCAAAAACATGGAAAATCACCACAAAAAGAGGCAAAACTATCTTCAAAGGTTCAACTTTGCCAGGAAAAACAATCAAAATGACCACCAAATGGATGAAATTGCAATCAAAATTCAAGTTTAGCACAAAAATAATCAACCAAATAGGACTAAAGTTCCCTCCAGAACCTCCTCAGAACATCTGGTTCTTCATCTCCAGTAACTTTATCAATGATCAGAGTTCTACCTTCATCCTGGGAATATTTCCAGAGTTCCAGGTCCTTGAAGTCCATAGAAGTGGGTCCACATTAATCAATTTAATGGACTTTTTCCATCATTTCTGAGCCTCAGAACTTCATCAGTCCAGCAGAGAGACACATGACATTTAGGAGAAAAAACACATCTGAGTTCTGGGAAAAACTGACACCAGATCAATTTAAATCCATCCAGGAAACTCAGTCTGAACACTGAACCTGTCGTCAGACATTTTGAGTATTTTCTACGACCAAAAGACACAATCAGCACAAAAAGATGCATAATGAACACAAACCTCGGCAAAATTACCCCAAGGACTCAACGTTGTTGCAAAAAATTGACAAAATTACCAGAAAGAGACACTAAATCACCACAAAAAGGGCCAAAATTGACACAAGAAGGGTTTGGATTCATTTTACATCCATCCAGGTGTCACAGTCTAAAGACTATTATTGGTACTAATTCTCTAGAGAAAACTTTAAACATTTTGGGTAAACTTTAAGGCTGGTTTTGTGTCTCTTTGTGGTGGTTTTATGCCTCCTCTGATACATAGTCCTGATAGTGAAGAACAGAGGTGGGAGGGTGATGATATGTTGATGGAGAAAACTTTAAAAAGGTCATTCTGGGTAAACTTCAATGTTGGAAGGTTGGTCAGAACTATTATAGACGATGGAAGGATCATTTTTATCTCCATACTATAAACACTTAAAAATTCCCAAACCATTTTCTGTTCTACTAAGAGCAGCTGAACTCTGCTGACTGGAGTTTATCGGTTCGTATCAAGGTATTTTATTAAACTTTAACTTCTTGCATTCAGTCGATCAGCTGTTTCTTGCAGCTTGTCTCTCTGGTTGTTTCTGTTGGTTAATAAATGTTTGAATTTTTCATGTAATTCTAACAGAAGTCACTGCTGGAATCGATCTTCATATTAAACTGATTTGTTTGGTTCATTCCAGTCAGGTGTTGGAGTTTAATCCAACTTTACTTCACGTTTGTTAAAGAAGAATTTATTGCTGATTTTATAGTTTTATCTTCCTCTATTAGCAACTTCAGCACCAAGAGTCAGATCTTAACAGAGAACCCGTCCAGAACTTTACATGGAACCAAATGGATGCAGTTTGACCTGCAGGTTCAGAAAGATGAGGTTTGAAATAACAGACGGATGAAACCTGACGTCTAAATGAAACCTGAGAGAAACCGGTTGTGGAGGACAATTTATAAAGTCATCTGGTTTACAATGGTTTGTTCTGTGGAGTCGAAAGAAGAGGCAAAACGGGGCAGCAGAATGGAGATTTAATCCTGGTTTCTGGCAAGAAGAAGACAGTAAAGGAGGGATTTCCCTTCAAAGGAGCTCAGTTTGATGAACCAATGCTGCCCTCACATGGTTAAAACAGAAACTACAGCCAACAGGACTTTAATCCAAGTCAGGATGCTGCATATTAAAGTGTTTGTAAGATCGTTTAACAGCGTCTGAACTGCAGATGGAGCCTTTCTGTACTCACTGATCCACCAAGGTGAGAAAGGAATCAGGAATTTCTCTCACAAGTTCTATTTTTACAGGCTTCACTTGTTTTCATCACTTTTTAAGTCAAAAAACTTGAAAGCAAAACATCTGGATTCTCACTGTGTGCCACAAAAACTAGTGTGTTTCAAGAAAACACCAGATTTTATTCATTTCCAAGCTTTAATCAGAGGAGCCTCAGCAGAAACCAACTGGACTTCTCTGGAAGGTGTTAAGTGTCCTCAAGAGAAGAAGAACACCAACATCGAGACCTCCATGAACACCAACATCTAGACCTCTATGAACATCTAGACCTCTATGAATATCTAGACCTCAATGAACACCAACATCTAGACCTCTATGAACATCTAGACCTCTATGAACACCAACATCTAGACCTCTATGAACACCAACATCTAGACCTCTATGAACACCAACATCTAGACCTCTATGAACATCTAGACCTCTATGAACACCAACATCTAGACCTCTATGAACATCTGGACCTCTATGAACACCAACATCTAGACCACTATGAACATCTAGACCTCTATGAACACCAACATCTAGACCTCTATGAACATCTGGACCTCTATGAACACCAACATCTAGACCTCTATGAACATCTAGACCTCTATGAACACCGACATCTAGACCTCTATGAACACCAACATCTAGACCTCTATGAACACCAACATCTAGACCTCTATGAACGCCACCATCTAGACCGTTATGAACATCTAGACCTCTATGAACACCAACATCTAGACCTCTATGAACATCTAGACCTCTATGAACATCTGGACCTCTATGAACACCAACATCTAGACCTCTATGAACACCAACACCTAGACCTGTTAGACGTTAAACGTCTTCCAGAGAAGTCCAGTTGGTTTCTGCTGAAGCTCCTATGATTGAAGATGGTTACCATCAACTGGATTCTCCTACCTCGTATTTGAACGTGGCGTCCAGCAGAAGCTCCTGCAGCATCTTTTCTCCCAGCTCTCGGCTGGCCTGGTCGCTCACAAAGTGCAGCACCAGAACTTCTCCTTCCAGGAAGCTTCCGTGTTCCACCATGGACAGCATGGCCACCCTGAACTTGTCCTGCAGGCTGCGGCTCTTGTCCACCTTGGTGAACATCATCAGGGCGTGGTACCGCCGCTCGCTGCCCTCCTGCTCCTCGGACCGGGCTGGTTCGGACAGCCGGGTGTCCAGGGTGAGGTCGGCGTCATTCCGGTTGGCATTCTGGCTTGCCTGGGTCTGCTTGATCCGCTTGGTGGTGCTGGAGAAGTTCTGCCTCTCCGAGCCGAAGTAGTAAAACGCCACGACGGCGAGAGCAGCGGCCAGCAGCAGGAGGAACTGGTAGGACCTGAAGGTGCTGATCCGACCCATGGTTCTGACCAGCTGCCTGAAGAAGCCCATCGCTGCTGCTGCTGTCAGGAGAACGGAGGCGTGAAGAGGAAAATGTCCACCATCCTGGTCCAGTCAAAGTTCAGGAGCAGCAAACAGCATCCTGGTAGAGGAAATACTCAATTTAGTTCCAGACTTAATGCACAGAAAATAACTCAACAGAAAATCAGACAAATCTGCAAAGAAACCTTCATCCTGATCTCCTCAGAACATCTGGTTCTTCATCTGCAGTAACTTTATTAATGACCAGAGTTCTACCTTCATACTGGGAATAACACAACTGAGGTTTGACAAAAATTGCAACTAAGATAACCAAAAAAAGCTGGAAAATTACCCCAGAAAGAGCCAAAACTACCCTGAAAGATTCAAATATGCCAAGAAAAACACCCAAAATCACCACAAAAAGTACCAAAATCACTACAAAACAGGTGAAATTGCGACAAAAAATAAAAAAAAAATCAGCACAAAAAGACACAAAATCACCCCAACAAGAGCCAAAACTACCCTAAAATGTTCAAATATGCCAGCAAATACATGGAAAATCACCACAAAAACAGCCAAATTTACCATGAAAAGACCAAAACTACCACCAAACAGGCGAAATTGTGACAAAAACTAAAATTTGGGCACAAAACACACAAAATTTCAACAAAAACAGCCTAAATTACCACAAAAACACATAAAATCACCCCCAAAAGAGCCAAAACTACCTTGAAAGGTTCAAATATACCAGCAAAATCGCCTCAGTAAGTACCAAAACTGCCACAAAAACTAAAATGTGACAGAAAAAACTTGCAAAATCACCCCAAAAGAGCCAAAACTACCCTGAAAGATTCAAATATGCCAGGAAAAATACTCAAAATCACCACAAAAAGGACGAAAATAACCACAAAACAGGTGAAATTGTGACAAAAACTCAACTTCAGCACAAAAAAATTCAACCCAATAGGACTACAGTTCCCTCCAGAACCTCCTCAGAACATCTGGTTCTTCATCTCCAGTAACTTTATCAATGATCAGAGTTCTACCTTTATACTGAGAATATTCCCAGAGTTCCAGGTCCTTGAAGTCCATAGAGGTGGGTCCAGATTTATCACTTTTAATGGACTTGTTCCATCATTTCTGAGTGTCAGAACTTCAGAATTTGAAAAAGTGCGTTTGCTGTAAACTGTCAGGAGTGTTTTTGTGTTTCTTTGTGGTAGTTTTGTGTTCATTTGTAGCTGTTTTTTAGTCTTTTAGTGGTAAATTTTTGACTGTTTGTGGTCATTTTGTGTCTATTCTAAACCGGGACTTCTCATTCTGGGTAAACTTTAAGTTGGTAGGTGGTTGGTCAGAACTATTCTAGACGATGGAAGGAGAAACCAGGATTCACTCTGTGGTAAAAACTATCTTCTACAATTTTTCTCAATTGATAAAACACTAAATTCTATTCACTGCACTCAGCCATCAACTGACTGCACACATTTCTCAAAGACAGGACTCTGCTGTCCAAATTTTGGACACTATTCATGGTTTGCACACGGTTTCCAAAACTCTTGCACTCTTTTTGCAAAAGACTGAACATGTTTTTTGCTCATTTGAACACACTTTTTCACTCATAGCACACATTTTTCAAAAAGTGAACACTAGGAAGCAGAACTGGGACACTGTTCCAACACTGCTGTCACAATTAAGACACAACAGGTCAGAACTGAAAACACTTTTACCAATGAACTGCACACTATAAAACACCCAGCATTTGTTGACTTTCCTAGATGGACTTAGAGGATCTACTGACATGGTGCAGCAGGGCGTTGGCAAGAAGACACTGTTTTTGTTGTTGTCTGGGACAATGTTAGTTTTCATAGAGGACTATTGATTCAGGAATGTTTCAATACGAACCCTCAAGTTATTGTGGTTTTTCTGCTGCCATATTCTCCCTTTCTGAATCCTATAGAAGAATTCTTCTCTACATGGAGGTGGAAGGTATATGAGCAGCAGCCATACATTCAGGAAAATCTCTATCTATCAGTGGTCTTGGCATGTGGTGATGTTTCTGTTGATTTATGTCAGGGATGGATCAGACACATTAGGTCTTTCTTTCCAGAGAAAACACAGTTTGTGATGTTGATGAGGTCCTGAGGTCTGACCAGGCTGAAAGAATTGATGCAGACGTGGTGTAAATATCTGCAGACTGTACAGTGTACAATACAGTGCTGTGTTTTTTATCTAACATTATTTTTATTTTATAATGTACAGTCAGGCACTGCAATGACCTCTGAGTCATTTATAGGATGCATTTGTGTTTAAGTTGTCATTTTTGAGGACTGTATCATTTTTTTACACTTCATGTGAAAACACAGTGAGAGAAGAGTGTTTTGTATTTAGCAGTGCAGTGTCCTATTTTTGCTTTGTGTGTCTTAATTTTGAAAACAAAGTTCAGATTTTGACAATAAGTGTGCTTTTGACACAAGTGTGCAGTGCTTTGTGAATTGTGTTGAAATAAATAAAATAGTGTGCAGTGTGTTGGGAAATGTGTGTTATTTTTCAGGAACAGTGTCTTATCAATAGAGAAAAACTGTAACAGGAAGCTTTTACTGGACTGTTAAACTAAATGATTCTGGTTGGACTCAGTTCGATGCCTGACGTCTGGACCTTTAGGACCTTTGTTGTTTTGTTTCGTGTTGTTTGTCTCATTCTTTGTTGTTTTGTTTCTCGTTTTTGTCATTTTGTGTTTCCTTCTTGCCTCGCTTCTGTTTTCCGTCTTATTTTTGTCATTTTGAGTTTTGCTTTATTCATAGTTTTGAGCATTGCTGTTGTTGTTTTGTGTTTTTTTTGTCTCGCTTGTGCTGTTGGTTTGTTGTTTTGCTGTTTTTTGTCTCGTTTTTGTCCATTTTTTGCAGCTTTGTAACTCTTTTGTCAAAATTTTTGTCTCTTTTTTGTTTTGTTTCGTATGTCTCATTTTTTGTCATTTTTTTCATGCTTTTGTCGTTTTTTTGTCTCGATTTTGTAATATTTTGTCTTGTTTTTGTTGTTTTTTGTCTTTTTTTGTCTGACTTTTGATCCTCCAGTAAATCCTCTATGGTTCAGTTCCAGATGACTAAATGTTGTGTTCTTTTGTCTACACTCTGTGATCTGGAAGTTGTAATGTGGAAATGATGAACTGAGGCTGAATGTTGATGAAACTGAATTTATTTTTCTTCATAAATTTCAGGTTGTTGATGATGTTTAGTAAAAACATAATTCCTGAAATGTGAACATTTTTGCAGTAAAACAAAGGAACCACTAGGAGTTGTGGTTATTTAAAGGTTATTATGTTGTGGTTTTACTGGTTTTACTGGAGATCAGACTGGGCTGGATGTGGAACTAAGATGAGTTTGACTCTCCTGGTTTTATTGCATTAAATGTCCTGATTCTGCAGCTTCTGGTTTATTTCCATGTTTGTAGGTTCAGTCGGGATGAAGCTGTGATGGGAGGCAGATTATATATGTATATTTATCTATATTTAAAGTTAAATTCCGTCTTTTGGTTTTAGTTTTCAACATTAAATCCCCTCAGAGATCCATCTGCTCCATAATTAACCTGCTTTTATACATGATCTGCATAAATCCTGACACAGACAACTTCATTATTTAGAGAATAAACTGATCTTTACCAGCATCACGGCGTTTCTTCACGTTAAGCTGCAGCTTCGTTAGTTCTCCATCCCAGATTTACCGGTAGGACCGGAGCAGAACCGGACGTGCAGCCCGTCGGTTACCGGATCTCCGTTTAAAACCTCCGTTAATGTGAAAACCCGCTGCCAGGTTCGCAGGTTTGAGGCAGAAAACGAGCGGAAGGTTTGCAACAGCTAGCAGACGGTCTATGGCAGACTCACCCACTCCCACTGACACGCTGCCTTCACGGCCCTCCGGAAAACACAGCATCATGTGACACACAGGGAGCTGCAGGTTCTGGGACCCTGGAGTCTAAAGACAGCGCCACCTGCTGACCTGGAGGATATAAATTATATATATATTTTTAATGTCTCTTATGTTAATTAATTAGTTTTTTTCCAACAGGTTACGAAATTGACCATATCTCAAAAATCAAGCTATGTACAGACTCCAAATAAATTTCCTGTGGTTCCAAAGGATATTGTGCAACTTTTTTACATTTACAAATTTGAGGGATACGGCTATGCAATTGCTGTATTTCGAAAGATATGTGAAAAAACAAACAATTTAAAATTTTTAAGGTTTATTGCACATTTAAGCAATTTATGATAGTACTTAAAACAAGATCATCAAAATGAGACCAAAAATCAAAAAACGAGACACAAAATGACAAAAACAAGACATAAAATGACAAAAACAACACACAAAATCATCAAAACGGCACACAAAAGTCACAACTAGACACAAAATTGCAAAAACGAGACACAAAATCACAAAACGAGACAAAATCACAAAAATGAAACACAAAATCACAAAAACAAGACATAAAATCACAAAAATGAGACACAAAATCTTCAAAACGATACACAAATTAATCATTAAGGGACACAAAATGACAAAAATGAGACAAAATGACAAAAACGAGACACAAAATCATCAAAATGAGACACAATCGTCAAAATGAGGCACAAAATCATCAAAACGAGACACAAAATCACAAAAATGAGACACAAAATCATCAAAACAAGACACAAAATCATCAAAATGAGACACAAAATCACAAAAATGAGACACAAAATCATCAAAATGGGACACAAAATCATCAAAACGGGACACAAAATCACAGAAATAAGACACAAAAATCATCAAAATGACACACAAAATCACAACTAGTCACAAAATCGCAAAAACGAGACACAAAATCACAAAAATGAGACATGACAAAAACAAGACACAAAATCATCAAAATGAGATGCAAAATGACAAAAATGAGACACAAAATTAGAAAAACTGCATATTCATGTTTGATTAGCAGCAGATGTGAAACCAGATCTTTTTTTTTTTTTAGGTTTATTCACTTTTAATCAGCTTACTGTCGTAATTCAGACATAAGTCAACACATATTATTAACACTTGGGATATCAGGGTTATATTGATGGAAAGCAAATAAAAATACTCCAAAATATTCAACTACAGCATGGAGAAATGTAAAGAGTTAAGCTAAATTTTTACAGATATCTTTATAAATTTCACGTTCTCAGTTTATATTTTTAATTTGGCAAACCACAGATGGTCAAGCAGAAATTATTTTAAAATTCTAATGACTTCAGTTTGATTTTAGTTGGAGTATTAACACAACTGTAGCATTATTATTATTATTTATGACACTATACTTTCCCAGTAAAATGTACATTCTTACATTTTATGCAGATATTTTTCTACTTATGTTTATATTTTAAAGACGTTTTTCAACTATTTCAGCAGCATCTTGGAAAATATTTTATCTTCACAAATTTTATGCTTTTTAAAAAATGAGGCAAATTAAAGACGATCGAGTAGAAACTGGTTTAAAATTTTGATGATTTCAGATAAATTTTAGATGGAATATTAACCACTTCTCTGTGCCATAACACAGCTACAGTTATTATTGTTTACGGCACTGCATGCTTTCCTCGTAAAATGTGCTTTCTCCATTTTATTTTCTATTATTTTTGCATTTTCATCTTATGCTTTTCACCTTTTGTTTATATTTTAAGGACGTTTTTCAACTATTTCCCTTTAAAATTTTTCTGCTACTGAAATTTCTACAACTTGAATTGGAGCGACTGTAATGGCAGCAGTATCTTGGAAAGTATTTGATCTATCAAACCAAAACTGCACAAATATCTTTAGAAATATCCAGATTTTATGCAGTAAAAAATGAGGCAAATTCCAGATGGTCGAGCAGAAACTGGTGTAAAGTTTTATCAATTTCAGACTGATTTTAGATGGAATATTAACCGCTTCTCTGTGCCAAAACACAGTTATATCTCTATTATTATTTACTATTTTATTTTTTGTAAAAAATGACAAAAATGAGACACAAAATGACCAAAACAAGACACAAAATGACAAAAACGAGACACAAATCTGTACAAAGGGCCAATGAAGCAGGTCATGTTTGGGTCTACTCTGGAAAACAGTCTTCTGCCATCAGCTGGTGTTGACTGTGTTCAATTTTTGAGATATCAGACAAACTACTTCTCTCCAATTAAGCAGTTTATTTTGTAAATATCAGTGTCTCAAAAGAATCTTGTACAAGGACCTTTTCTGTTTGGAACAGCTTCCCAGAAAAGGATAAAATCAAAAGTGAACACAACATTTTATTCAGTCTAGTATTGTGTGATAGGTCAGAGATCTAAATATCTAATTCAAATATTGAAATGTGATTTTTCTAAAGGTGGGGATAAACCGTGGTTTAGACGTAGTTCTCCCATTAGCTGGTGCACAGATATGTCCATATCTCTTGGCACACGATTCATCCAATCCCCAGGAGCTGCACCCAGTAAGAAGAATGTCCCGCAAACTTTTCCCACTTTCTACCAGTTTGTATTATTCCATTGTTAGCTGAGATGTGATGCAGTCATTAGCGGTATCCCATAGGGGGGATGCAGGTGTTCCTCAGGGAGGATTATTATGGTTTCTCCCTCAAACAACCTTGAGCTAGCAGTTTCAGTACAATTAGCTGTTACATTATCAGGAAATAGGAATGTGCTGTGAATCAAGGCCACAACTCTATCTTTGTTAGTGTGTGTGCATGTGTAGAAGGAGGAGCATTTTTTATAAGCGGCTAAAACTTTCCAGCCTGGCTTCTCTGTTTCCATCAGACCTTGGAGTTAGCGCTTAGCTCCCTCTGTTTCCTTTTAAAGGTCAAGCACAACTCATGGACTCATTTCACATTAAATGGTTATTATCAATATTATAAAACTCATGTGTAATATCAATTTCAGTGTTCAGTTATTAGTACCGTAGTGAGATAAAAATTCTAACAAATTTCAGTGTTCAGTTAGTAGTGCCTTTGTGAGATAAAAAATCCTAACACTGGAAAACTCTTTCTTGCCTCCAGTGACTAGATTTTCCAACAAGACAACACCCCTTACCACACGGCAAGGTCAGTTAAAGCCTGGATGGAGAACCAGAACACTGGAACCATGTCTTGGCCTGCTCAATCACCAGATTTAAATCCAGTTGAAAACCTGTGGAAAATCATCAAACGCTAAATGGAGAACCACAAGCCTGAAACAAAGCAGATTAGTTAGAATTAGTGCAACAGGAATGGGCTGCTGTGACAGCAGAACAATGTGAGAAGTTGGTGGAGAACATTTCAAGATGCATAGCTGCAGTCATCAGAAACAATGGTTATAAATCACTACTAACTCCTGTGTGGATCATGGGACTAAAACAGACAGAAAAGAAAACACGGAATCCTAAAAGCTGTTTTTGGCAGAACAATGCCATAGCTATTGATGGAAGAACTGAAGGGATTTTGGTTATTATCAAGAAAACCATGGAAAATGTCTGATATCAGCTCTGAAATTAAACTCTTATCAGCTATTGTTGTTGATATCATTATATTTGTCCAAACAAATGGAACTTTAGTGGTACCAGGCATTAAATGAACACAAAATGGAAGAAAACATGGGTGGTTTTATCATTTTTTCCATGACTGTATATTAATTATGACCATGAACCTGATTTGGTACTAAACATATGATCCTGCAGAAACATACATAAAAACTCAACAAATACCAGGATTCAATGTGAGCAAGCTTTGATTGTATTTTTATATTTAGAAGCCAGTGCACAGATTTAATAATCAGATATTTTCTCTCTTGTTGTTGCTGTGGTTTTAAAGCTGATATTTCCGAGCCTCCACGGTGGCCCTGAACGCAGCAGCGCAGCCTCCGTGAGTCCGTGCACCAGCTCCTCCGTGGCTCCGCTCGGAACCGTCCGTCAGTCCGCCGCAAAAACACCGAACATCACCGTCTGTCCACCGTGAAGATGCCCGCCTTTCTACCCGCCTGATGCTCCTGTCGCCGTGAACGTTACCGAACTCGCCCCTTTGTTTTGTTTCTTAAACCCGGGCTAGCGCGAAGCTAGCCAGCTAGCTCCAATCGCCATAATGAATTCCAACACGCACGTCATCCAGGTGACCAACGTCTCCCCGAGCACGACGTCCGAGCAGATGAGGACCTTGTTCGGCTTCCTGGGGAACATAGAGGAGCTCAAATTGTTTCCACCGGAGTGAGTATTTACGGTTTTCTCCGGGTTGTACCGTCCATTTCGGGCCGGGTTCGTGTTGAGGCCTGCGGCGTCGAGTAGGCCGTGCCGCACGGCATGCTAACAATGCTAATGCTGCTAGCGCTGCTAATGTTAACGTTTACCCGCGTCTTTAGAGAAAGCCGCTACAGAGAGCGCCAAGTGCCACAATTCACCGCAGTTTGCACCAAATCAAAACCCCCGCTGGGTACAAAACACACTTTTGACAACATTAAAAGTGTCGCTTTTTGTTGTGTTTGAGTAGAAAGAGTTGCTGGTTCTTATGGTAATGTAGTTAAAAGTGTTATATTTACATGCTAAAACGTAGTATAATGCTAACTCTACCCGTTAACCCTGTAAGACCGAAATATAGACAAAAATGAGCAAAAAACCCTAAAAACAAATATATATATATATATATATATATATATATATATATATATATATATATACATACATATATATATATAAACCCAAATATAGACAAGCAAATGAGCAAAAATAATCACAAAAAACCCTGATGTCGTATTTTTGCAACAGTGGGTTTTACAGGATTAAACCTGCCTTTCACGTGGCCTAAAGCCTATAAAGTGTTGATTTTATGGAGCTTCAGTCAAACAGCTGCCAAACACTGGCATAATAATACTTCTCACATCATGAAAAACTGAAAGAACAGCTTTGTAGTTGGGATATTGCTTTGTTTGCTGTGAAAAGTAAGAATAACTTTGCAGTTTATAGCATCATAAATCGATAAAGTGATGCATGCTGTGGTTCAGTAATTACAATTTTACATTTTTTCTTGTTTAGGTTGAGCACAATGCCACTTTTTACACAGTCCAAAGCTAATATAGTGCCATTTTTGCTCCAAAAAGTTGTTTGTTTTGCTGTCAAAAGTCAATATGCCCAGTGTTTGAATGCACAGTAGTTTAAAAATACACTTTAATCTGGCAGAATGCTGCTTTTATGCTTCTAAAAGTTGGAAAATCACAGCTTCTTACTGTGTTGTAGTAACTCTGCTTCTCATGCTGTTAAAAGCTGGCTTTAGTCCTCCTTATATATGGCTACAAGCTGGTAAAATGCTGCTTTTTAAGAGCTGTAGTTGTTAAAATGCCAATTTTATGCTGTCAAAAGCTGCCATAACATTGTTTTTATGCTCTAATGATGGACATATGTTTACCAGTTTAAACTTTTCCTCTGATTCTCAATAAACAGAATTAAACCTATGGAAAAATAAGGGTTTTTGTTGATGTAAAAATCAGCTTTGTAACTAAAGTGCTGTTAAAAAAAGAGAATTTGGGTTGTTTTGGAGGTGAATTTTGTCACTTTTTGCTTTCTGTGTATATCAACACCTTTTCCTTCTTATGATTTAGGATTAATGAGACACCAGACTTGTTCTAAAACAGTTGATTAATCAAAAACATGACGCAATACTTGTTTGTTTGAGTGGATTATCTAAGAAAATATCCAAGAGATGCAACTACTTCATCTGTTTATTATTTATTACGAGTGTATTAACTTCAAGAAATCTTAGAAAGTAAATAATATAGTAAAGATGTTCAGTTTATAATTGTTTTAAAAGAGAAGAGATGTAAATTGGTACATTTAAGAACTCAAATAATGACCACAAATATCTGATAAATGACTACAAATATTCATAGCCATTTCTATGCTTTAATTTTTTTCATAAATTAATCATTTCTGGTCAGTTTGTCATCAAAACAAGCTGTTTAATAAATGTCCATGTTGCTTCTTTACATAATAAATGAAATTTTAATGAACAGAGCATAATAACGCTTCGTACGCCATCAAAAGCTCAAACATCATTGGATTTATGACATCAAAACTTGACAAAATGACGCTTTTTATGGCATCAAAAGTTGACATAACATCACATAGCCATACATTATTATATATTTAAATCTATCTTGCGCATTATCTTTATTACACCTTTATTATATCTTTGTGTGTCCAGCTGCTGTAAAATGTAAGATTCCCCACTGAAGGATCGATAAACTTTAGATTAAATGATCTTATTACTCCACTTTTTACGGCGTCTAACACGAAAAATAAATGAAGAACCAACAGTGGTATTTCTACTGTGATTTTACCTGAACAATTAGAATATTAATGACTAGAAATAATGATTAAATGACTAAAAAAATAAAGCAATCTTAGAAAATAATGTCAACAAAAAGTTATTTAAATTGTTCAGTTCAACAAATATATATATATGTATATATATATATATATATATATATATATATATATATATATAAAAATAATATGTTCAGTTCATTAGTATGTAAAAAGAGAACAGATGTAAAGCTGACACAGTTTAAGAGTTCAGAAAATGAACACAAATATCTGATAAATGTCTAAAATTGTTCATTAGCATTTATATGTTTTAATTGTTTTATAAAGTCATTATTTCTGGACAGTTTGTCATCAAAACAAGCAGTTTAATAAATGTTTATGTTGCTTTTTTTACACAATAAATGAGATTTAAAAGAATAATATTTATTGTTATGTATTTCATGAGACAGACGTGTAGGATGATCTCAAAATGACTTGTAAAACTTGTAAAAAATAGGTTTATTCACAATGTTTTGGTGTCCAACATTCATCAGAGAAATGAATGGTTTGAAACTTTATGAAACAATCAATGGAACAGTCAGCAAAATTATCAGATTCAATCGATTGAAACTGACATCGTTGGTTTAATCCCTCCATGTTGCTCTACCGAGCTGAGTTAGAACGTTTTCTAATTCATTATACAGTTAATTATAGTAATTAGAAAGATTAAACAACTTCCTTTGGTCTGTTGGATTCCAGAGATCCCACCTGCAGTATTCTCTGATTGGCTGTAGTAGGAAATAATTGTCTTCTGCTTGTATTTTCTTCTGTTGATTCACACCTGGCTGCTCTACAGGTAGGAAAATGCACCAATGCAGCAAATATTGAACCATAATCCAAAAGTCTGTGGCACAAACCCAAACCACTGTGATCAAAACAGGTAGAAAACATCAGTGATTGAATGTTTAATCCCAGCAGACTGTATGATATCTGGTAAATACTGTGGAAATGATTCGATCAGAAGGTTTAGTTTCATCTCAGGGGGATAGTTTGTTGTCTTAAGACAGGGGAGTCAAACTGATCTTAGTTCAGGTTCCACATCCAGTCCAGTAAAACCAGTAAAACCACAGCATAAAAACCTCTAAATAACCATAACTCCTAATGGTTCCTTTGTTTTAGTGCAGAAATGTTCACATTTCAGGAATTGTCTTTTTAATAAACATCATGAACAGCCTGAAATTTATGAAGGAAAATAAATTCAGTTTCATCAACATTCATCCTCAGTTTATCATTTCCACATTACAACTTCCAGATCACAGAGTGTCGACAAAGGAACACAACATTTAGTCATCTGGAGCTGAACCATAGAGGATTTACTGGAGGATCAAGACCACAAAATCAGACAAAAAACAACAAAAACAAGACAAAATATTACAAAATCGAGACACAAAACAACGAATAAAGCAAAATACAAAAATAAGACAAAAAATACAAGAAAAAAAGGAAACATAAAATGACAAAAGTCAGACAAAAACAAGACAAAATATTACAAAAATGAGACAAAATGGACAAACAACACTAAACTAAAACAAACAGGAGACAAAAAAGTTACAAAGCAACATAAAAGTGGACAAACGACACACAAAACAATAAAGCGAAACAAAATTACAAAAATAAGGAAAAAACACAAGTGAGACAAAAGAGAAAACGACAAAAGTCAGGCAAGAAAAGACAAAAATAACACAAAATATTACAAAAAGGAGACACAAATCGACAAACATGAGACACAAAATGACAAAAAATGAGACAAGCGACATGAAACAGAAAAAAGACTAAAAAGTAGACAAAAATTACAAAGCGACAACAAAATGAACAAATGACAAAAACGAGGCAAAAAATGGCAAAAACGAGAAAACGACAAAAACATGAAACAGATGACAAAAGTTAGAAAAAGACAACAAAAAGAAAAAAGCAACATGTTACAAAAATGAGACACAAAACGAATAAAGTGAAACACAAGATGACAAAAATAAGACAAGCAAGACAAAAAGGAAACCCAAAACGACAAAAGTCAGACAAAAAAGACAAAAAATAACAAAAAAGACAAAATATTACAAAAATGAGACACAAAATGACATGAAACAAGACAAAACACATAAAGCAAAACACAAGAAACACAGGTGAGACAAAAAGGAAGCACAAAACGTCAAAAATCAGACAAGAAAAACAAAACAAGACAAAATATTACAAAATTGACCAGATTGGACCCTCTGGAGGGCCGGTTTTGGCCCACGGGCCTCATGTTTGACACCCCTGTCTTAAGCAGAAGATGCAGGAAGTAGTAATCCGTTATCTAAAGCCGTTCTTAGCGTCCTGGGGACACGGCGGCGGAGTGAAGAAGCATGTTGGGTCTCCTGGTTTGTATTCTTTGCACAACGTCTCTGTATTTTCTTTCAGTGACTCTCCCTTGCCTGTGACTTCACGTGTCTGTTTTGTAAAATTCCTTGAGTCTGAGTCGGTGGGAGTTTCCCAGCATCTGACCAACACCGTCTTCGTGGACCGAGCCCTGATCGTGGTTCCTTTCGCTGAAGGTGGGTTCCTCCGTCGTCCTCTCACGGCTTCTCTGATCAATGTGTAGCCGTAGTGGTAGACTGCAGTCTCAGCTTGTTCTTCTGTTCTGTTTCTGACCCAGAAATGTTAGCTAAGCTTTTCACTGCTTGGCGTTTCTAGGTATGTAAAAGGGAAATGTACATTTGTGTGTGTGTCTTACGACCTAGCTGTAAACTTCTCTCTCTGTTATTTGTGTTGTGGTTTTCATAGTGGACAAGTCATTTGCAGAGAGCCCCTTCCTGGCTGAAAGTGGTCCTCTGCTGCATCAGGAGATTAGACAAAATAATGGCACCAGGCTGGCCAGCCCCTTCTCTCTCTTGTTCTGCAGTAAAACATTAACTCTTTATTTTTCTCTGTTCAAGGCATCTTTAAAATAATAAAATAATTAGCCGCACAGCTCTTTAAAGCCAAATGAGTGGGTGGGGGAGATCTGAGGTCGCACATGTTGAAGGATTTTCATATTTATGTCGATTAGTAGGCATGCACCGGACTAGGGATGCCCCGAAAACACGGAGGATGAATTGTTTAAACAGTCAAAGCTCGAAACGTTTCTGATCCAGCGTTTATATTTGAACCTCCTGAGCTGCAGTCAGTGAGTTCGAATTTCTGATTTTCACACTAACGGCATCAATAAGACGGAAAAAAATCACCTCTGATTGGAAAAGTGTTGAGCTGAATTTGTCTTAACCCCCTAAAACCCACAAAAATACATCATCAGTTTTATTTCTTTTTATTATTTTTATTTTATATATATGCATATATGTAGATATATATGTATATATGTAATTTTTTTGCAAATTTTTTTTCCTGTTTTCTAGATTTAGGTTTTTTATATATATATATATATATATATATATATATATATATATATATATATATATATATATATATATATATATATATATATATATATAATTTCTTTTCTAAATTTAGATTTTTTGTTCATTTGCGAAAATACATTAGTTTTATTATTTAAATTTTGTATATGTATTTCTTGCAAATTTTTTCTATATTTAGATTAGATTTTTTCTGTATTTGTGAAAATACATCAGTTTTATTTCTTTTTATTTTATTATATATGTAATTTTTTGCTCATTTTTCCCTGTATTTTGTATGTTTGTATTTTGATATTTTCTACATTTGCAAAAATACAACTTGAGTTTTATTTTTTTATTATATATATTTTTCCAATTTTTTTTTCTATATTTCTTGTTGAGATTTTTTTCTGTATTTGCAAAAATATATCAGTTTTGTTTTTTTATAATTTTTCTTATATATCTTTTTTGCAATTTTTTTCTATATTTAGATTTAGATTTTTTCTGTATTTGCAAAAATACATCAGTTTTACGTTTTTTTGTGTCTATATATGTGTGTGTGTGTGTGTGTATATATATATATATAAAGCTCTTTTTTTTAAATATTTGGGTTTACAGGGTTACATTGATTATACATAAATAAATAGGTTGTTTGTACTAGTATTTTTACTTAGTTTAACAGGAAATGTATTAATATGACGTATCTCAGGCCTGAACACTTGATCTGAACGATTTGAGGCAAAGAACGCTGAAAAACAAAATCAACTTTTTGAATAATTTGCTCAATCTGCTGAGCAAACTCAACCAAACCGGGTCTGAAAATATAAAACCTGGATCAGACGTGGTGTTTGTAGATTCCAGATGTTGGAGGGCTCAGACTGGGACTGAAGCAGATGTTCGGGGCATCCCTACAGCAGCACAGCATGCAGATAGACCAACTAATCAGCTGTGCATGTTAGACTAGCTGAAGGTGTGAAGATGGTCTGCAGTCAGCTGCTGTTGTGGAAGTTAATTCTGATCTGACGAGGCTTTGGCGTTTATTCCTGCTTCATGTGCCAAAGCCTCGTTTTTTTAAAATTTTCATTCTGCATTCCCAAATCCTCACTAACAACACCAGAAGTAAATGTAGCTTTAAGGCTTCTGCTTGATGTTGCAGTAAAAACAGAAAATAAATGCTTTTTCAACCTCTCCACACATGACTCTGATGGAGTGAATCTCAGTTTAACAGTGGTGTTTCTTTTTGTTGTTGTGTTTTACAGTTCTTTTTCCTGGTTCAGCCAGCCCTATATACCAGCCCTGCTGAAATACCACCAACAGTTTTGTCTTCTGCAGCCTTATCCTGTTTCTCAAGTGTCCTTTCTGTTGTGTGGATGTGTGTGTGTGTGTGTGTGTGTGTGTGTGTGTGTGTGCGCGTGCGTGCTCTCTCTTTATCTCTCTACCTCCTTTAAAATGTTCAAATGTCAGGTTTAAAATTAGCCTGTTTTCAGATTGCACAGCCATGGATGATCATCTCCCTTTTGAGTTTTTACTGTTTGGTTCTCTTCAGCTTTGGGCAGATTTTTTGTGATTTTTATTTTTCTTTTAATCGTGAATTTTGCTGGCAGTAGGCTATTAACGCCTCGTTTCCACACAGTTTTGTGTTTGTATACGAATCAACTGAAACTGAAAGTTGTGAAGATCCTCAGTGACTCGTTATGTAGCATTAGCTACAACTATAGGACGATCCTTAGAGTTAGCATGCTGTAGGCTAATGTTAGCATTAGCTGCAACTATAGGAGAATCCTTAAAGTCAGCATGTTGTAGGCTAATGTTAGCATTAGCTACAATTATAGAAAAATCCCTAGAGTTAGCATGGGTTAGGCTAATGTTAGCATTAGCTAAAACTATAGAAGAATCCTTAGAGTTACCATGCTGTAGGCTAATGTTAGCATTAGCTACAACTATATGAAAAATCCTTATAGTTAGCATGCTGTAGCTAACATTAGCATTAGCTACAACGATAGGAAAATCCTTAGAGTTAGCATGTTATAGGCTAATGTTAACATTAACTACAACTATAGGAGGATATTTACAGTTAGCATGCTGTATACTGATGTTAGCATTAGCTACACCTATCCGTCTTTTTTCTTTAAAAAATAAGGACTTTTCTAAGTGACCCCAAGCTTTTGAACGGTATTAAATGTGTAAAGAAACTAGTTTAGGCAGTTTAGCTCATGCTAGCTGTGTAACATACAGAAAACACATTCTGTAAATCTTTATACGTCCTGGAACTAAAGATTTCACCAAACTTTCTCCACCCTCCTCACTTATTCTCTCCATTTATTAATGATCCTGTTTTAGTGGGAGTAATGCTCTGTAGAACCTGATTAGCTCCTCATTAGCTATACTCTAATGCATTTCCTCACGTCGACCACCAGGGGGTGCATTGCAAATATGATATGGATTAATGACCATGAGACAAAACTATGTGGAAACGAAGTGAAACTGTTTAGTTCAGATTATGTTTGAGATTGTTTAGTGTTTTTTGTGATTAGAACTTTATCTGGTGCCTTTTTTATGGTGGATTGTAGAAATAAACCACCGACAAAAGGCCAGAAAAGGTAAAAAATCAAAGTGACTGAGCCTTTTCTGTTTCTGTAATGGTTATGGTAAGTGATGTTGAAATGTTCCCTTGTGTCTACTCCCAAATCATGAACTTTGTTTTCTGTATCTCAATGTTTTTGTGTGCTTTATAGCGAAGCAGCCGGCACGAGTCGCTTGTTCATAAAACATCTAATGAAAGTTGAGAGCACATCCCGCGGGACAACTGGCTGTGCTTGCTTACGTTTGGTTCATGACTTAAAAAACAAGTACAGGTGATCAAATCTTGGCAGTGTTGACCACAGTGTGTATTGTGACTTTTAAACTCATAGCTGCTAATCCTACAATCATACTTTCACAACAACAACAACAAAAAAAAGTCAGGGATCAAGATTTACAGACAAGACAAAAAAAGTGGATTTTTTTCTATTTTTATTTTGACTACAGAGCAGTTAGACTGAGGTGGCTTGTCTGCAAGTCTTGTCTGAGTGTTGTCGCCGTTTTCTCTGAGTGTGCGCTGACATGTGGTTGTTTTTCTCCAGGAGTCATTCCTGATGAATCTAAAGCTATGTCGCTGCTGGCTCCAGCCAATGCTGTGGCAGGAATGATGCCTGGGGGAGGCCTCCTTCCAACACCCAATCCTCTGGCTTCTGTGAGTCCAACCTTCATTCATATATTTGTTTTGGTTTATTCAAAAGATCTGAGTTTGTGATGGTTACTAAAGGAGGAGGACAGGGTTTAGCCGTTGGCTCTTTGCTGTTCACTCTTTGCATCACTGACGTTGATGTTCGTAATGTTCGTCTTTACGCTGACGATACTCTATTGTAGAGCAGATGATGTAGATTCTGTTAAAAACCCTTCAGGACTGCTTCACTCACTTACAAACTGCACTCGTGTAGTAGCCAATGCTAATGTTAGCTACATTAACCTACAGCGTGAACTCTAAGGATCCTCCTATAGTTGTAGGTAATGCTACTGTTAGCTACATTAGCCTACAACATGCTAACTCTAAGGATTCTGCATTTACATCATAAATTAGTTCTTAATTCAGACAAAACCAAATGCGGAATTTCCCCCAAAGAGCTAAAAACATCTTCTAACAATCTGAATATCTGAGTAAGTCAGACCAGAGATGACCAAAGAGTACAAATATATTTTGAAACTTTTTTAAAAATATTATGTGCCATTATTGGAGACTAAATTATGTCAGTTTATTTTTTACACAAATTAGTCAGATTTCCCACTCCATTGTAGGAAAACTTCTCGTTTATCAGTCCTGGATTATGTTGACAGTATGAATGTCTAATTCATACTTCACACCTTGATGTCCCCAGAGTTTAAATATGGTTTAAACTATTATTATTTTCTACACAATAAACGATGAGAGGAACGTTTTGTAAGTCACTGTATTATGTCAATGATTAGAATCAATGTTATGTATGTGTTATGTTACCATGTAGAGGAGTATAAACCTGAGCTGCTGACATCCTCCTGACTCCAGCGAACATCACGCTTCACTTCACATTGGCAGCAGAAGGCTCAGCTGTGGAAACATCATAAATAATGCACCCTGTTGATGATTTCTGCTTCCAAAAATAACCTGACATGACGTCTAAAAGCCTAGAAAGGCAGAGAGTGTTCAGGAAACACTGTAGATGTAGTCTCCTGAATGACTTTGTCTGACCTTCCAGATGGGAGGGACACCTTTCGGAGGTCTGGGAGCTCCCAACATGGAGCAGATGGCTGCCATGGGAATACCAGGACCCAACATGAACCCCCAGGTGAGCCTCAGACACCTCCATGGTTACATCACGTTTACAACTCATCTACTAAAGGTAATAACGACTACTTCTTCTACAGGCTCTTTCTGCAGATTTCCTGAAGCTCATGCAGTCCATGGACCCCAAGTAAGAAACTAAAACTCTCAGACTCTTCCGTGAACTTTAGTATCCTCATGAGGAACCTCTAACTGATCGATGAAACTTTCAGGTTGAATCCGTTGGCGGCTGGACTGAACCTGAACCCAGGACTGAAGACCGACGCCTCCAACAAGGAGATCGAAGAGGCCATGAAGAGAGTCAGGGAGGCTCAGTCCCTGATCTCTGCAGCCATCGAACCTGGAAGTGAGTGAAGCTTAACGAGACTCTAAATGACCAGTAGAACCAGTTTATGGAATATAATGACCAGTAGAACCAGTTCATAGAACATAATGACTGGTAGAACCAGTTTATGGAACATAATGACCAGTACAACCAGTTATAGAACATAATGACCAGTAGAACCAGTTTATGCAACATAATGACCAGTAGAACCAGTTCATGGAACATAATGACCAGTAGAACCAGTTCATAGAACATAATGACCAGTAGAACTAGTTTATGGAACATAATGACCAGTAGAACCAGTTTATGGAACATAATGACCAGTAGAACCAGTTTATGGAACATAATGACCAGTAGAACCAGTTTATGGAACATAATGACCAGTAGAACCAGTTTATGGAACATAATGACCAGTAGAACCAGTTTATAGAACATTAAAATGATCTGTTGAATCTAAAACTTTATTTTTATTTTTGCAGATAAGAAAGACGACAAGCGCAAACATTCCCGCTCTCGTTCGAGGTCACGACGCCGACGCTCCAGATCCCGCTCACGACACAGGTAAGCACACCTGGACAGGTAAGCACACCTGAACAGGTAAGCACACCTGGAATGGTAAGCACACGTAAATACAGCAGATTATATCAACAGTCAGAAGTTACACAGAGGACCTGAAAGACTAAAATCTCTCCATCAAAAACGCAGTGAACATGTTCAGTATTTATTTTCTGAGTTCTATCAATAACGACCAAATGTTTGTTTATTTTCAGGACTTTAACTCTTTCAACTTTGTTCACATGATGTCACTGCTATTTTTTTTAAATTAAATTTGCTGAAATTAGATTATTTTCCATATAATAACTGCTAAGTTTAAATTTCTTTTTTGTGTGAGTATATATTCCATTAATTCTGATGCATTAATTTATGTACTTTCAGATTGAAAAAGGACCATACGGACAAAACTGTCAGAAATATTAGATATTATTATTTTCCACTTCCAGTTAGTTACATTTTTTAACCAACACCAGTCCCGATCATAACTGTGAAACAGTTATTCATTTATTCATTTAACTATTTCAATGCCAGTTTGTTGTTTTGCATAGTACTGCTGTTAATTTAAAAACAAACATATTAAACGAGTTATTTTCCACACGCTAAACGATGAGAGGAACATTTTTTAAGTCAGTCTGGATTCCATCAATGATTAGAACCAACATGGATTCTGGTGTTTTTTTATTATTATTATGTGTCAAAATTTTAAATAAAAACTCACATTTAGGACCTTAAAGACATAAATGCTCGTGTCAGAAAAGTGCCCTGAAATGTTCTATATTCTAATCATTTTCACTTTTTTCATTTTTTTGTCTGAATTGATTATAACTACCAAATATTTCTGTGTAGATTTTAAATAAAAACTCACATTTAGGACCTTAAAGACAAAAATGTCAGTGAAAGTAGAAAATAACATTAAACAGTTTGTGCTTCTTTTCTAACCAACACCAGTTCTGATCATATCGACCAAATGTTTATTACATTTCAGGGTTTTAATCCTTTAAATGACAGTTTGTTTTTCATGATTCATGAAATGCTAAAGGGGAATTTCTTTGATTATATCAGTGATTAACACTGATTTAAAACATTATTATTATTTTTAAGCAGCATCAGATTAAAAACACACACTGGATCTGAACGAGTAAAACGGAGACGTCAGAAAATCTGCCCATTAAAATGATTTTCCACTTTCATAAATCAGATTTTTTAGGACTTTTTTCCTTTAAATGTGAAATTATGACACCTCTGTTGCATTTTATTATTTTTAAAAAATATTATTTTCTGTAAGAAATGTTATTGGAAAATGTCTTTTTGGATTATGAAAATTACAAATGTGTCAATAATTATCACCAACACTGATTTATGAAGCATTTATGATGCAGAATCAGATTTTATTTTATTTTAAACACAGTTAAAGATAAATTCTTAATGTTTTTAATTTTCCACTTTTATGAAGTTAGAAGTAATAAAAAAATATATACAATTTTATAAAATAAAGCTATTTTTAAATTAATAATAGTTAAACTATTTATATAAAATTAAAATAATATGAAAACTAAAATTTTGCACAAATTATATGAAATCCAACTGTAACTGTCTTTAGTAAATATTAAGATTTAAATCCTACAAAAACTATTACTTTTTAAAAAATATTATAAATCATTTAATTGCTTTATTTTTTTTAAATCAAAAGTTTTAATTTTGTTGTAATAAATATTTATTTGTAATTTCTTCCTTTTTATTTGTATTTAAATTATTTCTAATAAATATTAAGGATTAAACCTGTACAGAAAATGTTTATAAAGTCCACTTTACCAACTGTAATAATTATTAGAGATTAAAACCATAGAAACATATTTTAAGGTGATTAGAAAACACCTGATTTATTTTCTTCATTGTGAATGTTGAAGCTGCAGAATCCCAGATGAATGTTTGAATGTCAGGCTGTTTTATTTAAGTGAACTGCTGCACCTCTGAGGTCTTTTCCTCACTAAAACTGTGAATCAAGGCGGTTCCTCCAGTTTCCTCAGGCTTTTCTGGTCGTCTTTGTCCTGATCAGGGACAGGAGGAAGGAGGAGAAGTCCAAGAAAAGGTCAAAGACGCCATCCATGACCTCCATGAAGTTAGTTATGATCCAGACTGATGCTGTTTAAAAATCCAATAAATACTTAATACATTTCAGGACTTTAATACTTTTAAATGTCAGATTGTTTATATGATTCCCCTAGAAAATAAATAAACAAACACATCTGTTCTTTTCTGTGTAATAAATTCTATTAGAAATGTCTTTATTTACTTCTAACGTTCTGAGATGAGTCAATAATTAGAACCAGCTCTGATTCTTCATTGTTGTCAGATTTTAGAACGTTCAGGACAGGAAGTGACGTCAGAAAGCTGCAGCAGGAATATTGTTTATGTGTTTATTTATTTGTTGTGTGTTTGTTGATCTGTGCAGACGTTCCAAGAGCAGATCTCGACGTCGGTCTCATTCTCGGAGTCGGAGGAGGTCCAAGAGTCCACGGAGGAGGAGATCTCACTCCAGAGACAGAAACCGTCGCAGCAGATCCAGGTTTATTAACATTAAAATATAGAAAAACTACAACTTTACTACAATTATTCAGAAGCATTTAATTACTTTTTATTTGTTTAATCAAATGTTTTGTTTTAATTGTGTTGTAAGAAATATTATTTAATTGTAGTTTCTTCCCTTTTTTATTTCTAATAAATATTAAAGGTTAAAATCTTACAAAAAAACCCCTAAAATCCAACTTTACCAACTATAGCAATAATTAGAGATTAAATCATGCCAAGTTATTTAAAACAAAACAAAACTTTACAAAAAATTAACATAAAATTTAATAAAACTATTTATATGAAAACTGCAACTTTACAAAAATTATATAAAATCCAACTTTATCTGACTGTAATAAATATTAAGATTTAAATTCTACAGTTTTTAAAAATTATTCTAAATCATTTAATTGCTTTTTATTCATTTAATCAAATGTCTTTATTTTAATTCTGTTGTAAGAAATATTATTGTATTAATTTCATTTCAGTGTAATTTATTTCTAATAAATATTAACGATTAAAACTTTACAAAAGAAAATTTTATAAAATCTCACTTTACCAACTATAATAATTATGAGGGATTAAAACCATCAAAAATATATACAATTTTATAAAATAAAGCTATTTCTAAATAATAGTTAAACTATTTATATAAAATTAAAATAATATGAAAACTAAAACTTTACACAAATTATATGAAATCCAACTGTAACTGTCTTTAATAAATATTAAGATTTAAATCCTACAAAAACTATTACTTTTAAAAAAATATTATAACTCATTTAATTGCTTTAAGTTTTTTTAAATCAAATGTTTTAATTTTGTTGTAATAAGTATTTATATTTAAATTATTTCTAATAAATATTAAGGATTAAACCTGTACAGAAAATGTTTATAAAGTCCACTTTACCAACTGTAATAATTATTAGAGATTAAAACCATAGAAATATCCCAAGAAGGTCTGGATGTTCGCTAATGAGCTCTGAGTCCAAGAACAGGCTCCTTCCTCAGCGGTTGTTCTCATTTTACTTTCCCACCATAAAATACATCAGAAAACACCTGATTTATTTTCTTCATTGTGAACGTTGAAGCTGCAGAATCCCAGATGAATGTTTGGATGTCAGGCTGTTTTATTTAAGTGAACTGCTGCACCTCTGAGGTCTTTTCCTCACTAAAACTGTGAATCGAGGCGGTTCCTCCAGTTTCCTCAGGCTTTTCTGGTCGTCTTTGTCCTGATCAGGGACAGGAGGAAGGAGGAGAAGTCCAAGAAAAGGTCAAAGACGCCTCCCAAGAGCTACAGCAGCGCCAGGAGGTCCAGGAGCATCAGCAGGTCAGCAGAAATATTACAAAGAATATATGAGAAACGTTCAGCAGAAACCATCATAGAACCGTTCTAGACCAGAGACGGAGAAACGTTCAGCAGAAACCGTCATAGAACCGTTCTAGACCAGAGAGACGAAGAAACGTTCAGCAGAAACCGCCATAGAACCGTTCTAGACCAGAGAGACGAAGAAACGTTCAGCAGAAACCGTCATAGAACCGTTCTAGACCAGAGAGACGAAGAAACGTTCAGCAGAAACCATCATAGAACCGTTCTAGACCAGAGACGGAGAAACGTTCAGCAGAAACCGTCATAGAACCGTTCTAGACCAGAGACGGAGAAACGTTCAGCAGAAACCGTCATAGAACCGTTCTAGACCAGAGAGACGAAGAAACGTTCAGCAGAAACCGTCATAGAACCGTTCTAGACCAGAGAGACGAAGAAACGTTCAGCAGAAACCGTCATAGAACCGTTCTAGACCAGAGACGGAGAAACGTTCAGAAACCGCCATAGAACCGTTCTAAACCAGAGACGGAGAAACGTTCAGCAGAAACCATCATAGAACCGTTCTAAACCAGAGAGACGAAGAAACATTCAGCAGAAACCGTCATAGAACCGTTCTAGACCAGAGACGGAGAAACGTTCAGAAACCGCCATAGAACCGTTCTAAACCAGAGACGGAGAAACGTTCAGCAGAAACCATCATAGAACCGTTCTAAACCAGAGAGACGAAGAAACATTCAGCAGAAACCGTCATAGAACCGTTCTAGACCAAAGAGACGGAGAAACGTTCAGCAGAAACCATCATAGAACCGTTCTAAACCAGAGAGACGAAGAAACATTCAGCAGAAACCGTCATAGAACCGTTCTAGACCAAAGAGACGGAGAAACGTTCAGAAACCGTCATAGAACCGTTCTAAACCAGAGAGACGGAGAAACGTTCAGCAGAAACCATCATAGAACCGTTCTAGACCAGAGAGACGGAGAAACGTTCAGCAGAAACCATCATAGAACCGTTCTAGACCAGAGAGACGGAGAAACATTCAGAAACCGTCATAGAACCGTTCTAGACCAGAGAGACGGAGAAACGTTCAGCAGAAACCATCATAGAACCGTTCTAGACCAGAGAGACGGAGAAACATTCAGAAACCGTCATAGAACCGTTCTAGACCAGAGAGACGGAGAAACATTCAGAAACCGTCATAGAACCGTTCTAGACCAGAGAGACGGAGAAACGTTCAGCAGAAACCATCATAGAATCGTTCTAGACCAGAGAGACGGAGAAACGTTCAGCAGAAACCATCATAGAACCGTTCTAGACCAGAGAGACGGAGAAACATTCAGAAACCGTCATAGAACCGTTCTAGACCAGAGAGACGGAGAAACATTCAGAAACCGTCATAGAACCGTTCTAGACCAGAGAGACGGAGAAACGTTCAGCAGAAACCATCATAGAATCGTTCTAGACCAGAGAGACGGAGAAACGTTCAGCAGAAACCATCATAGAACCGTTCTAGACCAGAGAGACGGAGAAACATTCAGAAACCATCATAGAACCGTTCTAGACCAGAGAGACGAAGAAACGTTCAGCAGAAACCATCATAGAACCGTTCTAGACCAAAGAGATGGAGAAACGTTCAGCAGAAACCATCATAGAACCGTTCTAGACCAGAGAGACGGAGAAACGTTCAGAAACCGTCATAGAACCGTTCTAGACCAAAGAGACGGAGAAACGTTCAGCAGAAACCGTCATAGAACCGTTCTAAAGCAAAGAGACGGAGAAACGTTCAGAAACCATCATAGAAACGTTCAGAAACCGTCATAGAACCGTTCTAGACCAAAGAGACGGAGAAACGTTCAGCAGAAACCGTCATAGAACCCTTCTAGACCAGAGACGGAGAAACGTTCAGAAACGGTCATAGAACCGTTCTAGACCAGAGACGGAGAAACGTTCAGCAGAAACCATCATAGAACCGTTCTAAAGCAAAGAGACGGAGAAACGTTCAGAAACCATCATAGAAACGTTCAGAAACGGTCATAGAAACGTTCAGAAACCGTCATAGAACCGTTCTAGACCAGAGAGACGGAGAAACGTTCCATAGAAACCATGAACTTAATAATTAAAGAGCACAGGGTGGATCCAGATGCTGATCCAGATGCTGATCCAGATGTTGATCCAGATGCTGATCCAGATGTTGATCCAGATGCTGATCCAGATGTTTATCTGCAGTAAATGAGTCCAGACTAATAATCTGGTTTGTGTTTTCCATCAGGAGACACCGTCGGAGTCGTTCTGCTTCCAGATCTCCCAGGAGGAGGCTGTCCAGGTCTCCATCACTCAGACGGTCCGTTATTTAACCTCCATTCACCTCCATTAGGATCTTTAGACTCCAGCTGATGATGATTTCTGGTTTTTCAGCCATAAGAAGGAGAAGAAGAAGGAGAAGGAGCGAGAGAAGGAACGAGAACGAGACCGGAGGGAGGACCGAGACCGAAGCCGAGACGAACGAGAACGATCGAGCAGCAAGAAGAAGAAAAGCAAAGACAAAGAACGAGAACGAGACAGGAAGTCGGACAGCGAGAAGGGAGACGTGAAGGTGAGTCAGGTAAACAACAAACCTTTATTATTATTATTATTATTATTATTGTTTGCTGATGGAAACACGTTGAAACATGGAGAGGATTTAAATGTTGACTGGAACCTGAAAAAATATTAGAAAATACAGATTTGACCTTAAAAATTATAAATCCTAAAGATTCAAACATTACAGAAAATGAAATAAAATCAAAGTTTACCTGAAGATAATGAATATTAAAAACTACAAGCTTAGAAAAACATTTGACCTTTTTGTTAAACCTTAATATTTATTATAAAAAGCAGCTTTACCAACTTTAATAGTTATTAGAGATTAAAATTATAGAAAAAATTAAAATAAAATTTAATAAAACTATTCATCAGACTATAATAAATATAAATATTTTACATTTTAAAAAAATTATTTTAAATTTAATTGCTTTTTAATTTTACCCAAATGTTTTAATTTAAATTGTGTAGTAATAAATATTTGTCATTTTTTTACAGTGAGTTGCTTTGTTTTTAACATTTAAATAAATAATAATAAATATTAACAATTAAAACCTGAAATGTATTTAAAATCCAACTTTATTTGAATATAATAAATATTAAGATTTAAA
This sequence comes from Amphiprion ocellaris, assembly GCF_022539595.1. Lineage (NCBI taxonomy): Eukaryota > Metazoa > Chordata > Actinopteri > Pomacentridae > Amphiprion > Amphiprion ocellaris. Next base: position 5,675,439 of record NC_072767.1, on the reverse strand, counting down.
TCCTACAAAAATTACTTTTACATTTTAAGATTTATTCTAAATCATGCAATTGATTTTAATTCTTTTATCTTCTGTTGTAATAAATATTTAATTGTAATTTCTTCCTCATTTCAATTTTAGTTTCTTTCCAATAAATATTAAGGTTTAAAACTTTACAAAAAATTTATATAAAATCCCACTTTACCAACTATTAGAATTTTTTAAAACTTTTTTTCAGGCAATATCAATTTCAATTACTTAAAAAATAGTTTTTCAATCTGTAGTAAAAGAATATCTCATTGTAATTTCTTCTATGTTTATAATAAATATTAAAAATTCAAACCTTAGAAAATGTTTATAAAATCCAACTTTACCTGAATATAATAAATATTAAAGCTGAAGTGATTATTGGGACTAATTTAGAAATAAAGTTGTGAAACTGATAAAATTTATACGAAACCCAACAAATCCACAGAATTCCTTTAATTTTACTGTTTTATTCTTAGTTTGTTTCATTTATTTTTTAGTTTAATGTAGATTTTCTGCCAGCTTTCCGTCGATCTTTAACCTGATTTCTTTCCTCCAGGTGACTCGTGACTACGACGAGGAGGAGCAGGGCTACGACAGCGAGAAGGAGGGAGAGGAAGAGGACGACGAGAGGAAGAGCGACTCGGACTCGGCGTCGTCCCCCAAAGGTCCGGAGGATCTGGAGCGAGCCGAGAACCCCAAGAAGTCCAAAGTGAACGGAGACGACCACCACCAGGAGGACATGGAGATGAGCGACTGAAGGAGAACGTTTTGTAAAGAATCACCGGTTTTAAATCGTCATCGCTGTACTTTTTTAAGATCTTTCTGTTGCCTTTTTGTTGAGACGTCGTTTCCTGGAGGTAGAACCTGTAAATACTGCAGTAGTTGGGACTTCCCGTTTTAATGTCGTGTTTCATCTTTCAAACTTTCTAAGTGTAGATCCACCGTGTTGTTGCAGCCAAACATCGTCTGGAAGCTTTTCCACTGGAAACTAATAAAACTGGCCTCAAATGTCCACTTGTTTGTGGGTTTATTATTCATTAAAATGATGGAAACTGATTTAAACTCAATATTTAGCTGCTGGTTAGTCAATTTTTGAGTCATTTTGGGAAGATTTTTGTCATTTCTGGGCAAATTTTCTGTAATTTTGGGTCATTTTAGACACATTTTGAGTCATTTTGGAGGATTTTTAATCATTTGAGAGAAATTCTGACTGATTTTGGATAATTTTCCAGTGATTTTAGACTATTTTCATGTCATTTTGAACAATTTTTTGTTATTTTAGATCATTTCTGGAATTTTTTCTGCAATTCTGTAATCATTTTCAAAGCATCTTGGAAAATAAGGGTTTGGAAGCAGAGTGGTCTGACACACTTTGTGTAGTTTAGTGTTTTCCAGTTTCTAGAAAACAAGGGGATGCTATAGTGAAATAAAACCAGTCCGGACTAGTTGCTGCTTCATTCACATTCTTAAAGCTGCAAACACATTTCTACAATCACAGGATGGTTTTCATCACACCGCTGTTTTCTTCTTGAACAGTTTCTACGTTCAGCAACACGTTAGAAAACACGACTTCCAGACTCCTGTTCAATACGTGGGTTTTTATTTTAGTACATTTTATATGAAAATAGTGTCGCAGACGTTCACAACAGGTTTTGCTGTACAACCGACAGGCAGGTGGACGAAGAAGATCTACAGAAAATGTGTCAAAGTTAAAGCAGACAGGAAGGAGTTTCAAAATAAAGCGTGAGGAGCCGCTGAGGAATGAGGTGAGAAATGAAACTGCATTTGGTTACGATGCTAAATATGGATAGAATAATAATAATAATATGCAGATTATTCAAAGGTTAGGATCAAACTCTGAGTTAAATAAAACAGTTTGTACCGACGCTCAGATTTCCTGAACCACAGCAGCACCTGAACGCTCCGTAGCATCGCCTCTAAACTCTTTTTACTCCATTTCCTGTCTGAAGGTTAAAACTGAAGAATTCAAAGATTTTATGTACAAAAAAATAAAAGTCACCATTTAAAACCAACAAACTCCCAAATTAAGTCATGATGCTCCGTAAAAAAACAACTTTCTGCCGAAGGAGGATTAAAAAAAGACAAATGAAAAAGTTGTGCAGGAAAGAGTCTGTTTAGATGTAAAAACATTCTGATAAATCTACTGCTTCTCCATCCTCCGATTCTTCTGCTGCAGTTTAGAAAAGGTCAGAAACAGAAGATTGATGAGCAGAACTTTCAGCCGCCGTACCGTAGAAACCTGCAGGATTAAAGGTTCAAAGTGTCTGTAGTGGATCTAAATAGTGCCTCAGAGTCCGGAGCTGCTGCTCAGCAAACCTCCAAACAGCTTAACGTCCAGGAGAACCCAACTGGAGATCACTTCTGGTTCTTCAGCCTTCAGGAGCAGATCTCCGGTTCTGTAGTGATGCTGTTAAACGTCCTACTGGCCTTAAAATGAACCCAAATTTACACTATTTAAACTTCACACCTTCAGGTCTCCATAAATATTCTCGGCAAACAGAAGAACCTGAAGCTGATCTCCAGTGGGTTCCTGTGCAGCGTCTCCATGGTAACGTCAGTGCTTCACTACAACAGTCCCTTATAAACATACTTACATTAAAACAAACCAAACATCAGCTCCTGCTGCGTCTCTTCAATGATCTTTAGTCCCAAAGCTTCCTGAACCTCAGAGCTCCTACCCAGACGTCGGCTCCTCTACGTTTGTTTTTCCCTTCGCCTTCTCCAGAACGCCGTCCTGCAGCCGGACGTTCCTCCGGGCTGGAGGCTAGAGGTCGGGGAAGCGACTCGGATCTTCTTTGTAGTCGTTGGGAATCGTGAAAATCGAAGCGTCGAACTCGTCGTAGCGAAACTCCTGGAAGGTGACGGTGGCCGTGATGGTGGGAAAGACGGGAATGTCTGCAGGGAAAACAGGAACGTCTCAGAGACTCTAGAATGTTTCTGAAGATCAAACATCAACAAACAGGAAATGAAAATAAAAGTCTATCTGTAGATCTATAGATGTAGAACTCACCCAGCTTTACAGGGAATCCAGGAGGAAGTTTCATCTGAACGAACTCTCTGAGTTTATTAAAGTGCTTGAAGGGAGCGATGACCTCCAGAACGTTCAGTAACCTGCAGAGAACCAGGACACCATTAGAAGAACAGCATCTAGAAGGTCTCCGTGAAGGTAGAAACAGAATAAATAGAACCACTACAGACCCCAGCAGTGGACTTTAAGAACTGAATGAATCACTATAAAGACAGAATTCCTGCTGATGGATTCTAGAAACATTGTGAAAACTCACGACTCGATGCCCAGAGGGAAGTCCTGACTCATGGCGATGGTGGCCTTGAAGTTCTTCTTGCTCTCCTTGCAGACCAGTTCTCTGCCCAGATGAGGAGCTCTGAGGGAAACAGGTTATTCATTATTACTAATTATGGGGTTTTAATCATAAACCAACAGTTCCACGGATCACAACGTTCTGGTTAAAGTCTAGAGATGAGATGTTCTCCGGTGTGGAACCTGCCTCCCGTTGTCGGCTGTGATGTATTCCTCCCAGGAGATGGTGTTTGGAGCAGGAGGAGTCAGAGATTGTCGCCTCGCCGGCTGAAAAACACAAAATATTAAAGATAAGAAGCTAAAAACGTCTAAATAAAACCATCAAACCTTCTGGTCCTGAAGCTCTGAGCTTTTTACTCATTTCAAACTGTCTTATCTTAAATAGAATTTGTTGTAAATTATTATTTTTCACGTCTTAAAAAGATTCTGTAATTATTAAACCACGATTATAAACAGAATTAATAACAGCAGGAGGTTTATTAATGACGTCTAAAACCGTTTTTATCTTTAATAAATTTATTCCACCACAGTGATGTAATGTCCAGCTGTGGACACTAGAGGGTGACCACGCACCACTGAACATAAAAACAAAAACAAGAAATACATAGAAGAAACATTAAAAATAAGCATAAATAAACAGAAGAAATATGAAAATAAACATAAATAGAAGAAATATTAAAATAAATATAAATAAATAGAAGAAATATTAAAACAAACATAAATAAATAGAAGAAATATTAAAACAAACAAATATATAGAAGATATATTAAAAATAAACACAAATAAATAGAATTATTAAAATAAATATAAATAAACAGAAGAAATATTAAAGTAAACATAAATAAATAGAAGAAATATTAAAATAGAATAAATATTAAAATAAATATAAATAAATAGAAGAAATATTAAAACAAACATAAATATATAGAAGAAATATCGAAATAAACAAATAAATAGAAGAAATATTAGATATTGTTAATAATAATAACAATAATTGCTTTTAATTCACTATTAGACTCAATTGGGTTTTCTCAACATGTAAATAAACCAACTCATAGTTTTAATCATACCCTTGACCTCGTTCTGACTTATGGCATAGAAATCAAACAGTTAACAGTATTTCCCCAGAACCCTCTTCTTTCTGACCATTTTATGATAACATTTCAATTTACAACAATAGATTGTATAGGAGTTAAGAATAAATATCATTACAGTAGATGTCTGTCTCACAATTCGGTGACTAAATTTAAGGAAATAATACCCTCTCTATTTAGTCCAGCACCACTTACTGATATAATGGAAGGGAAATAATATAATTTTACCCCCACAGAAGTGGATTATATTGTTAATAATGCTGCAGCCTCACTGCGTACAACACTTGATAGTGTTGCACCTGTAAAAAAGAAAGTTCTATCTCAGAGAGGACCTGCTCCTTGGTATAATTCCCAGCTGTGGACTTTAAAGCAGGCGTCCCGAAAGCTGGAAAGGAAGTGGTACTCCACTAATTTAGAGGAAGTTTATGTAGCTTGGAAAAAAAGTCTAGTAATTTATAAAAAAGCTCTTCGTAATGCCAGGACAACATATTATTCATCTTTAATAGAGGAAAACAAGAACAACCCTAGGTTTCTCTTCAGCACTGTAGCCAGGCTGACAAAGAGTCAGAGCTCTGTTGAAACTTGTATTCCTTTAGCTTTGAGCAGTAACGACTTCATGAGCTTCTTTACAAATAAAATTATTACGATTAGAGAAAAAATTACTCTGGCCCTTCCTGCAAATGTCACAGATGTATCATCGAGTACAGATACTTTAGAATTGGCTGTAAGACCAGATGGATATTTAGAATTTTTCACCCCCATACATCTCTCTGAACTCATTTCAATAGTTTCTACATCCAAACCATCAACATGTCTTTTAGATCCTATCCCAACTAGACTGTTCAAGGAGGCTTTACCTTTAATTAATTCCTCAATGTTAGATCTGATTAATCTCTCTCTAGTAACAGGTTATGTACCACAGGCTTTTAAGGTTGCTGTAATCAAACCTTTACTTAAAAAGCCCACTCTAGATCCAGAAACCACAAACTCGACCACAAACTTTTATTACAGCGACTAGAACATTGCATTGGCATTAAAGGGACAGCACTGGACTGGTTTAAATCCTACTTATCAGACAGGTTCCAGTTTGTGCATGTCAACAATGAGTCTTCTGAGCATACTAGGGTTAATCATGGAGTTCCTCAGGGTTCTGTCTTAGGACCAATACTGTTCACATTATACATGCTTCCCTTAGGCAATATTATTAGGAAGCACTGTATTAATTTCCATTGTTATGCTGACGACGCTCAATTGTATTTATCTATGAAGCCAAATGAAACTAATCAGCTAGCTAGACTGCAAGATTGTCTTAAGGACATAAAGACCTGGATGACCTATAATTTCTTACTACTAAATTCAGACAAGACTGAAGTCATTGTATTTGGCCCCAAACATCTTAGAGAATTGCTTTCAAAGCATATAGTTACTCTGGATGGCATTACATTGGCCTCCAGTACTACTGTGAGGAACCTCGGCATTATCTTTGACCAGGACATGTCCTTTAACTCGCACATAAAACAAATCTGTAGGACTTCCTTTTTCCACCTGAGAAATATTGTGAAAATCAGGAACATCCTGTCTCAGAGTGATGCAGAAAAACTAGTCCATGCATTTGTTACTTCTGGGCTTGACTACTGTAATTCCTTATTATCAGGTTGTCCCAATAGCTCTCTGAAACATCTACAGCTGATCCAAAACGCTGCAGCCAGAGTACTGACGGGAGTTAGCAAGAGAGATCATATTTCTCCTATATTGGTTTCTCTTCATTGGCTCCCTGTTAAATCTAGAATAGAATTCAAAATCCTTCTTCTGACATATAAAGCTCTTAACAACCAATCTCCATCATATCTTAAAGACCTGATAGTACCATATTACCCTAGCAGAACTCTTCCCTCTCAGACTGCAGGCTTACTTGTTGTTCCTAGAATCTCTAAAAGTAGAATGGGAGGCAGAGCCTTCAGTTATCAGGCACCTCTCCTGTGGAACCAGCTCCCAGTTTGGGTTCTAGAGGTGGACACCCTCTCTATTTTTAAGACCAGGCTTAAAACCTTCCTTTTTGACAAAGCTTATAGTTAGGGCTGACTGGGGGACCCTGACGGGGTGAGCTGGTGTTTTCATTTGCACAACTGACTTCCCCTCTTGACGTCCCTTTAGTTTGCCCCTAGTTATGCTGCTATAGGCCTAGGCTGCTGGGGAACCTCTCTGGATGCACTGAGCCCTTCTCTAACTACCTATGTATTTACTATATATACCATTATTGCATTACATTCACTCTGTTTCTTTCTGTGTCCTTTCTCCGAGTGTCCCTGGTCCCAGAGCTGGATGCTTCAGATGTGTGGCTGTGTTTTATGGTCCTTGTGTCCCACCCCCCCACCTCTCTATCTCTACCCCTCTATCTGTATCCCTCTATCTCTACCTCCATCCCTCTATCTCTACCTTTCTACCTCTTCTGTCCCTCTCAACCCGTCCGGCCAGCAGACAGATGGTTCCCCCACATTAGAGCCGGGTTCTGCTCGAGGTTTTTTCCCTGTTAAAAGGGTGTTTTCCTTGCCACTGTCACCTTTTGGCTTGCTCTGGGTGTTCAGGCATATGGGTTCTGTAAAGCGTCTCGAGACAATTTGACTGTAATTGGCGCTATATAAATAAAATTGAATTGAATTGAATAATAATACCACTACTACTAATAATAACAATAATAATTTTTTTTTCATTGTCAGTTTAAGATGGAAAAAAATTGGAACTGGATCATTTTATAGTTTTTGTGGTTGAAAAATAAAAACTGAGCCATTTTCTGTTTTTTATTTAAAACTAAAACCAACCTTGAGCATAAATATTTCATATTTTATTCAGTTTAAAACAGAAAAAATTTGAAATTTAACGATTTTCTAATAATTTGTTGCTGACATAAATAAGAAAACTGAGCTTTTCTCGTTTTTTTTGACTCCAGTAAAGAGAAAAATGAAACAAAAACCCATTTTATGTTTCTTTTCTTTTTTGATTGAAACCAGAAAATCCAATATCTTGTTTTTTTGGTTTAAAACGTTTTTTTTGTTTTTTTTGTTTTTTTTTTTTTTTAAAAGAACTTTTTGTTTGGTGTTTAATTGGGAAACAGATTCTACTTTAAAACTTGGACTTTTTGTATTTCTGATCTTTAAATCAGCTTCAAACTGGATTCTATAAACCTGCAGAAGCTTCGTCTTCATAGAAAATAAACAGAGTTTCTTCCACTCAGGAAAACTTCTGCTTCAGCGTTGGTTTATTTGAACATCAGACTCGGAGTCAAACCGTTTCCTCCTAAAACCGACTTCCTGCTGAAACAAACTCATCGTTTCTTCCAGAGTTCAGGTTTGGAAGCTGGAACCAGAAAAACGTTCTGAGACGGTTTATCTGGTTTATCGCTGTTTTCCTGCTGAGTTCTGGTTCTGATCCAGACAGTTTACCGTCTGCTGGTCCCTGAGGCTTTAGGGTTCATCCATGAGATCAATAGAGTGTAAATCCCTCAACACTGAGCTGAATACCAGACTGAGTCCATGGAGTCAACATCCTGTCCACACATCACCCAAAACAAGTTCTGGAAAACATACAAATGTGGAACAAAGACTGGATTTTAGTAGAAATATGGATCCAGCCATAGATATACACTTACAGGAACTCTATGGAGACACTAGACCAGTCTGGGTTGAACATTTGGTCATTTTTTTCCATTTTCAAGGACTAATAATTATTGAATTTTGTCATTTTGGACAATTCTGAGTCATTTTGTTTTGGGTTCACTGCAAAAACTCAAAATCTTACCAAGTGTATTTGTCTTATTTTTAGTCAAAATGTCTCCTCCCACTTGATTTAAGATAAATTAACTTAACAAGTGACATTTCAGGCAGATGGAGGGATTTAAGACAATTTCAAACAATCTTGAAATTATCTTGTTTTGAGTTGAATTTTACAAGAAAACTCAAAACAAATTAAACCCTCATGTCGTCCTGCGAGTCAAAATTGAACCGTTTTAAACTTTGAAAATGTGGGGAAAAAAAACACATTTTCAGTGAAACTTCTGATGTCCACATTTTCAACATTTTTGGGAAATCTTCGAAAATTTTTTGGTGGAAAAAAAAGAAATGTTAAAAATGTTTCTTAAGAACATTCACAAAAAAATCAACCAAAATCCAGCGAATTTTGCTGGTTTTTGGTTGGTTTTTTTGTGAATGTTCTTAAAGAAAATATCAGAAGTTTTACTGAAATATATGTAATCACTTTAGATATTTTTAGGATTTTTTGGAAGATTTTTACTCATTTTTGGAAAATATTTACAAGAATTTTCTTGCCAAATGTGGGGGATTTTTAAAAAACAAAACTTTTAAGGAATTATTGGGATTTTCTTCCCGAAGGTTTTGCAAATTTTCAGAAATTTGGGGAATTTTTTTGCTGATTTTTTGGATTTTTTTCAGACAAGGCAACAATATTTTTTGGTGGCCGTAAATGAAGACAGCAGGAGGGTTAATACATCTCAAATTAGGAGGTTACATGAAAGCAAAAATCTATTTTTGAGTGAAAAACTACTATTTTTTTTAGCATGTCTGACTTATTTTAAGACACCTAAGCTTGACAATCCTGGTAAAATATAGCTTATAATAAGTTTTCCCAACTAATTTTAAGATCTCAATATTCTAAATATCATATCTTATTTCAAGAAATCTCACCAAGACATTTTTCACTTGTTCTATTGGCAGATTTTTTCACTTATTTCAAGGTAAAAGTTGCTTGAAGTAAGTTTTTTTCTTGTTTTGAGAGGAGCATTTTTTTCAGTGTTTTAGTCAAAATAGGAAAAAAATGCAACAATAGCAATTTTTCTGGGACCCTCAGTGCAGAATTTACACCCTTTTCCATTTTTCAAGAAGCAGCAATTAAGAATCTGTCCTCATTGTGATGTGATCAAACTATTCTGTTTGTTGTCAACATTTTGTTCCAAAATAACACATAAAGTGTGAGCAGAATCTGAGGAACGTTTTTCCTGGACTGTGTCTGAACTGAATCAGCTGTTTCCTGCATCACCTTCCTGCAGGTTAAAAGAAAACCCGTCTGGACAAAAACTCTCCCTGAGTTGGCAGGAACGCCTCCAGGACAAAGACCAGCCCAACAATCAGAACAAACCAGCAGGTAGGAGGTCTGTGTTGGAAGCAGAGCGGCTTTGTTCACGGCTTTATGCTGCCGTTTAGAACCAACCTGCAGAGTAACATCTAGAACAGGGCTGGAAAACATGCGGCCCGTGGGCCAAAAGCGGTCCTCCAGAGGGTCCAATCCGGTCCTCAAAGTGTAAAAACTCCAGAGAAGACATTAACTGCATTGTAAATTAGTAAAACTATAAATTTAAAATCAATTCTAGACCATGACAAGTTGTTCTGATCAGAAAGTAAAATACTAAATTGTTCATTGTTCTTCGTGTCTCACTTTTGTAACATTTTGTCTTGTGTTTTCCTTTTCTATGCGCTTGTGTATTTTGCCTTTTTTTCATTTTGTGTTTCGCTTTATTCGTTGTTTTGTCTCATTTTTGCTGTATGTCCATTTTGTGTCTCATTTTTTTTTAAAAATCTGACTTTTGTCATTTTGTTTCTCGTTTTTGTCATTGTGTTTTGCTTTATTTGTTATTTTGTGTGTCGTTTTTGTTGGTTTTTTTTGTCTCGCTTGTATCGTTTGACTATTTTTTGTCATTTTTTTTTTTGTCATTTTTGTCTTGTGTCATTTCTGTGATTTTTTGTCCATTTTTTTGCTTTTTTGTTTTGTTTCGTGTTGTTTGTCTCATTTTTTGTCATTTTATTTCTCATTTTTGTCATTTTGTTTCTCAATTTTTGAATATTTTGTGTTGTTTTTGGTTTTTATCATTTTGTTTCTCATTTTTGTCATTTCATGTTTCCTTTCTATCTCGCTTGTGTCGTTTGTCTTTTTTTTATCATTTTATTTCTCGCTTTTGCCATATTTTGTCTAAATTTTGTTGTTTGTCCATTTTTGTCACGTTCTAACCTTTTTGTCTAATGTTTTGTCTCCTTTGTTTCGTTTTATGTTGTTTGTATCATGTTTTGTCACTTTGTGTCTCATTTTTGAAGTATTTTGTCTCGTTTTTTTGGGTCTGACTTTTGTCTGTCTCATGTTTTTGTCGTTTGGTGTTTATTGTCTCGCTTGTATAGTTTGACTATTTTTTGTCGTTTTGTTTTTTTGTCATTTTTGTCTCTTGTCTCGTCATTTGTGTAATTTTTTGTCTTGTTTTTGTTCACTTTTGTGTTGACTTGTAACTTTTTAGCGCATTTCGTTTATCTCATTTTTTGTCATTTTGTTTCGACTTTGTCATTTTGTGCCTTATTTCTGTAATATTTTGTCGTGTTTTTGTTGGTTTTTGTCTTTTTTTAGTTGTTTGTCTCATGTTTTTGTCATTTTGTTTCATTTCTTGTCATTTTTGTCATTTGTTGGATTTTTTGTCTTTTTTTTGTCCATCTTTTGTTCACTTTTTTGTTTCGTTTCATGTCGTTTGTCTCATCTTTTATCATTTTGTTTCTCTATTATCCTGTGATTTTACTGCTCCGGCCCACTAGAGCTCAAATGGTCCTGAATGTGGAACCAGGACTAGTACCAGTTTGACTCCCCTGATCTAGAACAAACCGTGGAGACAACAGGAGGTTCTACTGAGGACCAGTAGGTGGCGGTGCAGGACTCCAGCATGCAGAGTGACTCACAGTGAAGGTTCAGTGACAGAATTTCATTCTGGTTTCATGTCAGAAACAAATCAGAGACCCAGACAGGAATGTTTCCAATAAACCCTGCAGAGTTTCAGGAAGTTTGTTTCTGCAGGATTTATCTGTACGGTGGTGAAGTGCTGAGAGGTTTACGGCTGCACGAGATCAGAAACACCGACGCTGAGATGATTTCTGTCACAAATAAACGGAGAAAATACAGGAATCTACAGCAGAAAACTCCAGTAACTCCTAGAACGAGTCTGTAGGGGAGTTTATCTGCTCAGAAAATAGAAAATAAACTTAAAAACTGTTTAAAAACTAAATTATTTCACTAAGAAAGAGTTCTTTCAGTCAAAATCAGCACAAAAAGATGGAAAATGACAGAAAAGAGACACAAAAAGAGCAAAACAGCAGCAATCAGATCATAAAAATTCATTAAATTAACACAAATAAACACAAACAAAACTGAAAAAGACAAATAAATGGAAAAGAAACACTCAAGTTATGTTCACTGTTGATAATTCTTTGGAAAAAAAATCAATCAGTTGTTTGGTTCTAAATGTCTAAATGTTCTGTTTTTCCCAAACATATTTAGTTTACAGTTTAAAATTAAAGCAAAAAGACACAAAAAGCAAAAAAAAAAAAAAAACGGCTGCAAACAGAACAAAAAAAATCAATACAAACCTAAATAAAAAACAGAAAAAGACAAATTAATAAAGAAGAAACGTTTAAATTATGTTCACTGTTCAATCAGCTGTTTGGTTTTAGTGTCTCCAAAAGTCTAAATGTCCGAAGATGTTCTGATTATTCTACTGATAGAGTTCTTTTAGTCAAAATCAACACAAAAAGATAAAAAAAAACAATGTCAAAAAGACACGAAAAGCAAAAACCGGCTGCAAATGGAACAAAAAATCTACACAAACATAAAGAAAAAAGAGAAAAAGACTTAATGAAAAAGACACAAAATCAGCGCTGCAGATTTCTACCAAAATCAATCCTTTAAACTGACTGATTAATAGAGTAGTTGGTGACTGATCATTAGTTATTGGTCTAAATGTCAGAAAATGTTGAAAAATGTGGATCAGTTTCCTCGTATGTCTTGTTTTGTCCAAATATATTCAGTTTATCATCATATAAAAATAAAGAAATCAGAAAATATTCACATTTAAGAAGCTGCAGTCAAAGAATTTAGACTTTCTATCAATAAATAATTTGAACTAATTGATTATCAGAGTACCTGATGGTTAATAAATCCGTTGTTTGGTCTCTAAAATGCTAGAAAATGGTGAAAAATGTGAATCAGTTACTTCAAATATCTGGTTTAGTCCAAATATATTAAGTTGACTGTCATAGAGGAGGTGAGAAACCAGAAAGTATTTCTGATTATTCTACTGATAAAGAGTTTTTTTTTGTCAAAATCAACACAAAAAGACAGAAAATTACGTCAAAAAGACACAAAAAGTAAAAAAAAAAACAAAATCAAAAACGCCTGCAAACAGGACAAAAAAATCTACACAAAAAGAAAAAGATTTAATTAATGAAAGGCATTGAACAGAAGAATGTTCAGTTTTGTCCAAAGATCTTCAGTTTAATGTCAAAAAGAAGAGAAAAAAACTAAAATATTCAAATTTCAGAAATTGAAATCAGAGAATTTGTTGTTTTTTCAATATAATTTCTTAAACCTCTGCGTTTAACATCGTTCAGAGCTTTGTGTTTCTGATTTAAATGGTTTAAATGGTCTGATGTTGGTATCTAACAGCATATAAGTTGGTTTCCATCGATCTGACTCTCCATCTCAGTGTGGGAGCTGAACCATGCTGCAGCCCCGTGAGGTTCTGAGGTTTATCTGAGATGTTCTGGTCCTACCCCGAGGTTCCAGCGGGACAGAACCGTTTCTGGACTGGACTGCTGGTTTGGCTGTAATGAACATGGAGTTTATGGACACCCTTAAACTCACTGAGTCCTGGTCTGATGACGGTAAACAGCCTGCAGCTACAGTCTGAATGCTGCATCTCACATTTAGTACAGACTTTATTATTTATTTAGATCCAAAACTAAGTTCTGTAAAATACTTTGGCAGAGTTTTGAGAATCTGATATTTGGTGAGAACTCAGAATAGTTTCATCAGATCTAAAAGATGGAATGGATCCAACACAGGACACATTTTTTACTATTGGGATATAAAAATGGAAAAAAGTGCACAATCTGAGTGTGGTCTAGTGTCTCCATAAAGTTCTTGTAAGTGTGTATCTATAGATGGATCCATGTTTCTACTATAATACAGTCTTTGGTCCACATTTCTCCAACTGTTGAGGCTCTAACATCAGTAGAATCTGATGTGAGGAACCAGACAAGGTTCCAGTTTTTAGATGTTCAGACTAAATGTTGATGTGGACTCATTGGTAGGAACCAGAACCTGGAGTTCATAGAGGTCTAGATGTTGGTGTTCATGGAGGTCTAGATGTTGGTGTTCATGGAGGTCTAGATGTTCATAGAGGTCTAGATGTTCATGGAGGTCTAGATGTTGGTGTTCATGGAGGTCTAGATGTTGGTGTTCATAAAGGTCTAGATGTTCATAGGGGTCTAGATGTTGGTGTTCATAGAGGTCTAGATGTTCATAGGGGTCTAGATTTTGGTGTTCATAGAGGTCTAGATGTTCATAGAGGTCTAGATGTTGGTGTTCATGGAGGTCTAGATGTTCATAGAGGTCTAGATGTTCATGGAGGTCTAGATGTTCATGGAGGTCTAGATGGTCATGGAGGTCTAGATGGTCATGGAGGTCTAGCTGTCCATAGGGGTCTAGATGTTGTGCATAGAGGTCTAGATGCTGGTGTCCATAGAGGTCTAGATGTTGGTGTCCATAGAGGTCTAGATGTTGGTGTTCATAGAGGTCTAGATGTTGGTGTTCATGGAGGTCTAGATGTTAAAATGTGTTCTCTGCTGGATCCATTCAATCGTTCTGATCGGATGAACCTATTCTGTCTGTTCTCACCAACTTTCACGACTGTTTTATTTCTGGAGATACTGAACCCTAAAAATGGCTTCATGGGGTTTTTTTTGAGGATAAAAATGTAAAAATGTCCACGTCTGAAAACAACGTTTTACAGAACTTTAATTGAGACATTTATGAAGATTGAACTAAATCTGAGAGATTGCAGCACCATGTTTCTGCTGTATTCTAGGATCTTAACGTGGACGTTATCTGCAATAGCTCCCATCAGCTCTGGACTGAAGCTCTAAACGTCGACCTTCTGGTCTCCTCATCGACCGACTCACCTCGAAGTTCTGCTCGATGAGGTTTCCTCCTTTGCTCAGACTCTCCATGATGGCTTTGTTCCTCAGGATGTCCTCCTCACTCAGATGTTCTCTCCTCTTCCTGGACTCCAGAACCAGGCCGTTGACCGAGTAGAAGTCGGCTAGGAAGTTTCCCACGCGCTCCTGGGGTCAGAACAAACAGCCGCTAAGCCTCCCGCCGACCACCAATTTCCCTTTAAGACACGTCTAACTGTCCCAGAGTCTGTCTGTGTTGTTTCTAACCTGAAGCCCATCACCTGCCGTCCCCTTATTCACCGGCAGGACAAATATGAAGGGTCTGAAGATCTGGATTTACCCTCCAGATGTACGGAACACTGTTTATTATGGAAAACATACAAAATACACCCAGAAACAGAGAGTTTAACTCATTCCTGACATGTTGTTGTTTCATCTGTGATGAATCATTCGCAGAAAATCAACTAAATCTGAAAAAAGACGACATTTAAATTTTCATATAACCTGGTCAAAACAAGGTAGAGCAGATTAAAGGTCTAACTTTGTCCAACAGTTTGAAATTTATCTGACGGCCACAAATCTTTTTCTCTGGTTTCGAGTCTTTTTGGACATTTTATGTGTCTTTCTGTATAAGTTTCAAGACATTTTGGAAAACTATTAAATGGTTTTGAATTATTTTGGGGAAGTTTGAATATATTATCGACTGGTTTTGAATCATTTTGGTCAAGTTGAGGTATTTTGGAAAGTTTCTGTCATTTTAGACACATTTTCAGTCTTTTTGAACCAGTTTTGAATTGTTTTTTTTTTTTAAAATTAGTTTGGACAAGTTTCAAAGTTATTGTCATTTTAGAAACCTGTGGGTTATTTTGGACACATTTTGAATCGTCTGAGACTGTTTTTGTGTCAATTTAGAGATGTTCCACAACATTTTGGGCAAGTTTTGAATTGATTAGGACAAGTTTCAAGTCATTTTGGGGAAGTTATTGTCATTTTGGAAACCTCTGGGTGAGTCTGGACACATTTTGGGTCAATTTAGAAAAGTTTCTAGACATTTTGGACAAGTTTCAATATATTTGATGAGTTTTGAATTATTTTGTTTGAGCTATGAGGCATTTTGGAAAGTTTGTGCCATTGTAGACACATTTTAAATGCTTTTGAACAAGTTTTTAATTATACAGCTTTTGAGTCATTTTGGGAAGTTATTGTCATTTTAGTAACCTCTGGGTTATTTTTGGCATATTTTGAATTGTTTGAATCATGTTTTGGGTAAATTTAGAGAAGCTTCACAACATTATGGACACGTTTTGAATTGTTTAGGACACATTTTGAGTTTTGGGGAAGTTTCAATATATTTATACAATATATTAAGTTTTGATTCATTTTGGACAGGTTTTGAAGCATTTCATGGAAGTTTTTGTCATTTTAGACGTATTTTGTGTCATTTTAAACTAGTTTTGAATTGTTTAGGACAAGTTTTGAGTTATTTTGGGTACGTGGAACTCTGGAAATATTCCCAGTATGAAGGTAGAACTCTGATCATTGATAAAGTTACTGGAGATGAAGAACCAGATGTTCTGAGGAGGTTCTGGGGGAGGACTGATGGCTTTCTAATGGAATGATTCTAATACTTTTCTTCCATGTTTTCTTTTACAGTAAAGGGGATCAATAACTTTGTGTTCCTGTAGTTTTACAGAACAGAGAACATCCAGCACATTAAACCCAAACCTCAGATGTGTTTCATCCCTTTGTTTTTGTCGATATTGTTTCCAGAGGATGTTTTCTGTTGCCCTTTTCTTCAAAGTATTCCTCAGATTCCCAATCTTCTCTGTCTGGGACGCTTCACTCAAAATTGCAGGAATTCCAGACCCAGGTGGGACTGCGACCTTTGGCGGGTTCATAAAGCTTTATGTTCTCACCGTCTTGTCCTCCCTGAACAACCAGCCGGTCTGAGCTCTGGAGAAGGTGATGGATTTGGTGGAGAGAGTCGCCGAGTAGACGTCGCTGCTCATCAGGATGTCCACTTCTTCTTCTGTCTCCATCTCAGACTCCTGGAAACACAAACCAGAGTCAACAAGAGCAGGAGGCTCAGAATAAAGCAAGGAGCTGCTTTATTTCCATGTAGAGTGCAACCAGAACCAGGATAGAAAAAAACACAGATGAAAAAATCTTTTCTTTTAGCAGATATCATCTTTGTATGTCCAGTTAGGAACCCCAGAGTCTCAAGTTCTGAAAGTACTTTGTTCCTTTTCAATGTGAGATGTAGAATCTGACAATCTGCAGATAACTTTAAATTTCTCCAGAGTTACTAAAAAATGTCTAAAATGTCAATAATAAATAGTTACTGGCCCTTGAAAATGGCTGTCAAAAACTATGGATCCATCTATATATCTATGGATGGATCCATATTTCTACTAAAATACAGTCTTTGATCCACATTTCTCCAACTGTTGAGGCTCTAACATCAGTAGAATCTGATGGGTTAAAGTTGGACCATACAGGGTTCCAGTTTTTAAATGTTTATACTTAAAATCTGTCCCAAAAATAATCGAAATTGTCCAAAATTGCTTGAAATTCATCCAATATAACTGTCTAACACTCCTTGAAACGTGTACAAAATGACACAGATTTGTCTGAAATAAGATAGTTCATAATCCCTCAGATCTGTCCGAAATTACTCATAATTTGTCTAAAATTGTTAAAAATGGTCCCAATTAACAATAACGGACAATTATTGGATCTTGAAAATGGAAAAAAAGTGCAACATTTTCCAATCCAGTGTTACAATCTTTGACCAAAATGTCAATAATGAATTATCATTAGTCATTGATAATGGAAAAACATGCAAAAATCACCAATCCAGGCTAGTCTGGTGTCTCCATAAAGTTCTTGTCAGTGTATATTTATGGATGGATCCATATTTCTACTAAAATACAGTCTTTGGTCCACATTTCTCCAACTGTTGAGGCTCTAACATCAGTAGAATCTGATGGGTTAAAGTTTGACCAGACAAGGCTCCAGTTTTTAGATATTTAGACTTGAAACCTGTCAGAAATTATACAAAAATTGTCCAAAATGTCACCAAAATCGCTCAAAATTTGTCCACAATGGCTCAAAATTGACAAAAAATTGCAAAAATTAATAATTATTGGGCTTTGAAAATGGGGGACAAAGTACAAAATTTTCAAACGATTGACTCAAAATATGTTAAAGTAAGATAAAGTTGTTAAAAAAAAAAAAAAAAAGACTCCAAATTGTTCATAACCACAAAAAAATGTCCAAAATGACAATAGTAAAATTTTTTGGCCCTCCATAAAGGTCCTGTAAGTGTATATCTATGGATGGATCCATATTTCTACTAAAATACAGTCTTTGGTCCACATTTCTCCAACTGTTGAAGCTCTAACATCAGTAGAATCTGATGTGTTAAAGTCTGACCAGACAAGGTTCCAGTTTTAGGATATTTTGACTTCGTATCTGTTTAAAATGACTCAGAATTTGTGAAAAACTGGGCTCATTTTCCGTTTTTTTGCTTTAAAATTGATAGATTCAAAATCTGCTTCTTTTCTTGAGTGTTTATTTTTGTTATTTGATGTGAAACAGATTTTACTTCAGTATCCAGACCGCTGTCTTCTTCTTATTTCACAGTTTCCTTCTTTTACACTTTACTGAATGATGATTTAGTCCAGACTATCTGTTGACTTTACACGTGCACATTTTTAAACCTAATTTGTTGGTTATTTAAAGGCTTTTCTCTGGTCTTTTAGAAGATGCTGTAATTATTTCCCCACTGATAAATTTCAAACTGAATTATTGATGCTGAAGCCTGCTGTGTTCGCTCTGGAAACAGGAAACCACAGCAGCAGGTAGTCTAGTTATTATTTCTATGTGACCTGAGTGTTCCTCCCATGAATAATAAGAACACAGAATCATCTGGACTGATCTCCAGCGATCGGAACCAACCATGTTGATGTCAGAGAAATAAACCTTAAAAACCACAGATCAGGTTGAATAGGATTGAATATGATTCATGGTCTTCAGATATGTAAACTGTTCTGACCTTTGTCTGGTTTTGCCCTCAGGCCAGAAGAAATGGCAGAACATCTCTGAACACCTGATATATTTTTTTATTTTAAATCACTGAGGAAGCTTCTAAATTTGAACTGAGTCATTCAATATAAAATCAACCAAACAGGACTAAAGTTCCCTCCAGAACCTCCTCAGAACATCTGGTTCTTCATCTCCAGTAACTTTATCAATGATCAGAGTTCTACCTTCATCCTGGGAATATTTCCAGAGTTCCACGTCCTTGAAGTCCATAGAGGTGGGTCCAGATTTATCACTTTTTAATGGACTTTTTCCATCATTTCTGAGCCTCAGAACTTCATCAGTCCAGCAGATAGAACCATGACATTTAGGAGGAGAAACACATCTGAGTTCTGTTCAGTCGTCCTGAACAGTTTTTCAGCAATTTTTCTCTTTTTGGATGCCTTTTGAGTCATTTTGAACAGATATGAGTAATTTTGCCTAATTTTTGTGTGATTTGGGGAAACTATCAAATATTTTGGACAATTTCTGAGTAATTTTAAACCATTGTTGTACAATTTTATATTTTTTTTTCATAATTTTGGAATACTTTTACATCACCAGGAAGATTTTAAATAAATGTAAAGAGTTTTTGAGTGATTATGGACATTTCTTGAGTCACACTCAACAATTAGAGCAATTCTGGTTCTAATTTTTTTGTCATTCTGAGCCTTTTTAAAGTAATTTTTATTGGACAACTTTAGTGTAATTTTCAACATTTTTGAGTAATTTTCAACCATTATTAAGTAATACTGTGCAACTCTGGTGTCATTTTCATCGTTTTGTGGAAATTTTGAACCACTTTTGGTCATTTTACATCAAATTTAGGCTATTTTGCATCTTTTTTCATTAATTTTGCATCATTTAAACTGCTGGTCAAACTGGAATACATCCCATAATACTGATGCTCACAGTTGGTTATGCAGTAAATGAACAGAAGCCAGATTTAGTTTTTTTAATTGTGACACCTGGAGGGATGTAAAACTAAGCCAAACCATTCTTGTGTCAATTTTGGCCATTTTTGTGTTGATATTTCATCTTTTTTGCAGCAATGTTTACTCTTTGGAGGAATTTTGCATCTTTTTGTGGTGTGTTCGTGTCTTTTGGTTGTAGAAATTACTCAAAATTTCCGAAGACAGATCCAGTGTTCAGACTGAGACTCCTGGATGGATTTAAACTGATCTGGTGTCAGTTTTTACCTGAGCTCAGATGTCCTTTTACTCCTAAAATTTTGGACAAATTTCAAGACATTATTGGCAAATTTTGACAAATTTTAGACCAACTCTCACTCATTTTAGACAAATTTTGACTCATTTTATACAAACTTTGACTCATTTTATACAAACTTTGACTCACTTTGGACAGGTTGTTGTTGGCGTTGACCATTTTTGGACCAATTTGGGCAATTTTTGACTCATTTTGGACAAATTTCTGGACATTTGGGGCAAACTGTGACTCGTTTTAGACAAATCTTGAGTCATTTTGGACAGTTCTGAATTATTTTCAACAAATTTTAAGTTATTTTGCATAGCTTTTTGTTAGTTTGGACCATTTTTGACTCATTTTGGGCTAATTTTGAGTAATATGGACAAATTTCAAGACATTTTTGTCAAACTCTGACTCATTTTAGACAAAGTTTGAGCCATTTTGGACAGGTTACTGTCAGTGTGGACCATTTTTGGTTCATTTTGGGTTAATTTTTGTTGATTTATGACTTATTTTGGCCAAATTAGGTTATTGAGCCAAAATAAGATAGAATGTCATGTGTCTATCTGCTGGGCAGGTGAAGTTCTGAGGCTCAGAAATGATGGAAAAAGTCCATTAAAAAGTGATAAATCTGGACCCACCTCTATAGGCTTCAAGGACCTGGAACTCTGGAAATATTCCCAGTCTGAAGGTAGAACTCTGATCATTGATAAAGTCAGTGTACGTCAGGTTCTGTCAGATTAGTTTGATTCTACTTTCATTTCTCTCAGACCTCGTGGTGTATCCGCTGGTAGACTTTCTGCTCGTTGTCCAGAACTACGAAGGACTCGGAGGGGACGGCGTTGCCATTGAAGATGAAGCTGAGGTCGCCTCGCTGACACTTCATGTCTGTGAAGTCTATGAGGGTCGTATCCAGTCTGCAGATACACAAAGAGACACAAAAACAGAGTTCAGAGTCAGAAATGTGCAGGAGAAGGTTTAGTTTTGGATCCAGTTAACACAGCGTCAGGAGGAAACAGTTTTTATGCTAATCGCTGTTTGTTGAGCGGTGGTTTTATCCTGGAAGGGATGACAGGACCGACGCTGAAGCTGAATGTAAATGAAGTCATTGTGACAGTTTCCCTCTCTGTCTGTAAACTCCGGGATAATAGGAGGACATTCTGAATACCAGATGAGAAGCTGGGAGCAGTTTCACAGAATAATGACGAGCTGCATATCAAGGCCAGCTCACACACACACCGTTCAGTCTGCAGATAGATTCCACTGATAGCAAACCAAACGTAGGAGCTCCTGACTGTGAGCTTTCTGCATGTTCATGTATGTTAGAAGCACAGGAACACAGATTATAGCTGCAGATTTAATGTTTTGTATGATTTTAAATCGAACCACAGATCAGTTCACAGAAAATTTCAGCTTCATCTGATTTCACCCTCTAGTTAACAAAACTCAGTCAGTGATGGAACACTTAGCATGTTGTAGGCTAATGTTAGCATTAGCTACTACTATAGGAGGGTCCTTAGAGTTAGCATGTTAGCATTCAGAGAATGTTCACAGAATTATTTTTCATCAAAGCTAACGTTAGCCACATTACTAATACTACTACTACTCCTGTCAAAGCTACAGCATGCTACCACTAAGGATCCTCCTAGAGTTGTGCCTAATGATGTTAGCCAAATAAGCTTACAACATTCTAACTCTAAGGATCTTCATATAGTTGTAGCTAATGCTAACATTAGCTTACAACATGCTAGCTGTAAGGATCTTGCTGTAGTTGTAGCTAACGCTAATATTAACCTACAGCATGTTAACTCTAAGGATCCTCCTATAGTTGTAGCTAATGCTAACATTAGCCTACAACATGCTAATGCTAAGATCCTCCTATAGTAGTAGCTAATGCTAACACTAGCCTACAACATGCTAACACTAAGGATTCTCCTATAGTTGTAGCTAATGCTAACATTAGCCTACAAAATGCTAACTCTAAGGATCCTCCTAGAGTTGCAGCTAATGCTAACATTAGCCTACAAAATGTTAACTCTAAGGATCCTCCTATAGTTGTAGCTAATGCTAACATTAGCCTACAACATGCTAACTCTAAGGATCCCCCTGTAGTTGTAGTTAATGCTAACATTAGCCTACAAAATGCTAACTCTAAGGATCCTCCTGTAGTTGTAGCTAATGCTAACATTAGCCTACAACATGCTAGCTCTAAGGATTCTCCTGTAGTTGTAGCTAATGCTAACATTAACCTACAGCATGTTAACTCTAAGGATCATCCGATAGTTGCAACTAATGCTAACATTAGCCTACAACATGCTAACTCTAAGGATCATCCTATAGTTGTAGCCAATACAAATTTTAGCTACATTAGCCTACAACATGCTAACTCTAAGGATCATTCTATAGTTGTAGCCAATGCCAATGTTAGCTACACTAGCCTCCAACATGTTAACTCTAAGGATCCTCCTATAGTTGTAGCTAATGCTAACATTAGCCTACAACATGCTATCTCTAAGGATCCTCTTATAGTTGTGGGGACCATCGGTAATCTGGGTGCTCATCAGTGCATGAAGACTCTTAAAGCAGCTGGTGGACTGAGAGGCTCATTCTGATTGGTTCACATGGGGGCAGTGAGGGGGCGGGACTGCAAAGAGCTGGAACGTTATGGGTTCATCAGTAGGACTGAATAAAGTTCTACCTGGTTTGTAAACCTGGGAAGCTAAATATTTGCGGAGGAGGGTTTGTATTTTAAAGACACAAAAACACAATAAAACTTGATTTCCACCATAAAGGACCTTTAGAACAAACTTTACAACACTGCTCCTACCAAGTAGCTCTCTACAGCAGTAAAAGTGGAACATGTTCTTTCTTCAGCAGTAATAGTGGGACATGTGACTTGCCTGATGTTGATGCCTTGTTTGTAGATCTTACAGGCGTCTGAAGGCAGGATTCTGGAGAGCAAAGGCACTGGAACATGAAAAGATTCAGTAAGAACACGGAAAACATTGGCTAAATTTAGAAAACCCACTCAGAATGTAACGACACCATCCATGAGTTCCATATGGAAGCAAGAACATGAAGCTGTGCAGCTAAATATTTAATAAGAGCTCAGCAGGTTGAGGAACCGAAGGCTACAGACTCCCACTGAGAACTATTTTAGACTCTTCAGTGATGGAACAGTGTGAGGATTCTTACAGTTAGCATGTTGTAGGCTAATGTTAGCATTTGCTACGAGTATAGGAGGATCCTTGGAGTTAGCATGTTGTAGACTAATGTAGGTAACATGAGCATTGGCTACAACTATAGGAAGATCCTTAGAATTAGCATCTTGTAGGCTAATGTAGCTAACACTGGCATTGGCTACAACTATAGGAGGATCCTTAGAGTTAGCATGTTGTAGGCTAATGTAGCAAACCATTAGCATTGGCTACAACTAAAGGGGATCCTTAGAGTTAGAGTGTTGTAGGCTAATGTAGCTAACATTAGCACTAACTACAACTACAGGAGGATCCTTAGAATTAGCATGTTGTAGGCTAATTTAGCTAAAATTTGTAATGGCTACAAACATAGGAGGATCCTAAGAGTTAGCATGGTGTAGGCTAATGTTAGCATTGGCTACGAGTATAGGAAGATCTTTAGAGTTAGCATTTTGTAGGCTAATGTAGTTAACATTAGCATTGGCTACAGTTATAGAAGGATCCATAGAGTTAGCATGTTGTAGACTAATGTAGCTAACATTAGCATTGGCTGCAACTATAAGAAGATCCTTAGAGCGAGCATGTTATAAGCTACTGTAGCTAACAGTAGCATTGGCTACAACTATAGGAGGATTCTTAGAATTAGCATGTTGTATGCTAATGCTAGCAGTAGCTACAACTATAGGAGGAGCCTTAGAGTTAGCATTTTGTATGCTAATGCTAGCAGTAGCTACAACTATAGAAGGATCCTTAGAGTTAGCATGTTGTTAGCACTGTTCCATCACTAAAATAACTGAGAACATTCAGAGCTCCACATTTAGTCCAAACCGGCCTGAAGCCAGAATCCCTGTGAGGCTGTTCTGCCTCTTCACAGATCTTTAGCTTCCAGCCTACAGACTGGAGTTTTTGGACGACTGTCACCTTTACTTTACACCACCTCTGTGTACGAATGCAGTGTTACATAACCGGTTTGTTACTATCGTGCTGCATTACATAATCTTTGTCAATAATTCACAAAGAACAGAAGTCTGTCCGGCTGTCGGTCCGAGGTCGAAGCAAATGCTGATCCAGCGGTTTCAGGGACACGTTCTGTCTGCTGCCACGTTATTTTCCAGCCGCATGACGTCTGACGAAGAGCGTTGTGAAATTCTACCAGACGAACCTGCAGATATTGCTGTAGTGATCGTAAACGTTCATGTGCCGCCTCGTGGTTCCTGTAAAAACCCAGCTAGCTGCTGAATCTGTCAGTTTCCTTTAAGTTGGCATTTCAGACTCAGCTGTATCTAACTGCAGACACTTAGTTTCTACTGGGGAAGCAAATCTTGAATAATTTCCTCAACCAGGGATCCAAATTGTGATGATTTCTGAGTGTTAAAACATCTGATTCGTACCAGTGTATAATCATTTCTGCTGGTGTTAGGAGCTGCTGTATGAGCGGTAGTGGTGGAAAGTTGGCCTTCACCCTTCATTCGTTTGTAGCAGACTCTTTAAAAATGTTATGAGGAGAGAAAAGTCAGACTCCTGATGGTAAAGAGATGAAGATTGCACCAACTAATCCACATTACTACATTCAAATAATCATAAACTAAACTAGAAAAGCCCTCAGAGAGCGCAGTCCTCCTCCAAGGCTGCTCATTCCCCCATATGGCAGAAATGCAGCATTTTTTATTTGTTACTGATGATCAGAAATCACCATAGAATGTGTCCATTTAATATAGATGGACCCACAAACATAATGACCTGAGCACAGGCGTGTGTTCTGCATGTGTATGATATGTACGGATACCAGATCACATGACCTAAATATGAAGCGGGCAGCGGGAATTGACGGGACTCAGAAATACCCCCACAATTTAATCAGTTGTTCCTTGTATCATTTCTGACGGATAAGTCCTGATAAGTTCTCAGCGGTGCATTTGTAGTAGGATCACAATCATGTGATCATCAGCAGGCAGCTGACGTAGTGTTCACTTGTTGTCATGGTTACAGTGATGCCATGCCACTATCTCACAATGATACAGAAATCTTTAACAAATCCGTGGATCCAGACTATAAGCTGCATCACTTCCAAAATCTAATTACTTGGTCCTTGTGTCATTTCTGACCTTCCCTGGAAATTTCATCCAAATCCGTTAGTCTGTTTTAGAGTAATGCTGCTAACAGACAGACAGACAGACGGACGGACGTTGATTGTCACATAATTCCGCCGTGTTCCTTGGCGGAGTACTAAGGATCCGTGGACAGTTTTCCAAACACTGACAGGACTTATCTAAACATGTGACACATGAGTGATTCATCAACTTATTGAGCTGCTATCCTGGATAAGTTCCACTGGTTTTTACTACACTAGCTCTGGCTGGAGGTCATTAAGTAGAACAGAAGTCTTTGTCATGGTGCCCGTTGCTAGCCAGGAAGAGGCTCCACCTGGTGGAACAACCAGGTACTACAGCTGATCGATAACAGATTTACTGACATGGACGGCAGTTAATCCCCTAAGCAGTAACACCTCTACTTTCAGAGGATAATCTTTGACAAACGTGGACGTTTAACTCACCCCAACTCTGGAAATCCCAGTGAAGCTCCAAGTAAAAGTCTCCGAGCTGTGAAAGAAGAAAAAGAAAACTCAGTAAGACATGGAGTAGAATGCCTAACTAGTCGTTATTAAAATAATATATTAGTCTAAAAAAAAGACTCTTCAGTGATGGAACAGTGAGGGGATCCTTAGAGTTAGCATGTGGTAGGCTAATGTAGCTAAAATTAGTATTGGCTACTGCTATAGGAAGATCCTTAGAGGTAGCGTACTGCAGGCAAATGTTAACATTAGCTACAACTATAGGAGGATCCCTAGCGTTAGCATGTGGTAGGCTAATAGTAGCATTAGCTACAATTATAGGAGGATCCTTAGAGTTAACATGTTGTAGGTTCATGTTAGCATTAGCTACAACTCCAGGAGGATCCCTCGAGTTAGCATGTGCTAGGCTAATGTAGCTAACAGTATTGGCTACTACTCTAGGAGGGTCCTTAGAGTTAGCGTGCTGCAGGCTAATGTTAGCATTAGCTACTACTATAGGAAGATCCTTAGAGTTAGCATGCTGCAGGCTAATGTTAGCATTAGCTACAACTATAAGAGGATCCCTAGATTTAGCATGCTGTAGGCTAATGCTAGCATTAGCTACTACTACAGGAGGATCCCTAGAGTTAGCATGTTTTCGGCTAATGTTATAATATAGGATTATTTTATTTTAACCTGTTTTATTTTATCTCTGTGTCAGTCAGTAATAAATCACACCTGTCTGACTAAACTCTAGTTTAGGGTCTAATGATCTGGAGTAGCTGGATGAACTGAAACCATTATCTGAGGTCTGAATTCGTCATCGTTGCGGACGTCAGGCTAACGGAGGATCATCTCCTCCCTGAGCTTCATAATCTCTGAGAAAAATCATCTGTGCCTCATCGTCCAGGAAGGACTGAGTCAGTAAACCTCCGGCCTCAGGTGCAGCTCCAGACAATAAGACGCATGGGAGGGAAAGGAAGGAGCAGCAGCTTCTCTAAAGTGGATTAAAGCTCCTCTGGTCTCCACATCTGCCTCCTTCCTCTGAAACCTCCAGATGATGTCGCCTACAGTTCAGTCTCCATCTCTTCATGTTTAGCAACAACCACACAGAATCTGTCTGCAGGTTGAGGATCCAGACTCTCTAGCTTCATGTTTACAGATTCCTCCTCTCAACTGATAATCACAGCGTTCCTGCTGGCTCTGCTCTGTTCTAATGACAGTAATTTACACACTAGACTGAGGTCTGGGAGGGATTTAGCAGATCTAAATCCACATGTCGCTTTACTGCATGCAGCAGAGAGGAGGGGATTAAACAGAGAGAACATCTGTGATGTCCTCATGGACAGTAGAGGGAAGGAACAGGAAAAATAACACCGATCTGAAGACCACAAATCAACACTCCTTACTGGTGCTGGATCTACTCTCTGAAGTTCGTCAACTATAGGAGGATCCTTAGAGTTAGCATGCTGTAGGCTAATGTTAGCATTAGCTACAACTATAGGAGGATCCTTAGAGTTAGCATGCTGTAGGCTAATGTTAGCATTAGCTACAACTATAGGAGGATCCTTAGAGTTAGCATGCTGTAGACTAATGTAGCTAACATTAGCATTGGCTACAACTATAGGAGGATCATTAGAGTTAGCATGTTGTAGGCTAATGTTAGAATTAGCTACTACTATAGGAGGATCCTTAGAGTTAGCAAGCTGTAGGCTAATGTTAGCATTAAGTACAACTATAGGATGATCCTTAGAGTTAGCATGCTGTAAGCTAATGTTAGCATTAGCTACAACTATGGGAGACTCCTTAGATAGAATGCTGTAGGATAATATTGCCATTAGCTACTAGTATAGGAGGATCCTTAGAGTTAGCATGCTGTAGGCTAATGTTAGCATTAGCTACAATTATAGGAGGCTCTTTAGAGTTAGCATGTTGTAGACTAACGTCGCTAACATGAGCATTGGCTACAACTATAGGATGATCCTTAGAGTTAGCATGTTGTAGGCTAATGTTAGCATTAGCTATTACAATAGGAGGATTCTTAGAGTTAGCATGTTGTAGGCTAATGTTAGCATTAGCTACTATTATAGGAGGATCCTTAGAGTTAGCATGTTGTTAGTACTGAAGGGTCTAAAATAATTCTGTGAACAAGAATGTTCGCAGAATTATTTTAGAGATGGAACAGTGAGAGAATCCTTAGTGTTATCATGTTGTAGGCTAATGTAGCTAACATTAGCATTAGCTACTTTTGTTGCTATCTCTGGATAAAAATATCGGCTAAATGAAACTGTAGAATCGTAGCTGAGCGAAAACCAGGAACCTCTTTGAGGGCTTTCAGCAGTTTGGGCCTCTTGTCCTCGACACTTTCTCTGGATTGTTGTTTCAGCTTCCTCAGCAGCGCCGTGACTGAAGGGAGACAGAAAAATAAAGACACCCAAGACCAAAAGAGTCTTTATTAACACCTGGTAGGGCTGGGCGATATGGCCTAAAAAAAAAAATCTCAGATTTTTTCACAAAAAATCCCGATTCACGATTTATCCAATTTTTTTTTAACCCTCTACCTAATCTCTGCACGGCGGAGTCCAGTCTACTTTATGCAAATGAGCTG
Organism: Amphiprion ocellaris; assembly: GCF_022539595.1. Classification (NCBI taxonomy): domain Eukaryota; kingdom Metazoa; phylum Chordata; class Actinopteri; family Pomacentridae; genus Amphiprion; species Amphiprion ocellaris. The sequence continues at coordinate 5,647,359 of NC_072767.1, read as the reverse complement.
CGGCCCTCTCTTGGTAAACACACCCGATCGCAGCTGGAAATGCGTCACATGTGGCATGCTGGTCCGGTTGCGGTGCGTTTCCAGCTGTGATCCAGTGTGTTTACCTGGACAGGGCTGCAGTTCATTTGCATAGAGTAGACTGACTTCTACTTTATGCAAATTGGATGCGGCGTGCGGAGATTCCACGCATCGTGAAACTGTCCTCAAACTTCTAAATTAGGCGTCGGTGACCTAAAACGAGGACAGATTCAGCTGCTGTACAGATTATTTCTTGCCTCAGATGCTTTCAGAAATACTTTTCACTGACGTGTTTTTGAAATAAAAGGGAAAGTTTGCGGCCGAGCCGCTGTGTTTATCCGACTTGTCTGCTGGACTGTCCAGCTGAAAGCTCGGTCATGTGACCACGTAGCGGACTGCTGTTGCTCAGCGCTGTCACGTGACAATGTTGTGGTCCGCTAGTGACCGCCCGCCGTCCGTGCAATTCACATATGCGGTGCGTTGCTGTGCGGGAAAATAGCATCTAGTGGACATGCGCCTTTAGATCGGCACCGCTCGCCGCCATGTTGTTTGTGTATCAAGCGGGAGGAGGGGGAGGGGGGCGCAATCTGAACTACGGGAGCCCAGCGGGAAGGCGTTGGTGGTGGATGTTGATGAGAAAATCGATTTTCATTAAAACAAATCGACATTAAGTGCAAAGTCGAATTAATCGATAAAATTGATTTATCGCCCAGCCCTAGCACCTGGAGAAAAAACACACAGCAGGGTAGCATCTGTTAGCTTCTGTTAACATCTGTTAACTTCTCTCCTGCTCTCTGTGCTCATTAAACTACATTTTAATGTAGCTGAACTACAATAAAACTGCTCTCCTTTCCAGATGTTTCTGTTGACAGCAGAACGAGGATGAAACAGACAAACTCATCCAGACCACATGCTAACATGCTAATCAGCAGTAGCTTCGAGCTAAAATTAAATGTGAAGTGTTCCCAAGGCATTTCTGTGTCTGGAAATAAAAGCTTTTATATGGATTTTGAGCTTTACTCACTTTTTAAACACACCGCTTTTATTCTGATGCTTTTTACGCTTCATAGTCTCAGTTATATGAAAGAACAAGACAAGGATAATGTGTTTATAACATATTAAGATATTATATTATTCATTAAATGAACATGTTCAGATCAACAGGAAGTAGAGCAGCTCTGCAGGATGGAAATCTAACTGTTTATGCAAATCCTGCTGACAAACATCGTGGCTGGAGGCAACGAACTGCAGCTTCAGTAACAATTTTTTACTTCCTGAGATCCTCCCTTCATCAGCCAATCAGAGCTCAGCACCTGCAGGGATCTGAACGTTCAGGAGGTTCAAAGGAGACCAGATATGAAGCTTCCTGCTAACGAGCTGAGAGACTTCATGTCACCAACTCTGGCTTGTTTAGAGAAACAGATCCACAGTAAAACACCAGGAGTCTGTTTATCAGGGAGCTGACAGGAAGTCAGAAAAAACATAAGAAATAAACAGGACCGAGAGCAGCAGAGCAATTTAAATGTGTGGTTTTAGTCATGAAACAGTTGAGTTTTAATCTGTGTAACGAGTTTGGAGGATCAAAATCAAGGGTGTCAAACATGCGGCCCGTGGGCCAAAACCGGTCCTCCAGAGGGTCCAATCCGTAAAAGCAAAATACTAGATTGTTCTTTAGTCGTTTTGTGTCTCATTTTTGTAATATTTGTCTGGTTTTTGTTGTCTTTTTGTGTTTTTTTTGTCTGACTTTTGTCATTTGTCTCATGTTTTTGTCGCTTTGTTTCTCGCTTCGTTTTGCATTTTTTTCTCGGTTATTTATAGGTTATTATGCTGCGATTTTACTGGTCTGGTCCACTTGAGATCAAGTTGGGCTGAATGTGGAACCTGGACTAAAATGAGTTTGACACCTCAGATCTAAATCTATAGTGGACCAGAGTTATTTCTAAGTTTTATTAATTAATTATGTTTCAGAAGCATTTCTTAAACACTATAAACAACATAGATTTTGTATTTTTCTGTGGCACAACCTCTTGTTCTCCTGGAGTCGAACGCTGATTTTATATAAAAACGATTATTTGAAAAATTTTATTCAATTTAATACCAATTATTCTCATAAACGACAAACCAGTTTGAATCATTTTTAAATAAAAACTGTCTAACATCTGTGATTTCAGCCTCTAAAATGTGAATATTTTCTGGTTTCTGACAATAAACTGAAGATCTTTGGACTAAACAAGACATTTGAGGAAACTCTGATGCTCATTTTTCATCATTTAAAGACATTTTAGACCAAAGAGCTGATGGATTCATTCAGAAAATAATCACCAATAAAAATAGTTGTGGTTCAGGTGTGATCAGAGCATAAATTCAAGAATAAATACTCATAAATCTGCATTTTTCAGGACTAAAACTAACAATTGCCTTCATTAGCGATTAACCTGCAGATTTTTTCTTTGATTTCTTTAATTTTTTGTCTCATAAAATCACACAACGGTAAAATTTCCCATCACAAAGTCAAAGCTGACGTCTTTATAAAGACTTCTGAAACTCTGTGAATCATCTCGAGCTAATAATGAACTATTTGTCAACTATAACTTTCATCATCACCTGTTCTGATTATCAATAAACCAGTTTGTGAGATTTTTAATGAAAACTGTCAAAATTCTGTGAAAAATGTAAAGAAAAAAAGGAAGAAAATATTAATAAATCTGGATATTAATGCACTAAAATCTCAAAAGCTTTGATATTAATGCAACAAACTATCATAAATCTAGATATTAACGCACAAAATCATCTAAAATCTGGATAATAATGCATCAGAACTTCCAAAACCTGGATATTAATGCACCAAAACATCATACATCTAGATATTACTGCACCAAAATGTTAAAAACCTGAATAATAATGTACCAAAATGTCTAAACCTGGATATAAATGCACCAAAACAACAAAAATCTGAAAATTAACACATCAACAAGTCAAAAACCTGGATCTGAACGCACCAAAATGTTTAAAATCTAGATAACAACCCATCAAAATGTCAGAAACCTCGATATTATTGCACCAAAACTTGGATATTAATGCATCAAAACATCCAAAATCTGGACATTAATGCACTAAAATCTCAAATATTTCAATAGTAACACACGAAAATGTGAAAAACTTGCCAAAATAGTCATAGATCTGCATTTTTCAGGACTAAAACTAGCAATTATTTTTATTAGCAATTCATTTGAAGATTTATTCTTTGATTTCTTTTATTTTTTATCTCATAAAATCACAGAACGGTAACATTTCAAATTACAAAGTTAAAGCTGATGTTTTTATAAAGACTTTTTTTGAAACTCTTAGAGCTAATAATCAATTATTCGTCAACTGTAACACTAATAACCGACTGTTCTGATAATCGATTAATCAGTTTGATTGATTTTTTAACGAAAACAACGTCTTCAGTGTGAATGTTTTCTGGTTTCTGACAGTAAACTGAAGATATTTGGACTAAACCAGGCATTTGAGGAAACTCTGATGCACATTTTTCACCATTTTTTTCATAAAAACAGCCTAAACTCTGTGATTGCAGCCTAGAACATCATGGGTGGTGTGTTTGAGCTCTAATCAATTTGGACAGGTTCTGGTCGAGGCTCAGCAGGACCAGGAGGAACACAGCGATCCGGCCACTTTGCTGCATTAATTAGTGATCTGGGCAGTTTCTCTAATGACGGCAGACAGTCGGACGGTTCTATATGCTGCTATGGTGTTGGAGGACGGCTGGAAGATCTCCAGCAGTCTGAGAACAATGAACAGCCACTCAGGTACAGTTTGGATCATGGAGAGGCTGGCAGCTGAAAACACGACAATCTGAGCGTCAACTGAAGGTTTAAACCGGCTGAGGGTTAGGGTTTATTCTGCAGCCAAACGGTTAACTGAAGGTAACTCAGCAGCACCAGGAGCTTCTAGTGTCTGATTAGTGATTACAAGCTGAAAAGACCTGGAAAACCTGGATATTACTGCATCAAAACTTTAAAAACCTGGACATTAATGGACTAAAACCTTAAAAACTTTGATATTCATGCACCAAAATGTCAAAATCCTTAATATTAACCTATCAAAACATCATAAATCTAGATATTAATGTACCAAAATGTCAAAACTCTGAATATTAATGCACCAACAAGTCAAAAACCTGGATCTGAATGCACCGAAAAATTAAAAATATAAATAACAACCCATCAAAATGTCAAAACCTTGACAACACTGCACCAAAACTTGGATATTAATGCATCAAAATGCCAAAAACCTGATTATTAATGCACCAAAACATCATAAATCTACATATTAACACACCAAAATGTCTAAAGTCAGATATTAATGCAATAAAACAACAAAAACTAGAATATTAATTCATCAAAACATCAATAACCTCGGTATTAATGTATCAAAACAACAAAAAATATGAATATTAATGCACCAAAATGTCTAAAATCTGGATATTAACACAACAAAACATTAAAAACCTGAATAACAATGAACCAAAATGTAAAAAATCCAGACACTAACGCACCAAAATGTCAAAAACCAGGACATTAATCCACCAAAATGTGAGATATCTGAATATTAGCGCATCGAAACATTAAAAGCCTGAATAATAATGAACCAAAAATGTCAAAACTCTCGATATAAATGCATTAAAACAACAAAAACTGGATATTAATGCATTAAAATATCAAAAATCTGAATATTAATGCATTAAAATGTCAAAAAACTGGATATTAATGCATTAAAATGTCAAAAAATTGGATATTAATATACTAAAATCTTTTCTGCTGGGTGTCTTTGTCAGATCTACACAGATAAGACTCCAAACCAACTTATTTTAATATTTTCTATCATCTGTGCAGATGTATTTCCCTATGAACTCCCTCTAATCACTCCAGGACACTTCATTCTCTCCAGTTATTCACGTCATCTGCTGAAAATCTCATTAACTTCTCCAATAAATGGCTCAAAAACAACATTTTCCAACACCAGGTTATTTCCCAAATATCACACAGCTCTCATTTATGATCTCCCAAGCAAGCCTGTGGTTGGTTCTAATTAGGAAATAAGAAAATTAAATGAAGAAAAATAAAATCAGAGGCTTATTTCAGGAATGCTGACGGTTTAAGTCTAGAATTAACCCAACAAAATGTTAAATATTTCAGTCATCTGAGGGATCTGAGGTCATAACGAGACAAAACATCCAGAAAAAAGATATACTTCAATCTGTTGAGCTTCATTATTTCTTTAAATTGTGAATATCATGAGAAACAATGACAGAAATTGTCTAAAATCTAGATATTAACACACCAAAATGTCAGAAATCTGAATAGTAATACACCAAAATGTTAAAAACCTGAATAATAACACACCAAAATGTCATATTTTTGGATATTAATGCACCAAAATGTCAAAAACCTGGATATTAATTCACTAAAACAACAAAAATCGGAATATTAATACATCAACAATGCTTAAAATCTAGGTAATAACCCACTAAAATGTCAAAAACCTCGATGTTACTGCACCAAAACTTGGATATTAACGCATCAAAATCCTGGATATTAATGCACTGAAATCTCAACTATTTCGATACTAATGCACCAAAATGTCAAAAACATGGATATTAATGCGCCGAAACTTGGATATTATTGGATCTGAGGTCACATTTTAATTGCACCCTGGGGACAAATAAAGTTTTCTGAATCTGAATAACGAGACAAAACATCCAGAAAAAAGGATATTTTTGAATCTGATGAGCTTCATTCTTTGTAAAATATTCAAAATTATTCTTTAAAATTGTGAATATGGTGAGAAACAATGACAGAAATTGTCTAAAATCTAGATATTAATACACTAAAATGTCAGAAATCTGGATTTTAACACACCAAAATGTAAAAAATCAACAAAAAATTAAAAAATTAATGCACAAAAATCGAAACATTAATGCACCAACAAGTCATAAATCTGGATCTGAACGCACCAAAATATTAAAAATCTGGATAACAACCCATCAAAATGTCAGAAATTTCGATATTGTTGCACCAAAACTTGGATATTAACGAATCAAAACATCAAAAACCTGGATATTAATGCACTAAAACAACAAAAATCTAAATATTAATGCACCAGCAAGTCAAAAACCAGGATATTAATGTACCAAAACTTGGATATTAACCCACCAAAAGGTCAAAAACTAACACCAGCGGCTCCTCGTTAACATCAGATCATCGTATCCTTTAAACGAGCTCCTGCAGCTGTACCAACAGAAATAACGCTTTCTGAATAAACACGTGAGCAGATCTATTTCTGGGCCTCAGTTTGCACAAAGAGACAAAACAGGTGACAGATTCACCAATTTATCAGGAAATTAGACTCAAACACTGGATAAAAACACCACAGAAACAGCACAGAGTTAGTTTATTATTCACTCACTTTAATGGTTTGCTGAGAAAAATCCATCTGTTCCTACTGACCTGGTAACTACAAACCTTTAGTTGGTAACCCAGATAAAAATGCACAAAAATGTAAAAAAAAACCAAAACAAAACTGGATATTAATGCGTCAAAACATCACAAGCTTGGATATTTATGCACTAAAATGCAAACAAAAGGATAACAACACACAAAAGGTTCAAAAACCAAATAACCAACACCCCACAATGTCAAAAAACCTGGACGTTAAGCACAAAAATGTGAAAAACATGGATATTATGGTGCCAAAACGTCCAAAAACCTGGATATTAACGTGCTAAAATGTTTAAAATCTAGATGATAACCCACCAAAATGTCAAAAGTTTGGATATTATTGCACCAAAATGTCTAAAAACCTGCATATTAACACATCAAAACACCAAAAATCTGGATATTAATGTATCAAAACATTAAAAACCTGAATAAAAAAGTACCAAAATGTCAAAATCCAGATATTAATGCACTAAAACAACAAAAATCTGAACATTAATGCACCAACAAGTCAAAAACCTGGATCCAAACACACCAAAATGTTTAAAATCTAGACAATAACCCATCAAAATGTCAAAAACCTTGATATTATTGCACCAAACTTGGATATTAACGCATCAAAACATCAAAAACCTGGATATTAATGCGCTAAAATCTCAAAACTTTGATACTAATGCACCAAAATGTAAAGAACCTGAACATTAATCTAATAAAATATCATAAATCGAGATATTAACACACCAAAACATCTAAACTCTGGATAATAATGCATCAGAACTTCCAAAACCTGGGTACATATTGAGTCATTCTGGAAAAGTTTCCAGGAATTTTGGACAATTTTTGTGTCTTTTGGGTGAATTATGGGACACTTTGACTCATTTTGGAGCGACGAAAACAACCAAATGAACAGAAACCAGATTCAGTGTTCAGACTGAGACACCTGGATGGATTTAAACTGATCTGGTGTCAGTTTTTCTCAGAACTCAGATGTGTTTCTCCTCCTAAATGTCATGGTTCTATCTGCTGGACTGAATAAGTTCTGAGGCTCAGAAATGATGGAAAAAGTCCATTAAAAGTGATAAATCTGGAAACACTTCTATGGACTTCAAGGACCTGGAACTCTGGAAATATTCCCAGGATGAAGGTAGAACTCTGATCATTGATAAAGTTACTGGAGAGGAAGAACCAGATGTTCTGAGGAGGTTCTGGAGGGAACTTTAGTCTTATTGGGTTGATTTTTTTATGCTGAATTTGAGTTTTTGTTGCAATTTCACATGTTTTTGTGGTGATTTTGGGTATTTTTCCTGATATGTTTGAACCTTTCAGGCTAGTTTTGGCTCTTTTTGGGGTGATATTGGGAGTTTTTGTGGTTATTTTGTGCGTGTCTTGTGGAAATTTGAGTTTTTGTTGCAATATCACTTGTTTTGTTGCAGTTTTGGTCCTTTTCGTGGTAAATTTGGTACTTTTTGTGGTGATTTTGATACTTTTTGTTGGCATATTTGAGCGTTTCAGGATAGTTTTGGCTCTGTTTGGGGTGATTTTCAAGTTTCTGTGCCAAATTTGAGGTTTTGCCACATTTTCACCTGTTTTGTGCTAGTTTTGGTCCTTTTTGCGGTGATTTTGGGTGTTTTCCTGCCATATTTGAACCTTTCAGGCTAGTTTTGGCTCTTTTTGGGGTGATTTTGTGTCTTTTTGTGGTTATTTTGGCCATTTATGTGATTATTTTACATGTTTTTGGAGCCAAATTTGAGTTTTTGTTACAATTTCACCTGTTCTGTGTTAGTTTTTGTCCTTTTTGTGGTGATTTTCCATGTTTTTTGTGGCATATTTGAATGTTTCAGGATAATTTTGATTGTTTTGGGGTGATTTTGTTTCTTTTTGTGGTAATTTTGGCCATTTATGTGATTATTTTGCATGTTTTTTGTGGCAAATTTGAGTTTTTGTCACCATTTCACCTGTTTTGTGGTAGTTTTGGTCCCGTTTGTGGTAATTTTGGTCTGGCACATTTGAACCAGATGGTTCTGAGGAGGTTTGGAGGGAACGTTTCTTATATTTCTATTGACTAAAAACAGGTCTTTGCCCTAAACTTGAAGCTCACTGCATCCTGTCAGTGTGTAGAAGAAAGAAAATCATTTCCTCAGGGTTCATTAGAGGCTCCAGTCAACAGAGATGGCTGTGAGTAAAGTCAGTAAGTGGTTTTAGAGAGTAATTAGAGTCAATGGAGGCTTTAAGCTGCACTAATCAGATCCGACATTAGTCTGGAGGTTTAACAACTTCTGTCTTTCTGCAGAACTAACATCCGCTGAGAGAAAACACCTAAAGAATCGCTTTTTATCACAGCACAAAAACCCGAGCCTGGAGGAATGAGCAGATATTCAAGAATCATCCCAGACCTGGAGGACATTTAACGTCCAATAATCCACGTATTAAACCCTAAAACATCAGTAGTTGTGTAAATGCTCTTGTCCTGAGACCAAATTTACAAAAAACTAGGAGAAAAGAATGTTTAAAATATTTTTAAATACCAAATAAATCTGGAGTTCCCCTAAAATGTCATTTTTCTCTTGTCCAACCCCCTGATGACCAAACTGAATCTCTAATAAAACAGTTAGAGTCTAATTTAAATCTCCTTTTTCTGGTTTTATTTTTCCATTCATGTCTCTGTAATTGTGGGAACATTTTTCAATCAACATAATATTTTAAATAATAATAATTAGACATGGAACGTTTCCCACAACATGTTAGCAGAACCTTGTTTTTGTCATTTTTTTGTCTCGTTATTGTCATTTTGCGTCTTGTTTTGGTCATTTTATATATTGTTTTTGTCATTTTCTGGCTTGTTTTTGTCGTTTTATGTCTCATTTCTGTCATTTTGCATCTTGTTTTTACCATTTACCATTGGTACCATTGATGTGGAAGCTGAGCCAATCAATTCCTATTATTGATCAATATGGAGCAGAAAACTGGAAAACAGAAGGCTGATTTGTAACATTTTGAAGTCTTCCAGTTCTGGAATGATCCTTTCAGAATCTGTTGATGGAAATGTTTCTCTTTTCCAACCACAGAGGATTCTCAGACTCACTCATCTGTCGGTCTCCATAGCTGATGGCTTCGGCCAGGGGGCTCCATCCCTGAGCGTTCTTCACCTTCACAGGTGCATTATGGGCCAGCAGCAGGTGGGCGCACTCTGGAAGCAGTCAGACAGGTAGAACATCAGTCAACACAGAGAGAGGGGAACCTAAGAGAACAGATCTGTATCCTGAACATGAGTCAGTTTGAGCTCCGACAGAGAAGAAACTGCTTCCTTAGAAGTAACAATGTAATAATAAATGTTAAATGACCACAAAGAGATTAAAAATGACCAGACAAAGATGAAAACTGACCAAAACAGATGCAAAAGTAACACAAATAAATGTGAAATTACCATAAAAAAGGGATTAAAAATGTCCGGAAAAAATAAAAACTTACAAATCTAGATGCAAAATGAACACAAATAAATGTTCAAAGAACCACAAAGGGATTAAAAATGACCAGAAAAAGATAAAGCCTGACCAAAAGAGATTAAAAATGAACACAAATAAATGTTAAGTTATCACAAAGAGATTAAAATTCATCAGAAGATGAAAACTGACCAAAATAAATGTAAAATGAACACAAATAAATGTTAAATGACCAGAAAAAGATGAAAAATGACCAAAAGAGACTCAAAATGAACACAATCAGGAACACAACCAGTGTGTTAAACAGATTTAAAACAACAGCAAAGACTCACAAAATGACCCAAAACAAAAACCAAGAGTGACAAAAAACAGCAGCAAAGTAAAAACATGACTAGATTTGCTTTAAAAATGATAAAAAGGTCGCATGTTTGCAGGAAAAGTCACTATTTCCATCACAGTTTCACAGCTTTCCACTTTTCACATCAACTTCCTGCCAACACCTTTGATGTTGCCATGGTAACCGCCATATTAAGCTCTAATTTTATACTCCAACAGACATCACACTGAAACACATCCAGCACTAACCGGAGACGTCAGATGTAAAAATAATCCTGGTTCCAGAGGATTGAGATGACGGCTGACCCGTTAACAGCCACATGGACCTCAGAAACCAGGACAGAACGAGGAATAAAAGACCAAAGCTGGTTCCAACAACCGGTCGGCAGCCACTCGGCTCAGATCAGGAAGCTCCAAATCCTCCTGCAGCTCCATAACAAACCCAAGCTGTCGGTCCGGCTTCATTTCTGCCAGAACCAATCAGATCAAAGCAGCAGCTCCAGCAGGCCTGAGAGCTGCAGGATGCTAACAGAGGCTAAATGCTAACAGCCCGCAGGACGCTAACAGAGGCTAAATGCTAACATGTACTTCAGTCAGCTGCCAGATACTTAGTTTGCTTTTACAACTTTTTTTTCATTTTTTTTCTTGTTTAAATTTTTTTTAGTTTTAAAATTTTTTTTAGCCTTTTAACAGTTTTTTTAAAAAGTTTTTATAGTTTTTTCATTTTTTCAAAAAAGTTTTTTAATACTTTTTAAAAAACTTTTTTCAGTTTTTTTTTTACAGTTTTTCTACCTTTTTAGCAGAGGCTAAATGCTAACATCCTGCAGGATGCTAACAGAGGCTAAATGCTAAAACCCTGCAGATTACAGATAATACACATCATTATATAACAAAAATAAAATAATTAAATAATTATTATTTTACACATTTACTGTAAACATTTTTTTTACTGTAAGTCATCATTGTTGCCAGATTTTCACAGGGTTTTTTAAAGTTCTTTTTTACAGTTTTTGACACTTTTATCATGCTTTTTCATTTTTTTCTTAGTTTTTCACATTTTAGTTTTTCACACTTTTTTACAGTTTTTTGGTGTTTTACAGTTTTTCATTTTTTAAATTTTTTGCAGTTTTTTTAGTTTTTCATTTTTTAACTTTTTTTGACAATTTTATCAGTTTTTTGTTTTTTTTACATTTTTTTGTTTTCCTGTTTTTTAGTTTTTTAGTTTTTTCATTTTTTAAAAACTTTTTTTAAGTTTTTCCACACTTTTTTTTTTACAGCTTTTCCTGTCTTTTAGTTTTTAGTTTATTTTTAAATTTTTTTACAGTTTGCAGCAGCACCTTACAGCCTTTTCAGGGATCACTGAAACTAACTAAAGATCTTTTCCAGGAATCCTGACAGTCTAAACAAACTCAGACCAGTCATCCCATTCAGACTCGTTTCTCTGCTACAGCGATTAAAAAGCTGATAATAACGAACTGTGTTCATGTTTAATGGATGAGAGCAGCCAGTTCTCATCCATTCTTAGTGACAGAGGAACACGTTCTAATTAAACTGATTATCCTCACAACAACAGAGAGCAGCTTCATCCCCAGAGAGCAGAAGAACAGCAGAGAAGATCTAAATGATCAGAAACAGAGATTCAGGACGGAAACATGGAAACACGGCAGATAAAGTCAGACAGAAGCAAGACTCTGGGAGTTTATTACGTCCAGTTCTACAGACTGGCCTCAGAAATAATCTGGATGCTTTTGATGGTTTAATTTCTGCTTCATGCAATCTGACTGGTTTTATTTGAAAGAAAAAATACGTATATTCAGCATTGAAGACTGGTAAATCTTTTTTAAAGTCTTATTTTACAGATTTCTCCTGTTTTGTTACAATAACTAGGTAGGCAATAGCTAGTCAGATTTCAGGATGAAAAATATTAATTTACATGTACATTACTATAAAAATTTAAAAAAAACAGACAAACTGTAAATTATGTTCACATGAAAATTTTTTTTTACAAAAAGTAATCTGTTTGGTCAAAAGAAATACACTATTTTCCTTACTGTATTTAAATTTACAAATTTATTTTAGATACATTTGCCAATATTTTAAAATCATATATATCAAATATTTATTAATATATATTTCCATTACTATAAAAAAAATAGTAAAATGGTAAATTGTGTTCACATGAAAAATATGTATTTTTACAAAAAAGCAATCCGCCTGGTTGTAAAATTACAAAATTTTATTGTATTTAATATCTGCAAATTCTTTTACAAATATTTGCAGATTTTTTTTTAAATATAAAAAATTGAAAACTGGTATATAATTTTTCAAACTGTTATTTCACAGATTTCCCCTGATAACGTCCAGTAAAATCACTGAAATAAAATATGAATTCACAGGTTGACTGTAAAACAAAAGAAGACAAAACTGTAAATAAAGTTAACATCAAAAATCTGTATTTTCATAAATAATAATTTATTATATTCAATATATTTACTGCATTTAAATCATTAACAACACCATTATTGAAGAGAAAAAAAATTCTATTAAGGACTGAAAATAAGTTTTACAGAACTTTCCTGCTTTTTTAAAATTATCTAGAATATCTGCTACGATTACAGAAATAATTTCTGAATAAATAATAATTTTTAGAACTGTTATTTTGCTGATTTTCCGTGTTTTGTTGAATTACCGACATCTAGTAAAATCCCAGAAAATAAACTATTACACCAGAAATGTTTTCCTATTAAATTTCTGCCCCGTCCGGCCGATAAAAGCAGAATTCAGTCCAAACCTCTTCAGAAACTCTGACTGATGTTTGGTCCTGAGGAGAAGCAGCGTCGTCGTCATGGAGACCGACTGCAGCTACAAACATCAGCAGACTTCCTGTTTCTCCGGTTGACGGTGAGAAAACACGGCGTTGTGACGCAGCGTTGCATTCCCTGCAGCCTCTGACCCAGAAACGCTGCTGGATGCTTCGATTGTGTAATAAAAACATCCAGCAGATATTCGTTACGTAACGGAGAAGACGGTTCTGGCTCCATCACTGATGATTAACAACAAGAACAGAAGAAAACTGGTATTTATGGATAAAAACAGACCATTTAAATTAAATAATCTATCAGTTTTCTAGCCCGACTCTCTCAGAATCGGCTGATTTTTATGAACAATAACTTTCTTGGCCTCAGTTTATCATTTCCACATTATAACTTCCAGATCACAGAGTGTCAACAAAGGAACACAACATTTAGTCATCTGGAACTGAACCATAGAGGATTTACTGAAAGATCAAAACCACATAAAAAGACCAAAAAAAAAGACAAAAAAATGACAAACTATTACAAAAACAAGACACAAAATGATGAAAGTGAGAAACAAAAGACAAAAAATGAGACAAATGACACAAAAAACTCAAAAAATAAAGAAAAAAATTTGACAAAAAAGTTCTAAAACGTCATAAAAAACAAAACGACAAAAACGAGAAACAAAACAACGAATGCAAAACACAAAATAACAAAACAACACGAGAAAAACGAGAAACAAAACAACAAAAACATGAGACAAATGACAAAACAAAAAAGAGAAAAAATTAGACAAAGAAGTTAAAGCAACACATAAAGACAAGCGACAAAAATGAGACAAAAAAATGACAAAAACAAGAAACAAAACACAAATGAGACGAATGACAAAAAACAACAAAAATAAGACAAAATATTTCAAAAATGAGACACTAAACGAAAAAAAAGAGACAAATGACACAAAACAAGAGATAAAAAATGCGACAAAAAATTTACAAAGCCACAAAAAAACCCGCCAAAAACGACACACAAAACAACGAATAAAGCAAAACACAAAATGACACAAGAAAGACAAAAAACCAAAAACCAGAAACAAAACGACAAAAACATGAGACAAACGACAAGTTGGACAAAAAAAGACAAAAAAACAAGGCAAAGTATTACAAAAATGAGACATAAAACGACAAAAAATGGACAAACGGCAAATAAAGCAAAACACAAAATGACAAAAATAAGACAAAAATCACAAACGAGACAAAAAGGAAACACAAAACAAAAATGAGAAACAAAAAGAAAAAAACATGAGATGAACGACAAAAGTCAGATAAAAAAGACAAAAAAACAACAAAAACGACAACGACAGTTTTTCCTTCATACTAGGAATATTTTTACAGTTACAGGCTCTTTAATCACAGTTTCTAGCAGATTTTTTACTATTAATATGGATTTTTTTCTGCAAATTTAATAGTTATTATCTGTATTATAACAAAACAAGAAAAGTCTGTAAATTACAGTGAATTGTACTTTTAAAAACTTCCATTTTTACCAGTTTAATTCAGTCATGAATTGTTTATATCACAGAGTTTGCTTCCAGGCTGCTGGAGGTCATTAAGTTTAATCAAGCAGTAAATATCTGCCTGGATCCATTAACATCCAGTCTATTAGTCATTAAACAGGGAATTCATTCCAACAAGCTGCTGTGAACGTACTGATGGAGTATTGATGAAGTATTGATGAGGTACTGATGAAGTACTGATGAAGGGGTTTGTCCCTGAGAGCTGCTGGATTCTGGAGGTTCTGTTCAGAATATAAACAACTAAGGACGTTGAAATGAAGCATTAATGCTACAATATGAGCATCAGCTGCAGATCCAGATGTTCTCCAGCTTTTAAAAACCTTCAACATCTAATTCTGACCAAACCTGAGAGCTCCTGATCAAGAGCTTTTCTTTCAGTCCCAATCTAATTTAATATTTAGTTCCAATCTGACACTATTTTCCATGTAAAACACACTTTAAGAACATTAAAGTTCTTAAAATCAATCCAGTGTATCTGCCTGATAACTGAATATCTCTGAAAAATAACCTGCTTTTCTGTTACGTAGGTCACGAATCTTCAGCTGAACTTAAAGTCATTGTGGTGCCAAACCTTAATCGAGCTACTTAGATGGAAAAGTGTCTCAACAACCAAAAGAAAAACAGTAGAAAATTAAAGTTGGCTGGGTGGTTGGTTTTTATTTCACCAACTGACAAAAACTGAAGTTTGAGACTGACCACCATGGGACAAACTCTGGCCTTCCGTCTAAAAATTCAGGCTTTGGTGGGTTTATTTTAAAACTTTTAAAATGTCTTTTACGGCAGAGCTCTGTTCCAATGGCCCGACGTAAGTCGAATTTCGCCGTAAGTCGGAACTCCATCAGAAGAGTCTGACTTACGCTTGGGAGCCACAATGAAGGGCAAAAAGTTAGTGAGTGTAGCACAATCCAAGGTGGCATACAACTGGAGAATGTAAACAAAGCCGTCTGATAGCGCTGCGTGACGACGTATTCATCCGCTCCGCTCGTCAACTAGTTCCACGTAATCAGTTCATACGTCATAAACTGAGGACCTCCTGTATTTCAAAAGAAAATTACGCTCCCTTCAAAATGTAATTTAGACCAGAGGAGGCATCACTCAGACTACACGTTAAAGCAGAGAGCATTGTGGGAGTTTAGCAGCAACGGGCACCATGACAAAGACTAATGTGGAGGTCAATGACCTCCAACCAGAGCTAATATGTTTAAGACAAGCTGGGATTGACTAGAACAGAGTTCACATACATTTATATTGTTACGTATTCCATCCTTAATTGTAAACTATCCTGATTATCGCTTTATCCAGCGGCTGTTCTCAGCGGCTGTTCCACCTCTGCTGCTGGGATTCCCCACAGAGATTTCTTCATTGTGGATGAGGTGAGGACAGAGCTGAGAAGAGTGTGTCCTGGCAAGTCAGCAGGTCCTGATGGAATACCACCGAGGCTTCTGAAGGAGTGTGCCGCGGAGCTCGCGGTGCCTCTGCACACACTCTTCAACCGGAGTCTCCAGTTGGGGAAGGTGCCGAACCAATGGAAGACATCCTGCATTGTGACGCTGCTTAAGGTCAGGAGGCCGTCTGGGGTCAAGGACTACAGACCAGTGGCCCTCACGCCTGTGATCATGAAGACCCTTGAGAGGCTCTTTCTCTGGCTCCTGGGGCCACAATTGCAGAGGGCGCTGGATCCCTTACAGTTCGCCTATTGAGAGGGCCTGGGTGTGGAGGATGCCATCCTGTATGGACTTCACCAGACCCCGTCTTTTCTTGATGATACTCGGGGGTACGTGAGGCTGATATTTTTCGACTTCTCAAGTGCTTTTAACACCATTCAGCTAATGATCTTGAGGGACAAACTTGAGGAACTGAGTGTGGAGCCTGTTTTCATAAAATGGGTTACCAATTACTTGACAGAGGCTACAGTACGTAAGACTGGGGAATACAGTCTCTGTCTCAATAACACTGTACAGCAGATCTTGCTAATGTGCACTTTATTACTATTGATAGTAGCTTTTAACCGCTTATTTCTCTTGTTTTTTACTATTTATCTTTTTTACTGTGTATGGATGAATCTGAATGTATGTCGCACACTGTGGACTGCTGGACACCTGAATTTCCCCCACTGGGGACTAATAAAGTATCTTTATCTTATCTTATCTTTATCTTGAGTAAATTATTCAGAATTAGCATGTTAGCATTGTGCTGCTACACCCTTAAAGACCTTTAGATCTCAGGTTTTTTTTTTTGCATCAATCAGGAGTTGAAGAAACAACATGATGACAGATCTGATGCTGTTTTGTTTCCCCGACTGAATCTAATCCACGAATTTCATCAACAAATACATTAAAACTCATCTTTAGACACTCTTGTTTGAGGTAAATATCTCAATCAACGTCCCTCAGTGCTCTCCAGCTGGTATCTTCAACCTCTACTACCATATTAAACAGGTCCTAACTGCCATCAGTAGCTCTTAAATAACAAAGAGAGGCCGGTCCAGCCACACCCAGCCTGATGCTGAAGCCTTCATCCCGTCTGTCGTCAGCATCCCTGGAGGCTCCAGCAGCAGATATGAACCTCATTATCCCGATCGATGGCGACCAATCAGCCACCACGACCCTGAACCACCGCCGGGAATCGATGCTTCAATGACAGACTGCAAACAAACTGTTCAGTAACCCGATGCCTCCACCGTTCACCCAGAGGCACAAATAAGGAGGATTAATTTTTCAAAAGCATGTTCTAAAGTCTCAGAGAAATTAAAGGTCAGCATGGAGCCACTAAGGAGCAGCGCCTGAATGTTTAATAGGAACGTTTTCAGCTGGACGTCACGTAAAGATTCTCCAAAACCTCGACGCCACGGAAAAATCTAGTTTTTTATATGAATTTACATAAAAATTTACTGTTATTGTAAAGACTTCCACTCATTTGTTCAATAACTGCATTTAAATTGGCACAAATAATAATATTAGACAAATATTTGTGATTTGAAAGAAAAAAATCTGCATATTAAGGAGCAAAAATGTTTTTAAAATAAATTAAATTAGAGATAATAACTAGTAAAATCTGTTATTTATGAAAATGTAAAGCTAAACTATCTGTCTATCTGTATATATATATATATATATATATATATATATATATATATATGAAAAAAAATTTTTTAAACAGGCTAAAACTGTCAGTCACATTCATATAAAAAGCTGTTCTTTTATAAACAGAAATGAGTTAATTTACATTGACTGTAAAATCCTACTTTTTTAATTCATCATTATTTTAATGATATTTGTCATTATTTGAAAGAATAATGTCAAGGATGGAAAAATCTGTTTTTCTTACAAATTTTAGATTTTATTTTTAAAACTACAGATGATATTCAATAAAATAACATGAAAACTAAACTGTAAAAAAGGTCCACATCAAAAATATCTTTTTTTACAAATGTGTTTTTGTTCTTTTACAATGTTTTATTGTATTCAAATCTGCAAGAAATATTATTCTACGGATACTGGCAGTTATTTTATCTCATTTAACTGCATTTAAATTGGCACAAATATTAATATTTTACAGACAGGCGTAATTTGAAAGAGAAATATATGAATATTAAGGAATGAAAAATGTGAAATATGCTTTTGTAAATATAGATAACAGTTAAATCTGTCATTTCTTAAAATTTACTAGTTAAATGTATAAAAAACATGTCAAAGCTGTCAATAATATTCATATAAAAATATCTTTTCCTAAACATTGAATTAGTTCATTTACATTGTCTGACTGCAAAATTATACTTTTTTTTTTTTATCCTTTTAAATAATCATTATTTCACAGATATTTGTGATTATTTGAAAGAAGAACTGTGCATGTTAAGGACTGAAAAATCTGTGTTTTTCTTTGGAAAATTACAAATTTTATATTTTATTTTTAAAACTACAGATAATATTTAATAAAATAGCATAAAAACTAAACTTTAACATCAAAAATATGCATTTTTACAAATCTGCTTTTGTTCTTTAACAATGTTTGACCATAAAATGAAAGTTTTACTGTATTCAAATCTGCAAGAATTATTGTTTATTATTATTATTATTATTATTGTTATTGTTATTGTTATTGTTATTATTATTATTATTATTATTATTATTATTATTATTAGTAATAATAATAATTATTATTATTATTGATTAATTAATTATTATTAATTATTATTCTACAGATATTGGCAGTTATTTTCACTCATAGAACTGCTTCAATAACTGCTTTTAAATTGGCACAAATATTAATATTCTACAGATATTTGTGATTTGAAAGACAAGTACATGAATATTAAGGAGCGAAAAATGGGAAATATGTTTTTGTAATTACAGATAATAACCGTAAAATTTGTTATTTCTTAAAATTTACCAGTTAAACGTATACAAAAAACACGTCAAAGCTGTCAATAATATTCATATAAAAATCTGTCATTCTATAAACAGAAATTAGTCCATTTACATTGTCTGACTGTAAAATTATACTTCATTTTAATTGTATTTAAATCATTTTAATTAATCATTATTTTACAGATATTTGTCATTATTTGAAAGAAGAATTATGCACGTTAAGGATGGAAAAATGTTTTTCTTTGTTAAATTACAAATTTTATATTTTATTTTTCAAGCTACAGATAATATTTAATCAAATTAAATAAAAAACTGTAACATTAAAAATATGTATTTTTACAAACAGATTTTCTATGTTTTTATGTTTTATGGTCATACATTGTAGGTAAATCCGCAAGAAATATTATTTTCAGTCATTTTCATTGTTTTTTAGGTTATATTAATGTGTTTTTCTGGCACTCTTGCTGCCAGATTTTCCTTTTTTTGAATAACTTTTTACATCGTAACATTTTCATCGTGTTAGTCGAGGATGTGAAACACAAACATGCAGCTTCTAACGTGTTTTATCTCCAGGTATTTGAGGAAAATGTGCAGATCTGCAGCATCTGTGTGACAAACATGATTCTGTGTCGCCTCCTTTGCACAACAACCTGAACTAATAATCATCTCAGCAACCTGAACTAATAATCATCTCAACAACCTGAACTAATAATCATCTCAACCTCCTCAGCAGGCAGAAAACCAACAAAGCAAACATTAGAGAAGCTGAAAATGAGCTCTGAGATGTGAACTAACCACCGTGTGTCCTGCAGCCGATCATCTACCAGAGACTCAGAGGATCCTGCTGCCGTCTCACCTCACAGGGAAAAAAATAAAGAGGGTTTCTGACCAGGAGGAACTCCGTTAACACCACCTCTTTATTCATGCATGAGCAGGAAACGTGTGGAGATCTGTGACAAACGTCTGCTGCAGCTCAGACTCACAAAAATAAAGAGCAACACAAACAAACACAACCAAAGGACAAACAGAAATAAAACACAAACAGAAGGAGGAGGAGGCCTGAACGCTGCTCACCTTTATGTCCCATCATGACGGCCAGATGCAGCGGAGTGTTTCCTGAAAAACAGCAGAAACACAACGTTGTAAACAACAAAGACATGCTGAGGTTGTGTTGAAGCAGAATCAGAAGTTTAAATGAGACAGAATCCACTGAAACCAACACGATCTGATAAATAAACGTCCACTGTGTGTTCTGCTGATATGACAGGTTATATTCAAGGATATTAACCAGCTGCAAACTAAAACTAGAAAAGCCTGCAGAGAGCGCAGTCCTCCTCCAAGGCTGCTCAGTCCTCCTCTAAGGCTCCTCAGTCCTCCTCTAAGGCTCCTCAGTCCTCCTCTAAGGCTCCTCAGTCCTCCTCTAAGGCTCCTCAGTCCTCCTCTAAGGCTCCTCAGTCCTCCTCTAAGGCTGCTCAGTCCTCCTCCAAGGCTGCTCAGTCCTCCTCTAAGGCTCCTCAGTCCTCCTCTAAGGCTCCTCAGTCCTCCTCCAAGGCTGCTCAGTCCTCCTCTAAGGCTCCTCAGTCCTCCTCTAAGGCTCCTCAGTCCTCCTCCAAGGCTGCTCAGTCCTCAACGTCAGAAATGCAGCATGTGTTCATTAGTTATTGATGATCAGAAATCACAGCAACACAGAATGTGTCAATTTAATATAAATGTACCCACAAACCCATGACCTGAGCACAGGTGTGTGTTATGCATGTGTACGTTATGTACGGATTTTTGTCATTTTGTGTCGTTTTGTTGTTGTGTCTCGTTTTTGTCGTTTTCTGTCTCATTTATGTTGTTTTGTCTCGTTTTTGTCATTTTGTGTCTCATTGCTGTCGTTTTGTGTCTCGCTTTTGTCATCTTTTGTCTCGTTTTTGTCGTTTTGTCTCGTTGTTGACGTTTCCTGTCTCGTTTTTGTCATTTTGTCTCGTTTTTGTCGTTTTGTGTTTCGTTTTTGTCGTTTTGTGTCTCATTTATGTCGGTTTGTCTCATTTTGGTTGTTTTGTTTTGTGTCTTATTGTAGTCACTGCATCGAATCACGTGACCTAAATATGTAGCAGGCGGCGCGAATTGATGGATTCAGAAACACCCCCACAATTTAATCAGTTGTTCCTTGGATCATTTCTGACAGTGTTCACTTGTTGTCATGGTTACAGTGACGCTGTGCCGCTATCTAGCAATGATACAGAAATCTTTAACAAATCCGTGGATCCAGACTATAAGCTGCATCACTGCCAAAATCTAATCACGTGGTCCTTGTGTCATTTCTGACCTTCAAGGAAAATTTCATCCAAATCCGTTGGTCTGTTTTTGAGTAATGTTGCTAACAGACAGACAGAAGCCGATCGTTACATAACTCTGCCACATTCTTTGGTGGAGTAATGAGACTAATTTCAGACACAGGACGGCTGGAATATGAAACAAGTTTGACATATTCAGGCTTTTGTTGTTAGCAGCTCGACTAAACCTAAGAAATAAAGTCTATCAGGATGGTTGTTGTCAACTTTCTGTTAAGCACGTTTCTTTCAAACACAAACTTTTAAACATGGATGTTTAACGTGTCATGTGACTCTTTATTGGCACAAAATGGACCAATGGCGTAATGCCTACTTCAGCCAGAGTTATAATGGAGCTGTAAGGAATCTGAAAATCATGATGGTAAACAGCGGCAGAAAAGAATGTTTGTAGAAAATTTTAAATGCTGGAAGTTCATATATTTATTCCTGACTTCCAGCTGCACATCAGAGCCCTGAAACTTTAAACTTCATTCATTTAAACATCAACATTTTGGTCCCTTAATAAAGAAGACGTGGAAATAACTTTAGTTTTTCTACAAATCACCAGGAGAAGAACTGCAGCTGATTTAAATCCTAAACTCTGAACAGGATCCTCCTCCAGAGCAGGTTAGCTCTGCAGCATCAGTTACCATGGAGATCTAGCTCTGCAGCATCAGTTACCATGGAGATCTAGCTCTGCAGCATCAGTTACCATGGAGATCTAGCTCTGCAGCATCAGTTACCATGGAGATCTAACTCTGCTGCGTCAGTTACCATGGAGATCTGGCTGGGCGGCATCGGTTACCATGGAGATCTAGCTGTGCAGCATCGGTTACCATGGAGATCTAGCTCCTCAGCATCAGTTACCATTCAGATCTAGATCCTCAGCATCAGTTACCATGGAGATCAGGCTGTGCAGCAAAAATGCAAAACTTTGGGTTTTCTTGGGGAAAAAAAAAATTTAAAAAGCTGTGCCAGTCTTTAATTTTGTCATCAAATAATTGTTCTAAATCATTCATTAAGAAAAACTGGAGGAAAAAATAAGATTTTTCAGGCTTTAAAATGGCATTTTCACCCATAATGTCATTTAACTGTAAGTCAGGTGGACAACAAGCAACTTAACAATGGTTTTAAATATTTTCCAAGACTATAAAAATACTCATGAATCCATAAATATCATTTTAATCAATAATAATAACAGTCAGCTGTAGGCTGCTTTAGGAACTGTTCCGATAGTGAGTGATTTATTCGTGCTTTATAAACATTAACTGTACAATAGATTTACTATTTATATGGATTATTTAAGAAGAAAATGGCACAAAAACTGAAGCACTATTTCTTAGTTCTTGTCAAATTGAAATTTTGGAAGCTCCTAACAGAGACCAGCATCTGTCAGCTCTCGTCGTGTCGACGTTCCAAAAGTTCAGGATCGAGTTCCACAAAAGAATCTGAAGACGAAGCAAATCACAGCTTCTGTCTGAGCAGCTGAACCGGAGCAGAAACACCTTCATCAGGTGAGGAGGAGGAGCTTATTATCTGAGCAGACTTTAACCTGCAGAGGAGCTGATGTCAGTCTGGGAATCCCAAAGTTTTAGAAAAAAACTGCGCCTTAATATATCAACGACTGGTGTTTGTTCCAGATGACTGATCCAGGAGGAGTTTAGAAACAGATCAGAGTTTCCATCATTTCTGAACCTCAGAACTTCATCAGTCCAGCAGATAGACACATGGCATTACACAATTACCACAAAAAGACACAAAATCACCCCAAAAAGAACCACAACTACCCTGAAAGGATCAAATATGGCAGGAAAAATACCCAAAATCAACAAAAATGGCCAAATTTATCATGAAAAAGACCAAAACCAAAACAAAACAGGTGAAATTGCAACAAAAACTCAAATTTGGCACAAAAACACGCAAAATAACCACAAATATGGGCAAAACTACACTGAAATGTTCAAATATGACAGAATATACACACAAAATAACCACAAAAAGTACCAAAATTACCATAAAACAGGTAAGGTTAGTGATATTTTTGCTTCATTTTGTGGCACTTTTGCAACTTCTTGGGTCATTTTTGCATCTTTTAGTGATATTTTTGACTATCTGGGTAATTTTTGCATCTGTTAGTGACATTTTTGCATCTGTTAGTGACATTTTTGCATTTTTTAATGACATTTTTGTGTCTTTTAGTGACATTTTTGCATCTTGTGACAGTTTTGCATTTTTTGACATTTTTGCATCTTTATGTGACATTTTTCCATCTTTTAGTCACATTTTTGCATCTTGTGACATTTTTGTTTCTTTTTGTGCATTTTTGCAACTTCTTGGGTCATTTTTGCATCTTTCTGTGGCAGTTTTGCTTCTTTTTGTGCATTTTTGCAACTTCTTGGGTCATTTTTGAATCTTTTTGTGACATTTTTGCATCTTTCTGTGGCCTTTTGTGTCTTTTTGTGTCACTTTTGCATCTTTTTATGACATTTTTGCATCTTTTATGACATTTTTGCATCTTTTAGTGACATTTTTGAGTCTTTTAGTGACATTTTTGTGTCCTTTAGTGACATTTTTGTTTCTTTTGGTGACCTTTTTGCTTCATTTTGTGGCACTTTTGCAACTTCTTGGGTCATTTTTGCATCTTCCAGTGATATTTTTGACTTTTTGGGTCATTTTTGCATCTGTTAGTGACATTTTTGCATCTTTTAGTGACATCTTTGCATCTTTTAATGGCATTTTTGTGTCTTTTAGTGACATTTTTGCATCTATTAGTGACATTTTTGCACCTTTTAATGACATTTTTGCATCTTTTAGTGACATTTTTGCATCATTTAGTGACATTTTTGCGTCTTTTAGTGACATTTTTGTGTCTTTTAGTGACAATTTTACAACTTTTTGTGTAATTTTGGTACTTTCATGGTGATTTGGGGTGTTTTACTGGCATATTTGAACCTTTCAGGCTAGCTTTTTGTGCCGAATTTGAGGGTTTTTTGCAATTTCACCTGTTTTGTGGTGATTTTGGTCCTTGTGGTGATTTTGGTCCTTTTTGTGGTAATTCTCACCGTTTTTGTGGTGTTTTTTGCGTCTTTCTGTGCCAAATGTGAGTTTCTGTGAACCAGGCCTCACCGGGAGGAGCCCGGCGGCCTGTAAACCGAACCCCTGCCGGTCCCTCCCGGTGTGTCCAGTTCCGGTGGGTTAAACTCACCGTGGACGTCTTTCTGCGCGATGTTCTGCGTCCGGATGAGCGACGACAGGCGGCGGACGTCTCCTTTGAACACGCACTCGTGCACCGGGAAGTCGTGTCCAGTCCGGAGGACGGGGTTCTTGTTGTTGTCGTCGATGAGTTCCGCCGGTACCGAGTTGTCGTTGAGCGGCGGGTTCTGCTTCACTAACTTGTGGTTGCTGAAGATCTTGCTCGCCCGGCTCCGGTAGTTCGGTTTGGCCGCCGTGAACGTCCCGGTCGCCGCCTCCTCGTCCGGCTCCAGGAGGTCCTCGTCCTTGCCGGGCCCATGGTCCTTCCGCAGGGAGCGGATCTTCTCCCCGGTCATCTTCCAGACGGTTCCCGGAGCTTCGGGGAGCCGCCGCTGAGCCTCCCTCCCGGTCTGAGTCTTACCGGAGCCGCCGGAAGCCGCACAGCATCCAAACACCGGATCTCCCGCCGGAAGCAATTAGTTAAAAGCGGCGGTTTGTCGGCGGACGGACCGGGGCGGCTCCGGTTCACCGGTTAGTCATGAAAACAAACTGTTTGTTGTTTCTGCTCCGACGTCCAAAACCGTCCCTTCAACCGAGACTTCAGTAGGGACTTCCGCCTACAAGTATCGCGAGAGTTCTGCGGAGGTTACCATCGGTCACCGGATGAAAATAAGTTTATTTCTACAAAACTTTATTTACACAGAGTTTATTTACAGGGCTTCACAGTCAAATAATAAAACATTTAAAAATAAAATTAAAGACATAGAAGAATGAAATTGAATTAAATAAATAAAATTAGCTTAAAACATTTCAGGCAAACTGAACAAAGTGCATTTTTATAGAATAATTCAAACCTTAGGTTAGTTAGTTAATTGTAGAAGTTTTTTTTTTCACTCTGAGGTCTACAAGTGTCATTTATTTTAGTCCAATCACAACCAAAATACTAAACAAATCCTTAAAAAGACAATAAAACTTAAAACTGATTGGTTCCATAAAAAGAATACATTTTGAGTCGTTTTGGTAGAATTTAGTTTTTTTAGTTTTTCTTATAAATGATAAACAAAATTAATACTAGTTGTATTTGTTTGTATCTGTCTAATGCAGCCTCACCTTCAGAAACACACAAGAAAGATTTTTCTACTAATATTTCATGATAATATTTGAGACTGTGTAAAATTTTAGAGGTGTCTGAAAACCTTTTTCCACCTCTGTAGAATAATATAAACTGATTAAAAAGGCAGAAAAAAAACAAAAGATGAGATAAATAAAAACTTGTAAAACATGTAAAATATACAATAAAATTGAAAAAAATTAAACTGATAACACTGAAAAAAATAAATACTGAAGGTACTATTTATTTATGTTGAATAAACTTTGATGTTGTGTTTTACTGTTCATACTGTTTATTTACTGAATATATCCAATATCCTCAGTGCTGTTTATTCTCTTTCTATCATAGTTATATTATATGTACATCTATATAGTCATATATTAGTGTGTTAATATCACTCCATCCATACTGTTCACTCTGTTTAAGGAAAAAGGAAAACATTTGTCTCATTTTTGTAGTTTTGTTTATCCTGTAAATAAAGTAAATAATGAACTTTACTGCTGCTTTTGCACATCTGGTCAGATACTAAACTACATTTCGTCGTCTTTTTACTCCTAATCTGTGCAACAACAAAGTTAATATTATCTGAACTCTTCGACAGAAACTAGTATTTGAGTGGAATAAACCTTTTAAATCAAAAGTTTTACACTTTAATGATGATTTGGTTCAGCAGGTGGCGCTGTTGTGACAAACAAGGCTCCTGAAACTGCTGCAGCTCATTTACTCTTTAACTGGATTTATTACACGTGAATTATTCTACATTTAAGAGACAAATGTTGTATGTTTTTTTTTTTAAATATTTTGCATTTAATCAACAACTAAATGAACAGAAAAACCAACTGAGCCTCCGACACACATCACTAACATCTGAAAGAAACGTTGTCACATCAAGTCTGAGCTCATTTTATGAGTTCAACATCCTGCTGGGAGGTTCAACATGTATAACAGCTTCCATCCTGGTTGTGTTTCTACATTCATAAAGTCAGAACTGTGTGACGTTTCTCTGGTTGCTCTGGTTCTAGAATCAAACATGGAGCTGAATATGTCTCAGTATAGTTTGAACTAAATGATAATCTATGAATGTGTGATCTGGAAATAAAAAACTAACTCTCCAAACACAAAACACAAATAAACAGATCCAGAAATACACAAACAAGAACCACTAATAAATAAATAAACAAACAATCTGGGAAAACGTTCAATTATTTTATGAATGTAAAAGAAAAACAAACGGATCTCTTCGAGACGTTTAGAACTTTGAACAAGATGTTTTTATTTTTTCTTTCTCTCTGTGGAGCTACATTTATAAGAGTGTTATCCATCTGTTTATCCTCATCTGATGCTTCCTGGATGCAGGAGTTGAAGTGATAAACTGACAGACTGGAGCTTCAGCTTGTGCAGCTTTGAGGGAGAATAGATCAAATCAGACTTTAACCCACATGTTGTTGATTCCGGAGCACGTCGCCCCCCTGTGGCTGAAGAAGGAAACAACAACCGGATCTCTGCTCTGCATTCAGACACTGAGTTCTTTCTGTTTGGGACTGGAGGAACAAAAATACGACAAATTCAATGTACGATTTTACTTATATTTTAGAGGTAATTACAGAATTTCAAAGCTTCTTCTCCGTCTGGTATTTTAACTGGACTGGTTTTTGCTTTTTAAAACTATTTACATCAAAATATATGGAAATCTGACAGATAAACTCATGACTTCATGAGGATTAAAGAAGTAATTAAATGAGAAAACGTCCACACATAGCTGTTTCTATTTGGAACAAACATTTACTGATTATATTAAATATTACATCAGATGTTTGGGCTGTTTGGTTTGATTTTATCTGGAAACTAGTTTCTAATCTACATGATTTAAGGACAGACTTTATCGTTCCAAAGTTTAGGGTCACTTAGAAATGTCCCTATTTTTGAAAGAAAAGCATTTTTTTTTTTCAATGAAGATAACATGAATGAATGATGAATGCAGTCTAGACATTGCTAATGTGGTAAATGACTATTCTATATTCTTACTGTATTTTTAGTATATTGCTACTATATTTTTAGTGTATTTTTGTATGAACCTGGGTGGACAGAGCATTCTCCATATCTGCCTCCACACTCTGGAACTCCCTGCCACAATACATCCATGACTGCACACACCTGACCAGCTTCACATCACTCCAGACCCACCTGTTCAGAACTGCTTTTAACACAGAATACAGACTTACTTTTATGATATATTTTATGACTTGTTTTATCATGTTCCTTTATTTTTAATGTTTGCTGATAACATGTAAAGCATCTTTGAGTTTTCTAAATAGTGCTATACAAATAAAATATATTATTATTATTATTATTATTATTATTATTATTATTATTATTATTATTATTATTATTATTATTATTATTATTATTATTATTATTATTATTATTATTATTATATTTTTAATATATTTTACTGTGTTATTTACTGCATTTTTTCTGTATTTTTACTACATTCTTACTGTATTTTTATTATATTTTAAGTGTTTTTTTACTAAATTTTAACTATATTTTTATTGTGTTTTTACTGTATCTTTTTAGTTTATTTTTATTGTATTTTTATTATATTTTAAGTGTTTTTTACTATATTTTAGCTGTATTTTTACTTTATTTTTACCATATTTTTTATATATTTTACTATATTTTTATTCTGTTTTTTACTATTTTTTTACTGTTATTTTTTGTATTTTTACTATATTTTTATTTTATTTTTACTGTATTTTTAATATATTTTTACTATGTTTTTACTGTATTTTTACTGTATTTTCAATTTTTTAACTACATTTTTACTACATTTTTTTATTTTATTCTATACTTTATCTAATTTAGAGCAATTTTAACTAATATGGAGCAATAGTGAATATTTTTTCTATATTATTTTTAATAGCAAACCTGATAAAATGTGCTGTAAATGATTGTTGGTTTTTATTTGTTAGATACCAAACATGTTGTCAATAAAGCAGGAACTATAATTGCTCATCTAAAATCTCTTTTCTGTGTCGTGAAAACAAGTTTTAAAGACAGAATCAGAACTTTATGAAGCTGTAGGTTCAGGTTTAGTTCACCGTTAAACAGTGATTATTATACCTATAAATACAGTAATATGGTGACAGTTGACGTCCTTTATCTTCATGTGTTTTCTCCATGAAAAAATAATTTTAGTTTAACCCTGAATCCTTAATAAATGGTTAATCTAAGTTCAGTACACATGTTTATTATATTGATTTAATGGTGTTTCACTGAGTTTGTTATTCTGACTGGACTTTGTTGTTTGTTAAAACTACAGAAATTAAATTTTATAGAAATCTGACTGTTAATACTAGTGAACTTAACTTTTTGTTTGTAATAAAATGACTAAAAATGTAAATAAACATCTAAATATCTTCATAATAACGTGTTTTAGAGACAGAATCAGGACTTTATGAAGCAGGATAATCAGGTTTTTGTTTCTTCTAACTGGATTTTGCTGCTTTTTAACTCTAAATAAATAATATTTTATGAAAAAACTGACTGTTAAACTAAGTGGACGTAACTTTTGGTGAAGCTAATTTGTGACAAAATGACTAAAAATGTAAATAAACATCCAAATGTCTTTATAATAACATGTTTAAAGATGTCAGTGTAGTTTCAGTTTTTGATCAAATTAACTTCCTGTGTTTATTTTAATTGAAGTCTTTTGCTTTAAAAAAAAAAACAACATAAAAATCTGATCATGTGAATCTGAGTGTTGATATTAGTGGACTTAACTTTTTCTTTCTAATATAAGGACTAAAAATATTAATACACATTTAAATGGACTCTGTTACTTTATAAATTTTTTTAAACTAATTTTTATTTAGTATTAAAATAGTACCTTGATCACATACAATCTGGAACACTCCTTGACAACAAAGCTCCTCAACATTTCTGGTTAACAGTTACGGTTCTTCAGAAGGGCATGAAGAACTTAAGAGATAACACCATAGGCGAAAAAAAACAAAAACAAAAAACAAAACACACCAATACACCTATGCATATATATACACATACACACACACACACACACACACACACACACACACACACGCACACACACACACACACACATATAAACAATAAATTCAAAATAAACACATAAATAAATAAAAATGCTAATACTGTGAAGGGACAGCTATCATCTTTATGATGTTCTATTCGGCCAGGTACCGAGTTAAAGGTGTCCATTTTTGTACAAAAATGTCTTTTTTCATTTGCAGTTGTGCAGTTAGTTCTTCCATTATGTTCACCTGCATGTCTCAGCATCTCAGCCCATTGTTCCACTGTAGGGGCTGGATTTCGCCGCCAAGAAACAGTTATCATTTTCCTTGCAATTAACAATAACACCCTTAAAATATACATATTGTCTCCACAGAGTAGACCTGTTGGTATAAATCCCAAAACATAGTACTCTATAAATGTTTTAAAATCAGTTTATGTGAATCTGACTTTTAATATTAGTGGACTTAACTTTTTGTTGGTAATGTAAGGACTTTTAATACACATTTAAATGTTTTTTTAAATTGGTCTCTATTGCTTTATAATGTTTCTTGTTTATTTATTTTAAATGAGTTTATGTGAATGTGATTGTTAACATTAGTGGATTTAATTTTTTCTTTATTTTTTTTTATTTTTATTCAGTTGTTTATTTTATACCTGATCATGTGAATGTGACTATTTATATTAGTGGATTTCACTTTTTCTTTCAAATATAAGCACATAAAATATTAATACACATTTAAATGTTATTTTTAACTGGACTCTGTTGCTTTATAACATTTTTTTTAATATTTTAAATTTTATTTTTTCTAAATTTGATAATATGAATGTTAATATTAGTGGACTTAACTTTTGTTTGCTTATTTATTCGCTTTGTCAATCGTAAGTGAATGTGAGTTTTAATATTAGTGGACTGAACTTTTTCTTTGTAATATAAGGACTTAAAATATTAAAATACTTTTAAATGTTTTTTTTTAAACTGGACTCTGTTGCTTGGCAACATTTTTTATTTTTTTATTTATTTTTTATTTTCTTGTATTTTTAAAAATCTGATAATGTGAGTGTTTATATAAGTGGACTGAACTTTTTTGTAATATAATGACAAAAAAATATTAATACACTTTTAAATGTTATTTTAACTGGACCCTATTGTTTTATGGCATTTTTTATTTTGTTAATATTATTTTTTAAATCATAAGTGAATGTGAGTGTTTATATTAGTGGACTGAACTTTTTTGCGATATAAGGACTTAAAATATTAATTTACATTTAAATGTTAGTTTAACTGGGCTCTATTGCTTTAGAACGTTTTTTAAAATATTTTTTTTTAAAAATGTGATAATGTGAATGTGAGTGTTATTATTGGTGGACTTAACTTTGTTTTTTTCCTTTTGATTTTATTTTTTAAATCACACATGAGCGCGTGTTAAACCGAGCGGAAGTAACTTCCTGGTGTCACACACTAACAGCCCCCGCCCCCGCCCTGACACAAACTACAGGAAACGTTGCATCATCGTCAGCGTCACACGCCCCCTCCTCCTCAGCCAATCAGTACCGCGTCCCGCTTGTTGATGAGCTCTGATTGGCCGACGGGGACAGTACACGGTCCCGTTTTAACGGCTGCCCCCTTACCGGCCCCGGTGACACGCTTCAGCTGCTCCGGTTCTGCATCAACCATGGATCAGCGGGACGAGCTCTCGGGGTTCCGAACCGCCTTCAAGTCCTTCGCCACGGAGGCCATTCACGTCGGGCAGGAACCGGAACAGTGGAAGTCCATGGCCGTGGTTCCTCCGATCTCCCTGTCCACCACCTTCAAGCAGCACGGACCGGGAAACCACGCCGTGAGTAACCGATCCCCGGTGCTGGAGGCCGGTTAGGGAGGGGGGAGACACGGGAGGCACGTGTCAAACAAAAGCGGTGAAATGATGCGTTAACGGAGTCAACCTACAGTTTGTTAGGACACAGAAACAGGGTAGAAATGAAATTAAATATGACCTCAGGTTATTTAAAAAAAAAAAAAAAAAAAAAAAAAAATATATATATATATATAGATTTTGTTTTTATTAAAACAGATTTTAAAGACAGAATCAGGATTCAGGCATTTTACATCTCAGAAAAAAGAGTTAAAATCCAACTTCATCTGAATAAAACCTGCATTAAAAACCTGGATAATTAGGGACTGAACCATTAAACTGAACTAACCTTTCATTAATACTTCTGGATCCCCTATGTGGAAGATTCATATAATTATTATGTTTCATGTATTGTTTTGCTTATCTTTCTGTAGTTTTTACCGACAGACTCTATTATATAGACAGTCAATTTTCAGTTGTTGGTTTATTTACATTTTAGATACAGAAAGATGATGGAAACTAAATACAACCCCCGGTCCAAATATCTATTTAAATTTTGATTAAATCAGATTTTAAACACGGAACCAGGATTTAGGATTTTTAAATCTCAGAAAAAAAGAGATAAAATCCAACTTTGCCGGATGGTGAAAGATGATTAATGACTGAACCATTAAACCCAACAAACCCTTAATACTTCTGGATCCTCTATGTGGAAGATTCATATTATTATTATTTTGTGCTTTAGATATTTTTTGCTTCATTTTCTCTAGTTTTTACAAACAGACTCTTTTAAATGGACCGAAGGTTTCAGTTGTTGGTTTGCAGAAGGTTTTAGACACAAAAACATGATGGAAATTAAAACAATGTCTCGGTCCAAATGTCTACTTCAATTTTTACTAAATCAGATTTTAAAGACAGAACTGTGACTTAAAACCTCTGAAACAAGATAAAATCCAACTTTACCCGA
Organism: Amphiprion ocellaris; assembly: GCF_022539595.1. Lineage (NCBI taxonomy): Eukaryota > Metazoa > Chordata > Actinopteri > Pomacentridae > Amphiprion > Amphiprion ocellaris. The sequence continues at coordinate 5,614,839 of NC_072767.1, read as the reverse complement.
CTGTAAAAGATGATTTATTGCTGAACCATTAAACCCAACAAACCCTTAATTCTTCTGGATCCTCTATGAGCAACTTTTCATATTATTATTATTTTTTGCATATTATTTTGCTTAATTTTCTATAGTTTTTTACAAACATACTTGGACGGTAAGTTTACAGTTGTTGGTTTATTTAATGTTTTAGACACAGAAACATGATGGAAATTAAACTAACTATGATCCCTGGTCTAATTATCTATTTAAATGTTTATTAAATCAGATTTTAAGGACAGAATCAGGACTTCATGAAGCAGTAGATTCAAGTTTTATTTGCTTAAACTACTCACAGTTTGTTCCTATGATATCTAACCTGAATTACTGACTTTGTAGTGAACCTTATGAATGAATATGTTGACGGTGGATGTCCTTGTTTTAGCTCTAGTCTAACAGAAAGTGTCTTTAGTTCAGCATCACTTCATTACTTCCTGTTAAAACCGAATTATTTATTAATCTGAGTCACGTCACTGTTATTTAAACAGAACACAGAAGAGTTTAGGCTGAAAAATAAGACTGAATTCACCTAAAGAGCTTAAATATTGAGCTCATGACCCGACACTTTTATTTCTAGTTTGAGTGATTTAAATATTACAGTTAAAATGAGACAAAAATGATATAAAATCCAACTTTACTTGACTGTAATAAACATTTAGACGGAGACTCTACAGGGTTAGTGATTATTAATTTCTCAGTCTACAGAAATCTGCATGAAAATCCAACAAATCCAAAGTTTCTCTAGATTAAATATGAGCAAACTTTAATTATATTTTTGTGTTTTATATATTTAGGCTTTATTTTCTATTATTTTTATAAATAAACTCTATTATATGGACTGTTCATTAATTTAGTTGTTGGTTTCTGGAATATTTTGGAATCAGAAACCTGTTGATAATCCAGCAGAACATATGATCTCCCATCAAAATGTCTTCATAATATATTTTATGTGTTATTAAAACATATTTAAAAACAGAATCTGGACTCTGAAGTGGTTTAGATTCAGTTTTTGATCAGATATGACTGAACCCTGAACAGTTTGCTGCTGTTATCTCCATAAATAAATATGATGACAGTTATTATCCATGTTTTACAGCCTTGTTTTTGTATATATTTGACTTTTTAGCATCATGTTTTCTACAAACAAACCAGAGGAAATGGAATGTAAATGATTAAGTTGTTGGTTTTTATTGGTTTGTGAATATTTTAAACACAGAAACCTGTTGTCTATGAAGCTGCATATGCTCCTATTATATCTATAAATACATGTCATGACAGTAAACAGACTTTTTGGACCATTTTCTGAAAAGAAAAAAATGACAAAACTAAACTTTAGCTCTAAACAAACAGGCTGATTCACTGGTTATAACTAAACAGAGACTTTCCAGAGTCAAAGACATGTTGGAACGTCTGATCAGGCAGATGTAACCTCATGATAATTTAATATTATGTAACATAATAGCTGGGTGTTTTATTGTTATATATCAAACCGACCATCCCCCACAGCTGTTTCTGCTGTAACAGGTTTATTTTTTGAACCTCCCTCTGTGTGGTAAGTTCCTGAAACCTTGTGATAGGAAAACACAAACCAGCCTGTCTGGTGTTTTTTCTGCTTGCTGTCGTGTTCTCTGATAGTTCAGTCGACGTTTTATTTACCCGCCACTTGTTTCTGTCAATGATTATCTGCTGGGTTCCTCACAAATTTCAGATTATAAGTCTGTAACATACAGTGACCTTCTAGACGAGATCTCTCAGGTTCAAACTGTCTCTACGTTCCTCACGAAACTACATTATTGAAGCAAGTTCTCTAACCCAGAAACACCCAAACCTCATCACAGTTTGTTCTTGCTCTTTAGATAAAGTTTAGTCGACTTCACAGGAGCTTCTGTGGCAACCAGTAATGTCAGATTTAACTGAAAAGTTGCACTTCACTGATTGAAAATGTAATAAAACACAAGAATGCAACAAAAGCTCATTGCTATCTCTTTGAAACAGATGATTTTATGCTTCTGTTCTGTCCATTTTTAGTCCAAACATCTACATTTTGTGATTTAACAGTTTAATAATGTTGATTTGGAGTGAAAGAATCACACAACTGCACATGAGCAGAAACTTAGACAAGATGCTTTAGTCTTTAGTCTTATCGAGTCTGTAATAAACTGCATCTTTGGTAAACCGGCGTGTTCAAAGCATATTATGGTTTTATGCAGCAATACAGATGTTATCAGGGCCATGGAGGTCGTCTGCTGCTGGTTAGCCTGGTTTATGTAATACACTCTAAAGATCAGAACAAAAACAGGAAATATATTTAAAGGTTAGAGTCATTTTGGACCTTTTTATCTTGTATTGGACAATTGTTGAGTCATTTTGAGCAGGTTTCAAGTCAATAACTGGAACCATGGCAAATTTGGTTGATATTGGAGGCCATTTAATGATCACAAATCAGAAAAACTGTGTAAAAAAAGTTTGTGTAATGAGGATCCAGAGCTCCAGATGAGATAAGTTTCTGAGCAGCAGTGGAGAAGTTCAGGTGATTCTTTCCTGAACCTTCATGTTCACTCTCCAAACCACAGATTCACTACAAAACCCGTAAATATGGATCCATCCAGCACTTACAAGAACTTTCTAGAGCCACAGCGCCAGCCTGGTTGGAACATTTTCCATTTTTAAGGACCTATAATTATCCACTTATATGAATTTTGAGTCTTTTGGACATCTTATGTTGGACAGTTGTTGCGTCATTTTGAGCAGGTTTCAAGTGAATACAGTAAAAACCTGGAACCATGGCACAGTCAACTGATATTAGAGGCCATTTAATAATTGCAGAACAGGAAAATGCATTCAAAATCTTGCACTTTTTCCTTTTACATTTTCAAGCACCAATAATTAGTAATTGCAAAACAATCAGACGACTCTTTCCTGAACCTTCATGTTCACCCTCCAAACCACAGATTTACTACAAAACCAGTAAATATGGATCCATCCATGCATATAAACACTAACAGGAACTTTCTGGTTCCACAGCACCAGCCTGGTCAGAGCATTTTCCAATTTTTTCAGGTACAATAGTTATTCATTTTTGGCATGTTGTGGAGAATTTTGAGCCATTTGGACCATTTCTATCTTATGTTGGACAATTGTGAGTAGTTGTGAGCAGACTTCAAGTCAATACAGTAAAAAACTGGAACCATGGCAAAGTCAGTTGATATTCAAGGCCATTTAATGATCACAAAAACAGAAAAACAGTGTAAAAAAATAGAATTGTGCCATAAGGATCCAGATCTCCAGATGAGATAAGGTTCTGAGCAGCAGTGGAGAAGTTCAGGTGATTCTTTCCTGAACCTTCATGTTCACTTTCCAAACCAGAGATTTACTACAAAACCAGTAAATATGGATCCATCCATGTATATAAACACTTACAGGAACTTTCTGGGGCCACACTGCCAGCCTGGTTGAAACATTTTGCACTTTTTCCACTTTTAAGGACCAATAATTCTTCATTTAGATGAATTTTGAGTCTTTTTGGACAATTTCTATCTTCAGAACGTCTCCTATCAGATGTAAAGATGCACAAAGAGCTCCACAACATCCTTACAAAAGCCTCTTTAACACTGAACATCTACTTTATGATTTACAAGCTGGCCTGTTCTTACATGCATGTTGTGTGATTTTCACGCCTTTAATTAATACCTAGCATTACAGTTTAGCTTCTATGATTGTATGTTTCAGCGTACCTATTAGATACACTGTAATTAGAATGACTTGAATGGACAGTAGACTATAAATCCCACAGACTCACTGACATCGACATACATGAGTCAGAAATGTTTGCACTACCTGATTATAAAGGATAAAGTGTCATTTTATTTGCAACAACACTGTTACGCTGATATGAGACACTTTATGAAGCAAAATCACACAATATTTATCGACTGTCTTTGTGCAGGTGTCGTATATTTGATTTAATATGAGGATAACATGATAGGATTCAGGCCAGAGTCACTTTTATGACACATTTTGTAAATATTACGGAGCTTTATTACCTTTTTAATGAATGAAGGGGAAATTCTGCCCCTTCCTGAGTAAATAATTACGTAACTGGGAGCTACAGTAGCTGTTTTGTCTGACGGTTTTTCACATATAAAAAAATAAACCATGATACTTGGTTGTGTTGTGAAAGCACGTTGGTCAGTGGGTGTCTTTCCAGACTGCCTCAGATTTCTTTCATAGTTTTCTTATTTGTTAAGTTATGGAACATATTTTGGCTGAATTTTGAGGATTTCATGTTTCAGACCTGGATTTTTTTGTATTTTCATCCTTAAAACATCTTACCTGAGGCCATGTTAAGGGTTGAATTTTCCCAGAAATGGAACTTTCATGTATCTCTATAGAAACATTCAGTAAAACCAGCCTCTTATGTAGTTAAATTTCCTCATGAATCAGGATGAAGCAGCTTGTAACTCTGAACATCTACCACCAACATCTAGACCTCTATGAACTCCAACATCTAGACCTCTATGAACATCTAGACCTCTATGAACATCTAGACCTCTATGAACATCTAGACCTCTATGAACATCTAGACCTCTATGATCATCTAGACCTCTATGAACACCAACATCTAGACCTCTGTGAACATCTAGACCTCTATGAACATCTAGACCTCTATGAACATCTAGACCTCTATGAACATCTAGACCTCTATGATCATCTAGACCTCTATGAACACCAACATCTAGACCTCTATGAACAGCTAGACCTCTATGAACACCAACATCTAGACCTCTATGAACATCTAGACCTCTATGAACATCTAGACCTCTATAAACACCAACATCTAGATCTCTATGAACATCTAGACCTCTATGAACACCAACATCTAGACCTCTATGAACATCTAGACCTCTATAAACTCCAGGTTCTGATTCCTACCAATGACTCCACATCGACATTTAGTCTGAACATCTAAAAACTGGAACCTTGTCTGGTCAAACTTTAACCCATCAGATTCTACTGATGTTAGAGCCTCAACAGTTGGAGAAATTTCGACCAAAGACTGTATTTTAGTAGACATATGGATCTATCCATAGATATATACTTACAGGAACTTTATGGAGACACTAGACCAGCCTGGATTGGACATTTGGTGCTTTCTTTCCATGTTTAAGGACTAATAATTGTTGAGTATTGTCATTTTGGACAATGTTGAATCATGTTAGTAACAGTTAAAGTCATTTTAGTTCATGGTTTGTGGTCAAATACACATCTAAAAAAGTCTCAGCAGGTAAAGCTGCAATTCCTTACTAAAACATATTATTAAACCAAGCTTGCCAACCCAGCAACTCACAGCTTTGACAAGTTTACTCTCGTTTGAGTGCCTTATTTAACCTGCCACCTGCCTGTTTTGTCATAATCAGGTCTTACAACACATGAAGGAGGTTCGAGTTCCTATCTTTGAACCAGTCAATGATTGATTAGAAACCAAACAGAGTCCTGTAGTTGAAGGGCAGCAGGTCGTAGTATGAAAACAGATAACAGTAATATCAAGATAAACTCATTCACTCAAACTGTCTGTTCAGATCCACACCAGATGCATTATAGTTGTTGATAGCAGCAGGTTGTTTGTCTGAACCAGTTTAATGACCTGTTCTTGGAAATGCAGAGCAAAGCAACTTCCTAACTTGTCCTGATTAAAGTTGTGCAATAAATCTCCATTCACACAGAACCTGATGTAATCTGTTCAGACTGCTGGGTTTTATCTAATATTCTCACACCAGCAGCAAGAAACGGTATGTTTGTCTGCAGGCCTCACAGGTTTAACTCATCGAGCATTCCTGTGTTGATTAAAACCAGAACTCAAGTTTTCTCTCACTAGAACATCTCATTTCATTCAACAGTAGAGAGGTAAACTCTGGATGAAGTAACCAGACGCTGATGTCGACTCTCAGTGTTCAGTTTTGTTCACAAACAAACTTTATTAGCAGAAAATCCAATAAACTTGTCTGTTTGTAATTATAGGACTGAAATCTAAGAACTAAAATCTGAGGTTTAAAAAGTAGTGATCAGACCAGAATGGAGCTTTTTGTTCATCAGACTAGATGCTATAAAACACACCATCCCCGGCATCATGACGTGAAGCACGGTGGTGGCAGCATTATGATGTGAAGCACGGTGGTGGTGGCATCATGACATGAAGCACGGTGGTGGCAGCATCATGATGTGAAGCACGGTGGTGGCGGCATGATGACATGAAGCACGGTGGTGGCAGCATCATGATGTGAAGCACGGTGGTGGCGGCATGATGACATGAAGCACGGTGGTGACAGCATCATGACGTGAAGCATGGTGGTGGTAGCATCATGGTGTGAAGCACGGTGGTGGGGGTATCATGATGTGAAGCAAGGTGGTGGTAGCATCATGGTGTGAAGCACGGTGGTGGCGGCATCATGATGTGAAGCACGGTGGTGGTGGCATCATGACATGAAGCACGGTGGTGACAGCATCATGACGTGAAGCATGGTGGTGGTAGCATCATGGTGTGAAGCACGGTGGTGGCGGCATCATGACGTGAAGCACGGTGGTGGCGGCATCATGATGTAAAGCACAGTGGTGGCGGCATCATGATGTAAAGCACAGTGGTGGCGGCATCATGATGTGAAGCACGGTGGTGGTGGCATCATGACATGAAGCACGGTGGTGACAGCATCATGACGTGAAGCATGGTGGTGGTAGCATCATGTGTGAAGCACGGTGGTGGGGGTATCATGATGTGAAGCATGGTGGTGGTGGCATCATGACATGAAGCACGGTGGTGACAGCATCATGACGTGAAGCATGGTGGTGGTAGCATCATGGTGTGAAGCACGGTGGTGGTGGCATCATGACATGAAGCACGGTGGTGACAGCATCATGACGTGAAGCATGGTGGTGGTGGCATCATGACGTGAAGCACGGTGGTGGCGGCATCATGATGTGAAGTTATTTTCATTTTTTTGCTCCTGAAGGGAATCAAAATCCTGAAATGTCATCATACATGTTTCTGTTTGGACGACGTGTCTGTTAAAGGACTCGTTTAAACACGTTACATAGAGGATATTATTATAAATGTAAATAATACAGGATATTATTATAAATGTAAATACTACGGGATATTATTGTAAATGTAAATAATACAGGATATTATTATAAATGTAAATACTACAGGATATTATTGTAAAAGTAAATAATACAGGATATTATTATAAATGTTGATCTTTGGTGACTGAAATGTTCTTCAATCCTGCTTTTCTTCAGGGCTTTGAATATAGTCGCAGTGGAAACCCGACCAGGAACTGTCTGGAGAAGGCCGTGGCGGCGCTGGATGGAGCTAAGTACTGTAAGTGTTACTGATGAGGATACCTTCAACAGAATATTTCAGTTTTCAGTCCCTCTGGCAGGATGACATCCAGTTGTTTTCCGCTGCAGGTCTTGCTCTGGCCTCAGGATTAGCAGCCACGGTAACCATCACCCACATGCTGAAGGCAGGTGATGGAATCGTCTGCATGGATGACGTCTATGGAGGTAAAACACTGGAACTGAAGCAGCTATGATACTCGGTTGAGTTGTGAAAGCACGTTGGAACAGCGGGTGTCATTTCAGCCTGCCTCAGATTTCATTCACAGTTTTTTCATTTAAGTTATGGAACATATTTTGGCTGAATTTTGAGGATTTATTATGGTTTCAGACCTGGATTTTTTTTAATATATATATTTTGTATTTTCACCCTTAAAAACATATTTCCTGGAGCCATACTAAGAGTTCAATATCTCCAGAAATACAACTTTCATATATCTGTATGAAAACATTTAGTAAAATCAGTAAAATCGGCCTCTTATGTTGTTAAATCACCACATGAATCAACATGAAGCAGCTTGTAACTCTGGACGTCTACCACCAACATCTAGACCTCTATGATCATCTAGACCTCTATGAACTCCAGGTTCTGGTTCCTACCAATGAGTCCACATCAACATTTAGTTTAAACATCTAAAAACTGGAACCTTGTCTGGTCAAACTTTAAACCATCAGATTCTACTGATGTTAGAGCCTCAACAGTTGGAGAAATGTGGACCAAAGACTGTATTTTAGTAGAAATATGGATCCATCCGTACATATACACTTACAGTAAATTTTCAAGACATTTTGGACAATTTTGTGTGATTTTGGGTAACTTAAAGACATTTTTTGGCAGGTTTGAGGCCAAAATAGTAAAAAAATTCAACACATGGCAAAACTTAGCTGATATTGAGGCCTTAAAAGTCCATTTTTGGTAGGAAATATAGACTAATATACTTAAATATATATAGTAGTAGGAACTTTCTGGGGGTCTCTTCTGTTCTCAGGGGCTAATAAATAAACTTTTTTGCCTTGCTGGAGTCATTAAATCTGGAATCTATTTGGACCTGATGAAACTGTTCTGACTCTTGTCACCATACTTCATGGCTGTTAGTTTTTTTTTCTGGAGGTTTTGAACCTTGAAAACAGCTTCACAGCTCTCCAAATGCAGCCAAACTGATGCAACACCATGAAGCTTCTGCCAGTAAATGTCTCGCTTGTGAGTTTGACAGTTTCACTTCCCGATCTGCAGGAACGAACCGTTACTTCCAGAGAATCGCCGCCACCATCGGTCTGGACATCTCATTGGCTGATTGCACAAAACCAGAGAAGCTGAAGGCGGCTCTGAAGCCCAACACCAAAGTAAGTCTGGGAAACATTTAGAAGATTATAGAATAAAGTGCCATCATTGTGGTTCAGTGAGTCTTTATCTTTTCCAGTGTTTATTAAACACATATCCTGCACCTGTTTGACAACCAGGTGTGTCCTCTAGAGTCACTGTGATTCAGCACTTTATAGATCATTCCAGACCTGGAGGACATTTTCCATCCAATAATCCCCGTATTAAACCCTAAAACATCAGTAGTTGTGTAAATGTTCTTGTCCTGAGACCAAATCTATAAAAACTAGGAGAAAAGAATGTTTAAAATATTTTAAATACCAAATAAATCTAAAATGCCATTTTTCTCTTGTCCCACCCCCCTGATGACCAAACCGAATCTCTAATAAAACAGTTAGAATCTAATTTAAATCTACTTTTTCTGGTTTTAGTTTTTCATTCATGTCTCTAACTGTGGGAAGATTTTTAGTCAACAATTTTAAATAATAATTATTATACATGGAATGTTTCCCACAACATGTTAGCAGAACCTGTTGATTGTGTTTTTGTCGTTTTGTGTCTCGTTTTTGTCTTTTATATCTTGTTTTTTTTGTTTTGTGTTTTGTTTTCGTCATTTTGTGTCTTGTATTTGTCGATTTCTCTTGTCATTTTCTGTCTTGTTTTTGTCTTTTATGTCTCATTTTTGTCATTTTGTGTTTTGTTTTTGTTTTCTGTCTTATTTTTTTTGTTTTGTGTCTCGCTTTTGTCGTTTACTGTCTTGTTTTTGTCATTACGTGTCTCGTTTTTGTCATTTACTGTCTTGTTTTTGTTGTTTTCTGTCTCGTTTTTGTCATTTACTGTCTCGTTTTTGTCATTTTATATCTTGTTTTTGTCTTTCATGTCTCGTTTTTGTCGTTTTGTGTCTTACTTTTGTCGTTTTGTGTCTTGTTTTTGTCGTTTGTGTCAAACATTTTGAAGCCTAAATGGCCTCCAGTTCTGGAATGACCCGTTTATGTTAAACGCAGCGTTAGAGGAGTGTCTGCGTTGTGTTTGACTCCTCTGTCCCTCACCCTACCAGCATCAGATTCAAGTCGTCCTCGTGTTTGACTCGTCAACCTGCCGCTGAGCCTAAATGACTGTTTCCTTCCTGCAGCTGGTCTGGATCGAGACGCCCACCAACCCGACCATGAAGGTGGTGGACATCAAGGCCTGCTCCGATCTGGTGCATGAACATGACAAGGACATCGTGGTGGTGGTGGACAACACCTTCATGTCGGCATACTTCCAGGTTTCACGGCCTCTTGACTCTGAAGCAGCGGTTTGGTGGTTTCCTGCTATCAGACTGGGCTCATGTGGAAATGATTAACTCGTGTTTGTTTTCTACCCCTTAGCGCCCCCTGGCTTTAGGAGCTGATATCTGCATGTATTCAGCCACCAAATACATGAACGGTAGGAGATGCATGTCCTCTTGGTTTCTTAACATCATATTTTCATTCTAATCCAACACTAGAGTACATTAGTGGCTTTAATAATACAATCTAACTGATTACAACAGGTTCTCCAGGTCACTGCCTCATGTTCAAAGCTAAAGCAGTGGTTGGAAGACCAAAAAAATGCAATTTAAAGTATTAAAGATGATATGAACAGAATTTGTCACAATAAATACTGTTTGGTCGACTATCTTAGATCATTCCAGAACTGGAGGACTTCAAAATGTTTGAAAAATCAACCTTCTGTTTTCCAGTTTTCTGCTCCATATTGATCAATAATTGGTAAACAACAAAAACAAGACACAAAACGACAAAAACAAGACACAAAGCGACAAAAACAAGACATAAAACGACCAAGGCAAGACATAAAAGACAGAAACGTCATCAAAAGGTTCTGCTAACATGTTGTGGGAAACATTCCATGTATAATAATTATTATTTAAAATATTATGTTGATTAAAAAATGTTCCCACAGTTACAGAGACATGAATGAAAAAATAAAACCAGAAAAACTAGATTTAAATTAGATTCTAACTGTTTTATTAGAGATTCAGTTTGGTCATCGGGGGGAGGACAAGAGAAAAATGGCATTTTAGGGGAACTCCAGATTTATTTGGTATTTAAAATATTTGAAACATTCTTTTCTCCTAGTTTTTATAGATTTGGTCTCAGGACAAGAACATTTACACAACTACTGCATGTTTTAGGGTTTAATACGTGGATTATTGGATGGAAATGTCCTCCAGGTCTGGAATGATCATTTACTCTATTACTATTTCAACATTTACTGCAGAATAATGTCAAAAAAGATCAAATCTAAATCAAAAAGCTTCACTTCAGGACTTCATTCTACAACTAAAGTGTCTAATTTTATGATCAACCTGCCAGATTTTGTTCCTCCAGTAGAGACCAGAGACACACAATAAATAAATGATCCACTTTCTGCTCTAGCTGCTCATAATTTATCATTTTCTTTCTTCCTATGATTTATTCTGCAGGACACAGCGACGTGGTGATGGGTCTGGTCTCCATGAACAGAGAAGATCTGCATGAACGACTCAAGTTTCTGCAAAACGGTGAGAAAAAGTCAAAGTTTCAGGCTCTTTAAATTGGTTTCTTCTAAGTTTCAGGCTTTTTAAATTGGTTTCTTATGTGTTTCAGCCTCTTAAAATTGGTTTCTTCTAAGTTTCAGTCTCTTTAAAATGCTTTCTTATATGTTTAAGGCTTTTTAAATTGGTTTGTTGAATGTTTCAGGCTCTTTATAGTGGGTTCTTCTAAGTTTCAGGCTCTTTAAATTGGTTTCTTCTAAGTTTCAGGCTCTTTAAATTGGTTTCTTGTATGTTTCAGACTCTTAAAATTGGTTTCTTCTAAGTGTAAGGCTCTTTAAATTGGTTTGTTGAATGTTTCAGCCTGTTTAAATTAGTTTTTTGTCTTTTTCAGCCTCTTTATAGTGGTTTCTTCTAAGTTTCAGCCTCTTTAAATTGGTTTCTTCTAAGTTTCAGCCTCTTTAAATTGGTTTCTTCTAAGTTTCAGGCTCTTTAAATTGGTTTCTTGTATGTTTCGGCCTCTTAAAATTGGTTTCTTGTATGTTTCAGCCTCTCTAAACTGGTTTCCAGTACATTTCAGCTGTTGTTTACTGGTCTCTCTGCCAGTACTTGGTGAAGCAGTTATTTGACCTTAATTCTCTCATTAAAGAACCAAATCTGTTGCTGAGGCCAAAGTTCTGAACCAGTTTAAACCTTTCCAGACGGATCTGCTGGTTGTGTGTTGGCAGGTTGTGTTGGTGAGCTCTTTGTGTTGTTTTTGCCGTCTCGTTTCAGCTCTCGGAGGCGTTCCGTCGCCCTTCGACTGCTTCCTGGTGAACCGAGGCCTGAAGACACTTCACCTCCGGATGGAGCGCCACTTCAAGAACGCCATGGCTGCTGCCAAGTTCCTGGAGGCCGACCCCCGGGTGGAGCGAGTCATCTTCCCAGGTTATTGAGTTCGTAGAAAAGTGTTGTTGAGACACGTCTCCATTCCAGACAAACCCCTCAGGTTATTGTTTAGCTTCATGCTGTGTGAATGACTGACACAGATACTGTTTTACACGTTGTTTAGAGTCGGTTATGTAAGGTTAAGACGTAAAATAAGTGACTGCAGAACTATTCCCTCCCTTAAAGTGATCCATCTGATTGAACTCAGAGCACCCAGTTGGTTCTAGAAGTCCTTAATGGATGATCTGAGGTCAGTGATTGAAGGATAAAGACTCCTGGATCTGAAGGTCCAGTCTCTGGTCAATCAAAACTCCTGGACAGAACTACACCATGAAGACTGAAGAACCAAGAAACTCTGAAAAAGGTTGTTGAAAAGCATCAGTCAGGACGATACAAGAACATTTGAAGTTCCTGAAGATCTCCTGGAGTCCAGTTAAATCCATCATTAAGAAATAGAAGGAAGATGGAACATGAATGAATCTGACTGGAGCAGGACGTCCTCAAAACCTGAGAGACTAGAGAGGGAGGCCACCAAGACTCCTATGACTCCTCTGAAGGAGAAAGAGACTAGAGAGGGAGGCCACCAAGACTCCTATGACTCCTCTGAAGGAGTTCCAGCTTCAGACTGTTCATCCAACAACTGTTGTCTGTTCTTCACCAGTCAAAGCTTTATGGAGACAGAGAAAGACTCTGATGGAAAAAGCTCCAATTAAATCTGGACTAGAGTTCACCAGAAGACATGTGTTTTCTGTATAGAACTGCTCCACACCCTCTATTGTCTGCAGCTGTCCAGGATTTATTCCACTCTACCAACACGTTTTTCCTGTTCTTCATGTCTTTGCAGGTCTGCCGTCTCACCCTCAGCATGATGTGATGAAGAAGCAGTGCACCGGCTGTCCAGGGATGATCACCTTCTACATTAAAGGGAAGCTGGAACACGCTAGCGCCTTCCTCAGCAACCTCAAAGTAAAAACCTCCTCTAACCTGGTCTGTTCTTCACTAGTGGTGCTTCTGGAGGCTGCAGAGGAGATTAGAGATCAGATTCCAACAATAAGGAACAAAAACTCCTCAACAACAAAGTCCCAGTTCTAGTTTAATACGTTTGGATCCGTCTGGTAGAAGAACTCAGGTCCAGATATTAAATAATAAGAAATATTTCACACACAGTTTAACACGTGTTCCTTTAAATGTCCTGCAGCTGTACTTTATTTTACTGCATTTTTACAGCATTAAAGCTGTTATTTAGACTGGATTTCAGCACTCTACAGTAAAACAGGTTTTCTGTTTAGTACTGTATGTAGACTTCCAAATAATATACTGAGTTTATTAACATTTAGTATAGCTGCTTGTAAATTACACATTTTTAATGCAAAATCACCACAAAAAGACTCAAAATCACCACAAAATGACTCAGAATCACCACAAAAAGACACAAAATCACCACAAAAAGATGCAAAATCACCACAAAAAGACGCAAAATCACCACAATAAGACTCAAAATTCTCACAAAGACCCAAATTCCCACAAAAAGACTCAAAACCACCACAAAATGACACAAAATTACCACAAAAAGACTCAAAATCACCACAAAATGATGCAAAATCAACACAAAGATGCAAAATCACTACAAAAAGACTCAAAATCACCACAAAATGATGCAAAATTACCACAAAAAGACAAAATCACCACAAAAAGATGCAAAATTACTACGAAAAGACACAAAATCACCACAAAAAGACTCAAAATCACCACAAAATGATGTAAAATCAACACAAAATTACCCAAAATTACTACAAAATGATGCTAAATCAATGCAAAGATGCAAAATCACCAGAAAAAGACTAAAAATCACCACAAAAAGACTCAAAATCACCATAAAAAGACTCTAAATTACCACAAACAGATGCAAAATCACAACAAAGACTCAAAATCACCACAAAAAGACTAAAAATTACCACAAAATGATATAAAATTACCACAAAAAGATGCAAAATCACAACAAAAAGACTCAGAATCACCACAAAAAGATATAAAATTACCACAAAGACGCAAATCACCACAAAATGACTCAAAATCACCACAAAAAGGTGCAAAACCACTACAAAATGATGCAAAATCACCACAAAAGGCTCATAATCACCACAAAGACTCAGAATTACCACAAAGACTCAGAATTACCACAAAATGACGTAAAATCACCACAAAAAGATGCAAAATCACCATGAAAAGACTCAAAAGTAGTCTTTTTATGGTGATTTTTGAGTTTTTTTTGTAGTGATTTTCGCATCTTTTAGTGACACTTTTGTGTCTTTTTGTGGCATTAGTTTTGGATTTAAAAAAAATATTTTAAAGCAGCAATACCTGAATATTTTAAATATATTGAATATATTTTAGAAACCAAGGAAAATAATTTAAATTAATACAAAAACAGAGTCTTTTTCAGAGCATCAGTGTAGTAATATTCTATTATTAGCTGCTCAAATCCAGTTGAAACTCTGAACAGAACTTTGTGAGCTGTTTGGTGACAAAAAAAATGTTAAATTACCACCATCATTTTTGTTTGTGGCTCCAAAAAAGCATCAGATTTTATTGTTTTTGATTATATTTTAGAAAAGCTGAACACAATTTGATGCATTTTTTTCAGTAATTTTTTACAAAATAAGAAAAGATGCAGCAAAGATGATGTTAGTAATCAATAATTCAATAAATGACATCAAGTTATAGTCAAAAGATGCATAGTTTTGTGATATTAGAAGCATTTTCTTGAATAAACACCATTTATTCTTGTTTCAGATTGATTTAGTCACTTTTTATGATCAAACTGATTTTGTTTTGTTTATTCATGTCTCATTATTGACGTGGAGCCGCATGTTGTAGCTTCTGTATCATTTGCATCTTCAGTTTGAATTCCTGTCACTAATTTCTGTGCTCATTATTTCTATTTAAATGCTGCGCTGCTTTATTTACTGTTTTCTGTTGTTTTCCAGATGTTTGCGATCGCTGAGAGTCTCGGTGGATACGAGAGTTTAGCAGAACATCCGTAAGTATCAGAGTTTTAGAAATCAGTGGCACAGTGTTGATTTTTTGTTTTGCAGCTTTAATAGAACAGATTTTAATTTCATTTAGTTCAGGGGTGTCCAACCTGAGGCCCACGGGCCAAAAGCGGTCCTCCAGAGGGTCCAATCCGGTCCTCAAAGTGTAAAAAATTCCAGAGAAGACATTAACTGCAGATTGTAAATTAGTAAAACTATGAATTTAAAATAATTTCTAGACCATGACAAGTTGTTTAGATCAGAAAGTAAAATACTAGATTGTTCATTGCTCTTTTGTCATTTTGTGTCTCATTTTTGTAATATTTTGTCTGGTTTTTGTCATTTTTTTGTCTGACTTTTGTCGTTTTGTGTTTCCTTTTCATCTCACTTGTGTTTTTTGTCTTATATTTGTTATTTTGTCTTTTGCATTATTTGTTGTTTTGTGTCCCATTTTTGTAATATTTTTGTCTTGTTTTTGTTGTTTTTTGTCTGACTGGATGTTTGTCTCATATTTTTGTCGTTTTGTTTCTCGCTTTTGTCATTTTTGTCTCATTTGTGTTTTTCTAACTTTTTTGTAAAATTTTTTTGTCTCTTTTTGGTTTTGTTTTGCCTTACGTTTTTGTCGTTTTGTGTCTCATTTTTGTTATATTTTGTCTTATTTTTGTTTGACTTTTTTGTCTGAATTTGTCTGAATTTGTCATTTTTGTTGTTTTGTGTTTCATTTTTGTCTCACTTGTGTTTTTTTGTCTATCTTTTTGTCATTTTATTCCTTTTTTTGTCAATTTCTGTCTAATTTTGTCCATTTTTTGTCGCTTTTCTAACTTTTTTTGTCTAATTTTTTGTCTCTTTTTCTTTGGTTTGTGTCATTTGTCTCATTTTTTTCATTTTATGTTTAATTTTTGTAATGTTTTATCTTGTTTTTTTTTTTTTTTTTTCTTTTTTTTGTCTGATTTTGTGGTGTTGATCCTCCAGTAAATCCTCTATGGTTCAGTTCCAGATCACTAAATGTTGTGTTTCTTTGTCGACACACTGTGATCTGGAAGTTGTAATGTGGAAATGTTAAACTGAGGCTTAATGTTGATGAAACTGAATTTATTTTTCTTCATACATTTCAGGTTGTCCATGATGTTTAGTAAAAAGATAATTCGTTAAATGTGAACATTTTTGCACTAAAACAAAGGAGCCATTAGGAGTTGTGGTTATTTAGAGGTTTTTATGCTGTGGTTTTACTGGTTTTACTGGAGATCAGACTGGACTGGATGAAGCTGAACTAAAGTGAGTCTGACTCCCCTGGTTTAGCTCCAACCTGAACTGTAATTCACCATACGTCACCACCAGGGGGCAGCAGAGATCAGGAGGAGACCAGGCTCTTTCTGACTGACTGATTGAGACGTTTTATTTCCGTTCTGAAGTCTCTGCTGTGGTGTTTTTGTCTCCTTTCAGGGCCATTATGACTCATGCATCGGTGCCAGAGAACGAGAGGAAAGTTCTGGGCATCAGCGACACTCTGATCCGCCTCTCCATAGGTCTGGAGGACGAAGCCGACATCATCGAAGATCTGGACCAGGCGCTCTCTGCTGCTGTGAGTATCAGCATCACTGGAGGGTTCTTATCGGATAGAATCAGGTCTGAAAGGTTCCGGGAGGCTGAGAGTCCAGTCTGCTGTCTCAACAGAGATAAGAAGAAGCTTTAATTAATTCATTCACAAGCTGAACTTTAGTCGAGGTCGAATTAAGAATTAGATGCGGTTCATTTCAGCCACATGAGTGGATTTAGGCTATTAGAGGATTCTGGTTTCAACTGGAGATTAAAATGATCCTTCCATTGTCTACAATAGTTCTGACCAACCACTGACCAATATGCTGATATGAGTCTTAGTTTACCCAGAATGACCTTTTAAAGTTTCCTCCAGCCTCATATCATCAAACTCCCACCTCTGTTCTTCACTGTCAGGACTATGGATTCACTGTGGTAGTGTGGTAGTCCTGGTTTAGAATAGACACAAAACTATCCCAAAAAACACAAAACTACCCCCAAAAAACACAAAACTACCCCCCAAAAAACCACAAAACTACCCCAAAAAACCCACAAAACTACCCCCATAAAACAGAAAACTACTCCCAAAAAACACAAAATTACCCCCATAAACACAAAACTACCCCCAAAAAACACAAATTTGCCCCCATAAAACACAAAAGTACCCCCAAAAAACACAAAAATATGCAAAAAAACCACAAAACTATCCCCAAAAAACCACAAAACTGCCTCAAAATTGTTCAATAAAACACAAAACCTGTACAAAATGATGCAGAGTTGTCAGAAGTGGCTTGAAACTGGTGCAAAATGACTCAAAATTGTCTAGAATGTCAATAATGGATAATTATTGGTCCCAGAAAATGGAAAACGGTTCACAATCTCCAATCCAGGCTGGTCTAGTGTCTCTATAAAGTTCCTGTAAGTGTATATCTATGGATGGATCCATATTTCTACTATTTTGACATGAAACCTGTCACAAATGATACAATAATTGTCCAAAATGATGCCAAAATAGTTCAAAATGGCTCAAAATTTGTCCACAATGACTCAAAATTGACAAAAATTACAAAAATTAATAATAATTGGGCTTTGAAAATGGGGGAAAAGTGCAAATCTTTAATACAACTGACTCACAATATCTTAAGGTAAGATAAAGTTTGTCAAAAAAAGTGACTCAAAATTGTCCATCACCACAGAAAAATGTCCAAAATGTCAATAATTCATATTTTTGACCCTCTAAAATGGAAGGAAAATGCAAAATGTCCAATCCATGCTGGTCTGGTGTCTCCATAAAGTTCCTGTAAGTGTATATCTTTGGATGGATCCATATTTCTACTAAAATACAGTCTTTGGTCCACATTTCTCCAACTGTTGAGGCTCTAACATCAGTAGAATCTGATGTGTTAAAGTTTGACCAGACAAGGTTCCAGTTTTTAGATGTTCAGACTAAATGTTGATGTTGACTCATCGGTAGGAACCAGAACCTGGAGTTCATAGAGGTCTAGATGTTCATAGAGGTCTAGATGTTGGTGTTCATAGAGGTCTAGACGTTGGTGTTCATAGAGGTCTAGATGTTGGTGTTCATGGAGGTCTAGATGTTGGTGTTCATGGAGGTCTAGATGTTGGTGTTCATGGAGGTCTAGATGTTGGTGTTCATAGAGGTCTAGATGTTGGTGTTCATGGAGGTTTACTCAAGAGAACTTAAACGTCACACAGATTTAAATGAATGTTTGAAATGTAAAAGTTTAGACCCATGCCTGTGATCAAGTCGTGTTTGAGACTTTTTAGAACATATTCAACTTTGAAGAACATTTTCATCACTTCACTGAAACTCATCCTCTGGTTAAAAACACATGAAGTGGATTTATTTATCAGCTTTCATTCCTTTTCCTCACTGTGGAGAACCTTCAGAACCAACAGATGTTCTTCAGAGGTTCCCAGAATCCTTTGAGTTCCTGTTCAGGTTCTTCTGAGCTTCTAGAACCTCCAACTCTGTAGAGGAACCCTGGATGTTCTCTGGTTCAGGAGCATTTTAGAACCTCCATCTCGTCTAGAATCCGTCTGGTTCCAGTTCGTTGAGGTTCTGTCCCGTTAGAGGTGAATTATTGGAGCTCTGTGTGGATGTTCTGGATGATTCGCTGCTGATTCCTCCTGAACCTCCTGAGACCTACTGACGACCAGCTGCAGCAAATGGAAACTAAATGCAGACTAACGAGCCTAACGAGCGTCTGCGATGCCTCCTGATTGGTCGAGGCTTTTATTGGACGTGACGACGGGTTGGATGGGTTCAGGCGGGGAAACATCCGGCCTGGTGTCCTCATCTGAGGGTTTATTTAACTTCATCAGCTGAATTCCAACCGTTTGTAGTGATGATGCTGGAAAATGCAGAAAAAATAGAATATCTGACAGAAAATGATTCAAATCTGGCAGCGAGGTGACAAAAAAAACATTAAAACTGTGAGAATAACAGAAAAATACTCCCAAAATAATGATATTTTTAGATGATTTAAATACAGTAAAACACAAATTATTCATAATAAACAAACTGTTCCTTTTATAACAACAGCAAACATCTGTCAAATAAAATGTTCTGCAGCTTTAAGTACAATATGTATTATTAATATAAAATGTAAAATAATAGACAACTATTTACAAAAATCCAGATATTTAATGTTGACATCTACGTGTAACACATAATTTAATACTTTTTTGTGATTTTATTAGATATTATAAGCAATTTAAAAAAAAAACTGAAAATCTGCAATATAACAAACATGGAAAAATGAAGAATAAATTAACAGATTTTTTTATTTAAACATTTTTTTCTCTTTCTATTTTTTCACGATCAACATGTATATAATGTATATATATACACATATGTGTGTGTGTGTGTGTGTGTGTGTGTGTGTGTGTGTGTGTGTGTGTGTGTGTGTGTGTGTGTGTGTGTGTGTGTGTGTGTGTGTGTGTGTGTGTGTGTGTGTGTGTGTGTGTGTGTGTGTGTGTGTGTGTTATTTAGGCCTGTTTGGGTTTTTTTTTTACAGTCAACATGTAAATTAATACTTTAGTTATTTTCTGTCATTTAAAACAGGGAACTTAACAATTTACATATTTATTATTTTTCAATCCATAGTATAATAAATTTTTCTGTCAAATGAGGAAAAATTCTGTAAAACTATTATTTACAGATTTCTACAGATTTAAAAACTGAAATTTTATAGTTAAATGTTGTAGAAGAGCAAATAAGTATTTATAAAAATAGATGTTTGATGATATTTAACATTATCTACAGTTTGACCCCTTTTTTATTACAGTTAACATATAAATAATAATAAATTATAACTTTTTTTCTGGGATTTTACTGGCTATTATGAGAAATAATAAAAACCTTCATAATAGTAAATTGTTAAAAACTGTTTTGTGGAAAATTATAATTTTGTTAAATATGCATAAAGTAAAAAAATGTAATTTTATGTTCAAACATTGAAAAATAGTAAATTATCATTTTTTAAAAATGCAGATTTTTGGCAGTTCTGGTCTTTTTGTTTGTTTGTTTTTAACAGTCATCATGTAAATTCAGACTTTTCTGTTTTGTATTTGTTATTTTCTATTTTCTATTTCTATTTATAATTTAACAAAACAGTGAAACTGAAACAACAGTTTGTAAAATTCTTCACTATTTTTCAGTTCTCAGTGTGATTTTCTTTCAAATACCAACAAATATCTGTAAAATAACTGTAATTTAACAAAACGGGAAACATCTTCAACATAACAGTTTAAGAATTCATTAAAAATAACAATCCTTCATATATTTTTCTTTCATAAAACAGCAGATTTCTGTAAAATAGCTGTTTTTTGCTGATTTACATCCAGTTTAATCGTGTAATTTTACTGTAAAATGTTGTAAAAGAACAAATTGTGATTTATAAAAACACTGAATCTTGATTTTATTTTGATTCAGATATTTGTTATTTTTATTATCAAATTAATGAATAATTTTTGTGATCGTCCTAAATATTAATGTCCATTTTCAGTCCTTAATATTCAGAACTTTTCTTTCAAACAACAGCAAGTATCTGTGAAATCACTGTTTACCGCTGGCTTACTTTAAATGAATGAAGTTAAGAATCATGACTTATAATAATATGAAACAGATTTATTTTTATGTTAACATTATTTGCATTTTTGGCCTGTTTTTTTTTTTTTTATTTTTATTTTAAAATGTACTATTTTTAATCTTTAATACACAGAATTTTCCTTCAAATAGCAGCAAATGTCTGTAAATTATTTAAAATGCTAAAAAAAGAGGCTATTTTCATAAAAATCCAGATTTATGATGTGGACCGTTCTGGTCTGTTTTCTTTTTCCTGTGATTTTTCTGGATTTTATCTGTAATTTAATTAAATAACGGTAATTTTTCCACCTTTTTCAGAGAGTTTTATGAACTTTTATTCTCCGTCTCGGTTCATCAGCAGCAGATTCATCAAATTCAGTTTTTCTGCTTCGATAAAATCCTCTTGTCCTTAAACCAGCTGCTGCTCTGAGGATCATTTCATGTTTTTTCTTGTTTTTGTTTTTGTTTTTTTTTTTCTTTTCCAGCATCCGAAGAAGAACTGAACGTCTCCGGTCTTCATCTGGTCTCCGGGGAGGAACCGAAGCTATGACGGATTCATCAGGGAAAATAATTCAAGTGATTTTAGAGCCTTCAGTAGAACAACTTCTTATTTATCTGCTTTTTTTTTATGTTTTCTATGTTTTTTTTGTCTGAGGATTAAAATTAAACTTGACATTTCTGCAGGAAAAAAAAAAGACTTTTTCTGAATTCTGTTGCGATAAAAATCTAAAACTGTGATCCAGACCCAGATGTTCTCCAGAGGTTCTGCTGAGAACGTCTGGTGCCATGAATTCCTGATTATAAACCAGTTTAGTTTGATCTTTATTCAGCTGAAATGAGACTTCTGGAAGCTCCACGGCTGATTTTAGTCTGGAGGAGCGGAAAAGATGAAGTTTTTTGGCTCCAGGTTCAGTTTTTATGAGACTCAGATGAACATTTTCCTGAAATAAAGAACAAAAACAGACGAAAAAAAACGGTTTTTTTTATACACAGTAAAAAATAATATGCACTGTAAAAAATAATTGCACTGTAAAAATATACTAGATTTAACCTACACTGTAAAAAATAATATACATTGTAAAGAATAACACTATAAAAATTATGCACTGTCAAAAACATACTAGATTTAATCTACACTGTAAAAATAATATACACTGTAAAACATAATTTGATCTACACTGTAAAAATAATACACACTGTAAAAGACATACCAGATTTGATATACACTGTAAAAAATAATATACACTCTAAAAAAATGCACTGTAAAAAATAATGTACACAAAATATACTGGGTGTAACCTACACTGTAAAAAATAATATACATTGTAAGAAATAACACTGTAAAAAATAATATGCACTATAAAAAACACACTAGATTTAACCTACATTGTAAAATAATATGCACTGTAAAAAACATACTAAATTTGATTTACACTGTAAAAATACACACTGTAAGACATACCAGATTTGATATACACTGTAAAAAATAATATACACTGTAAAAAAAATGCACTGTAAAAATAATATACACTTAAAAATATACTGGGTGTAATCTGCACTGTAATAAATACATTGGTTTTAATATACACTATAAAAATAAACTGGATTTAATTTATGTTGTAAAAAATAATATACACAGTAAAAAATATACTGGGTGTAATCTGCACTGTAAAAAATATACACTGTAAAAAATAATACACTAAAAATATACTGGTGTACTCTGCACTGTAAAAAATAAATTGGTTTTATGCTACACTGTAAAAATAGACTGGATTTAATCTATGCTGTAAAAACACTGTAAAAAATAATTACACTGTCAAAAATAATATACACCATAAATAATATACTGGGTGAAATCTCCACTGTAAAAAAAATAATATACACTAAAAAAACAATATACATTGTAAAAGTAATATACACTGTAAAAAAACATACTGGCTATCATCTACAATGTAAAGAAAAACAAATACAGACTGGATTTCATCTGCACTATAAAAAATTAATAGCCTTGATTTAATCCACACTAAAAATGTATTGGATTTAATCTGCATTGTAAAATAATCTACAATGTAAAAAAAACTATACTGTAAAAAATACTGGATCTAATCTGTACTGTAAAATAATTAACACTAAAAAACATTTGATATAATCTGCACTGTAAAAAATAATACTAAAAAATACTGGATATAATCTGCACTATAAAAATATACTGAATTTAATCTACACTATACAATATTGTGTATTTACACTGTAAAAAATCACTGGATTTTATCTACACTGTAAAAAATAAATACATGTGATTTAATCTACATTGTAAAAAATAGACTGGATGTAGTCTACACTGTAAAAATTTAAAACAATCAGGCAGGATTTAATCTGCACTGTAAAAATAATCTACACTAAAAATAGACTGGATTTAATCTACATTGTAAAAATGCTGGATTAAGTCTACACTGTAAAAAAATAAACAGACTAGATTGAAGCTGCACTGTAGAAAATATACTGGATTTAATCTATACAGTAAAAATATACTGGATTGAATCTACACTAAAAAATACATAGATTGGATTTAATCTACACTGTAAAATCTATACTGTAAAAAACAAATATACTGGATTTAATCTACACTGTAAAAACTACAGACAGATTAGATTCAATCTACGCTGTAAAAAGTAAATAGACTGAATTTAATCTACAGGCTAAAAAAATAAATACAGTCAGACTGGATTCAAACTGCACCGTAAAAATTAAATCGACTGGATTCAATATGCACTGTAAAAACTGAGCTGGAAATCTGGCAGCAAAGGTGTCAGAAAAAATATGGTAAAAAATGAAAATAACAGCAAATATCTGTAAAATTTTTACATTTTTAGCAGATTTATATACATTTATATTTATATATATACAGATTTATATATATTTCATTGTCACACATTATAGAAGAAAAACATTTTTGACATGGACGTTACTTGCAGGGTTTTTTTTCTGTGAACATGTAAATGAATCAAATTTTTTGACGTCATTTAACAAAACTAAATTTGAAGTGTTTTTCAATCCCAAATATACAAATTTCTTTCAAATAATGTAATTTATCTGTAATTAAATAACATTTAACATTTGTAATTTTACAATAAAATTTGAGGATTTTTTAAAAATCTGTATATAAATCAGAAAAAATACCATTTTAGAGATATTTGTTGTTCATGAAAATTAAAGGCAAAAAATGGTAAATCACATTTGAACTGTTTTTATTTGTTGAATTACAGATAATATCTGGTTAAAACGAACAGGCCAAAACTGTAAATTATGTTCACATTTAAAAAAATAAAATCTTTAATTTTACAAATAATAGTTCCTTGTTTGACAGTGATTCATCCTAAAATGAGACTTTTTTCAACTGTATTTAAATCAGAAAAAATATTATTTTACAAATATTTGCTGTTTTTGAAAGAAAAATTATGACAATTAAAGATAAAAAATGGTATATCATTTTTTAAAACTTGTATTACAGATAGTATCTAGTAAGAACTACAAAATAAAATTTAAAAATCATGACAAAACTATAATTAACTTCAATAATAATAATAATAATAATAATAATAATAATAATAATAATAATAATAATAATAACAATCTGTAATTTTACAAAATTAATTCCTTCTTTGACAGTGATTCACCCTAAAATTAAACTTTTCTTTTTTAAAAAACTGTATTTAAATCAGAAAAAATCTTATTTTACAGATATTTGCTGTTATTAGAATAAAACATCTGTATATTAAGAATTAAAACAGTAAATCAAAGTAAAATAATTTTCATAAATGACCTTGTTGTCGCTGCAGAAAGTCAGTTTTATTTATTTTTTCAAATTACATACCATAATAGAGACAGAACCGTAACTCTGAGCTGAGGCTGCATTTCTGTTCTTTATTTTCATGTCTGGAATGATAAAATCGACACCTTCAGGTGAAACAGGAAACTATAATTAAATGTCTGCAGGCTTCGAGGAGAGAAAATAATCAGTGCAAGATTGATTCAGAATAACGTCGATTCTGCTGCTGTTTGTTGAGTTTAACTGGTTGATGAACCTCAGGAAGGTTTTATAGAAGAGGTTCTGGTTGTTTTCCACTAAAACCTCTCGTATTAAACCCAACGACCGGAGGGGAAAATCATCGAATCACCTGCAGGGCTGAATAAAAACCCTCCAGCAGCTTCTATTCCAGATGAAATGTCTTTTTCTGGAGACGAACTATCCGTCTGAACTACTGTCAGAGTAGATTAAATTAAAGCCGAACACGTGATCCGTTTGTTAGCAGCAGATATCGATCAGCAGCAGAAAGGTCACCACTGGAAACTCTAAAACCCAACTATTCATGCTTCATTTGGTGGAAACTTGTGTCCGAGTCGAGCAGAGAGTTCATACATTTCTGCTGTGAGACGTTTTAAAGGTGACAGCAGCAGATGAATGAATGTTAGACGTTTGATGCTTCTCTGAAATGACTTCGCCTGCATCTCTGATTCCTGCTGATGTTTAGTTGAGACATGAAGGAAGAACTGATGAAGAGCGATGACAACCTGGAACAAGATTTTTTTGGTCTGTTTGGATTCATTCTTTGATTCTTTGAGCTGTGAACAGGAGAAGAAATGTGATCCATCACCTGAGAGGATAGAAGATATTTCCAAAAACAAACCACAGGCTATAAAACCACACAGGACAGCAGAAAAACAAACCCATTAATTCTGTTTCATTGTTCAAATCTGCTCATTTAGAATCAAGTTAATATTCAAACACTGCATCTGGCACACAAAGAACACAAAAGACCAATAATTCAACACAAAGCACCAATAAATCAACACAAATGATGAATAAAACACAAAGGACCAATAAATCAACATAAAACACCAATAATTCAACACAAACTACAAATAAATCAACACAAAAGATCAGTAAATGAACACAAACACCAATAAATCAATACAAATGACCAATAAATCAACACAAATCACCAATAAATCAATACAAAAGATCAATACATGAACACAAAGCACCACTAAACAACACAAATGATCAATAAATCAACATAAAGCACCAATAAAACAACACAAGCCATCAATAAATTAACACAAATAACCAATAAATTAACACAAATGACCAATAAATCAATGCAAAAAACCAATAAATCAACACAAAGGGTCAATAAATCAACACAAACATCAATAAAACAACACAAGTGACCAATAAATCAACACAAACCATCAATAAAACAACACAAGTGACCAATAAATCAAAACAAAGACCAATAAATGAACACAAAATCCAATAAATGAACAGAAAGCACCAACAAAACAACACAATCCATCAAATAATTAGCTTGAATGACCAACAAAAATGGTTTAAAAAAAAAAGGTTAATAGATAAATAATAGTAAATTAACCACTGCTATGTTCCTGATCTTTATTCTGGTGTTGGTCTGTGTGGACGCTGTTCTGAGTCTGGAGTCGATGTTGAAGCTTCATTAATCTGCTTCTATATATATTTAAATTTGCAGAATAACACGCTGTCATCTGCATAGAAACACATCACAGTGATACATCAATCAGAAAATGAGCTCCTGTTCCTCATCAATCCTCTGAACATGGAGTTGCAGAGGATCTAGACATTCTTTAAAGAATCTAGAACATCTAGATGTTACTTAAAGAGTCTAGAACATCTACACGTTATTTAAAGAGTCTAGAACATCTAGGCATTATTTAAAGAGTCTAGAACATCTGGATGTTATTTAAAGAGTCTAAAATATCTGGGCGTTATTTAAAGAGTCTAGAACATCTAGACGTTCTTTAAAGAGTCTAGAACATCTCGACATTCTTTAAAGAGTCTAGAATATCTAGACGTTATTTAAAGAGTCTAGAACATCTAGACATTATTTTAACAAGTCTTGAACATCTAGACGTTATTTAAAGTCTAGAATGTCTAGACGTTATTTTAACGAGTCTAGAACATCTAGACATTATTTTAACGAGTCTAGAACATCTAGACGTTATTTTAACGAGTCTAGAACATCTAGACGTTATTTAAAGTCACATCAGAGGGCAGATTAGTGACTCTGAGGGGAAAACAAGATGTCAGACTGCAGGAGATGGATGATTCTGGAGGTTTTTCTGCTGCTGCTGCATCAATTATTCACTCCAAGGTGTTTCTGAGCTGCTTATCTGCTTCAGTCTGAGCTGCCATTTGTTTCCTCCTGCAAATAAAATGACGTCTCACCTGGAAAAAGATTTCCTGTGAACCGAATCCACCTGAACGTCCAAATACACAAGTCTGAGTGTCACTCTTTAATGAATAAATGAATATTAAAGAAAGAAAACTGCTCTGAGAACATTAAAAAGGACGATTTTCAAACATTAAAGACGGTGCATCATTTCTGGAAAAGAATTGTTTATTTCAGTAAATTAACATGAGATTCATTTAATTTTTCTGCACTTTTAATCTGTTTTATTTCTGTAAATTCTGATCCAGACCTCCTCTACTTTTAACAAACCTGCATTTATTTCGTTTGAATTAAGTTTGTTTAATTAAGTGGGAATTAAAAAGTAATATTTAACATTTTTATGGCGTTTATTTATTTTATTTAACCTTTATTTTACCAGGAAGTCCCTTGAGATTAAAAAAATGAACTTTGATAATATCTGACAGTATTTTAAGGTGTAAATTAATTATTGTTTTCTCTCTTTACTATATTTTAGATTAGATTAGATTTTTCTAATTTATTTTTACCATTTTTAGTCCTAAATATAATACTTTTTTCTCAAATATTGCAAAAATCTCTAAAACAATGCTACTTTTTTGCTTATTTAATTCACTAAAATAGTGTAATGTCACAGTCAAACACGGTAAAAGAAAGAATTATTATTTATAAAAATACAGATTTTTAAAATGGAGATTATTTACAGTTTTGGCTTCTTTTTGTTTGTTTTTGTGCAGATAAACATCAAACTGATATTTTTCTGTGATTTTTTTTTACCAATTATTTGTCTGTCTTTTAACATGTAGCATAGCAGCAAATTGTAAAAAAAAATACCTAAAAAAACTATTTTTTTTAAAGTGTAGATTTCAAAGGTTTTCCTCAGCATCAGTATTTTTATTTAGATGAACTTAGATAATATTGGGCAGTTTTTTTTCAAGGTGCAAATAATAATTAAAATTAAATTAAAATAGTGTAATTTTACAGTCAAACATGGTAAAAGAATGAATGAATATTTTGAAAAACACAGATTTTTGATGTTAACATTATTTACAAATTTGGCATTTTTTAAAAACTTTTTTTTATAGTTAAGTGTAAATTTAGATATTTTGTGGGATTTTATTACAAAAATCTGTAAAAAAAAAAAAACAACAACAACAAAAACCAGCAAATTCTTCAAATAACTACTGCTGAAAACTGCTAAAAAAACCAAAACTTAATTCTTTTTCTTTTTTTCTTCTAATATAGATTTTGTGTGAACTTTATCTTAACATTAGACTCTTTTTAAACCTTGAGAGAACATTTTACGTTTTCCTGCTCATGAGAGTTTTTTTCTGCAGCAGGTCCTCTGAAGGTCCTCCTGAGACTCTGAAGAGGGAAATAATCCTGATGCTGAGCTGAAAACTGTCTTCCAGGAAGTGATTGTTGAACAGCTCAGAGGAGATTAAGGAACCCTGATGGTGCCATTTGTTCCATTCGTTCGATGTCTTAGCTGTAAAAACACCCACAGAGTTCTGGAGGAGGAATCATTCTTCTTCCAGCAGCTGATCTGACAAATGACCAATAAATTAAATCAACCATTAAATCAACACAAAGGACCAATAAAACTTCACAAACTATCAATAAATCAACACAAAGGTCCAATAAATCCACACAAATGACCAATAAATCAACACAAAGAACCAATAAATAAACAAAAAATCTCAATGAAAGTGAAAGATCATATTGATATTCAATATATTTAAGGACCTTTTTAAATTGAGCCTGGATGTTAAAAAGAAAACTGAGAAATCAAACCGTGATGCATTTTCACAACACGGATCTAATATCAGTTCTTTTTGTCTGCAGTGAAAACATGATGAGAAAATGTCTAACGGGGGAAATGTGCACAGCAAAGATAATTCCTGATCATAAAATAATACATCTATCCAAGGATGCTGGCGTGCAATAAAAGCTCATGAGTAGAAGAAGATTATCCATAAAACCATGGAAGCATAGATGGTAAAACACACTAAAGGCAAAAGGTTTTACTGTTGAGTTTTATAATGAAATGTTTCTGTATTTGCAGCTGGATGTGCAGATATTATGGGCTGTTTGATCCGCTGCAGCTTCGCAGTTATCTGGTGTTGAGAGTTTTGTTAAAGACTAATTCATGGTTTTTACAATCGGCTTTTCCTCCCCTTCAGCCATTTTACGTGAGTCCATTTTTAAAATCACTTCGCTGTTGGAAACAACAACAGACACGCTGACAGTTATACAGTTTAGCAGCTAGTCCCGCTAGGTGTCACATTAGCTCTGGTGAATGATCCATTTTGACACCCTCAATATCCACATCTCTATGTGCGAATGTTCCATGAGATATCTGGAGATTTTAGGACTTCTTATTGTGTTTCAGCTCTATGGATGGAAAGCATTAACAAATGAAAACTCCTCCAAAAGCTCTGTTAATTATATCATCACATTCTTTTTGACTCAGGAAGTAACTCCTGAGGCGTGTCGAGCACAGATGAACCACGGGATGTCTGGAGATTTTAGGACTTCCTGCTGTGTTAGCGCTCAATCAATGGAAAGCTTCGAAAAATGAAAACTTCTCCAAACTTCTACAGCTACTCCTCCCATCTCTGTTCATTATGTCATGGGTGTAGCATCCATCCATCTGTCCATCCATCCATCCATCCATCCGTCCATCCATCCGTCCATCCATCCATCCGTCCTCCATCTGTCCATCCATCCATCTGTCCATCCATCTGTCATCCATCCATCCATACATCATCCATCCATCCATCCATCCATCCATCCATTTTCTTCCTCTTATCTGGGGTCGGGTCGTGGAGGCAGCAGATGAAGCAGGTCATTCCAGATGTTCCTCCTCCCAGCAACACTTTCCAGCTCTTCCTGGGGGATCCCGAGGCGTTCCCAGGCCAGATGAGATATATAATCCCTCCAGCGGGTTCTGGGTCTACCCTGGGGTCTCCTCCCAGGTGGACGTGTTCAGAAAACCTCCAGAGGAAGTCTCCCTGAAGGATCCGAATCAGATGTCCAAACCACCTTAACTGGGTCCTTTAGAGGTGAAGGAGCAGCAGCTCTACTCTGAGCTCCCTCCGGATGTCTGATCTTCTCCCCCTATCTCTAAGGCTGAGCCCAGCCACCCTGCGGAGGAAGCTTATTTCGGACGCTTGTATCCACGATCTCATTCTTTGGGTCACTACCCAGAGCTCATGACCATACCTGTGGGCAGTGGTGGTGCAACGGTTAAGTCTCCAGACTACTGATCAGAAGGTCAGAGGTTCAAACCCCAATGCGGCCACTGTTGGGCCCTTGAGCAAGGCCCTTAACCCTTCCTGCTCCAGGGGGCGCTGTACTGCGGCTGACCCTGCGCTCTGACTCCCCCAATTGGGGAGATATGTGAAAATCAGAATTTGAGATGAGGGTTAGAATGTAGATGGACAGTAGACTGAGAGCTTCTCCCTGCAGCTCAGCTCCCTCTTCACACTCCATTTTCCCATCATTATTGAACAAGATCCTGATCCGGCCACACGTCTGATGATATGGCTATGAAGTCGATCATCGACCTTTAGGATAAGGTGCTCTGGTACCAGGTACACTTATGAGCAGCCTTCTGCTCCAATGTGGTGTTTGTTATAGACAATCTATGACTAGCACAGAGGTCCAATAACTAAACACCGCTCAGGTTCAGATCAGGCCGTTCCTCCCAATCACCTCCTCCAGGTTTCTCCATCGTTGTCCACATGAGCGTTGAAGTCCCCCAGGAGAACTATGGAGTCCCCAGGTGGTCCCTCTTCCAGAAACCACCAAGAGACTCCAAGAAGGCCGAATACTCTGAGCTGCTGTTCGGTTCATAAGAACAGACAACAGTCAGAGTTTATCCTCATACAGGCGACCCTCTGGTTCTGCGGGGAGAACTCCAACAAAGCAGCATTCAGCCAGGGGCTCATGAGTATCCCCACACCCACCCAGAGCCTCTCACCCTGAGTCCAACTCCTCTCCAGGATTCTGGTTCCAGAACCTTTGCTGTGCGTGGAGGTGAGCCCAACTATATCTAGCTCCACCTCCACCAGCTCAGGTTCCTTGCCTCCAGTGAGGTGACGTTCCACATCCCCAGAGCTGGTCTACGCCACCAGGGGGCGGTGCTCCCAGGCACCCGATCCTGTCTACCCAGGTGGGCATAGCACCAGACCCTGATTTCCTGCCCTGCAGGTGGTGGGTCTACAGGGCCCTGTGTTTCTTCTTCAGGCTATACCTGAGTGAGCCCCACGGGACCCCAAGACTCGGCCACCAGACACGCTCTGATGAGCTCCCCAACCAGACCTGGCTCCAGGGGAAGGCCCCGGTATCCCTATCCCAGGCGAGGTAGCGGCTTCACCTTGTTTGCTTTAAACGTGGTCTTCTGAATTGCTCTTTGTCTGGTCCCCTCCACCAGGACCAGTTTGCCTTGGAAGACCCTACCGGGGGCTAATGCCTTGGACAACACAGCTCCCAGGACCACAGGGACACTCAAACCCCTCCACTGGGATGAGGTGGAGATTCGTTGGGGGGCGTAACAGTGGAAGAATTCTTTACCTTCCACAGACATGAAGTCTTATTTTGGTGATGAAACTCAAACTCAGCTGCTTCTAAATCTGTTGTTCATCGACCAAAACACTGTAGAACGAATAGAACTGTTTGTTTCTCCTTTAAAAGTCTGCATCAGTCCTGCAGAAACCATGAACCACAGCAGCTTGTTTTTTTTTTTGTTTTTTTTTTATCTTTTTACATCAGGATGTTCTGTTTATATATTTGTTGAAGGACGTCAGTAAATCAGTAAAAACGTTCTCTTTGTGTTTACATGTAAACATCGACATACATGAGGATTATTTATCTGTAACCAGAGCTGGAGACGGTTACCACGGTTACCACAGTCACGTCTACAGCGAGTTCAAGCTGACATGTTCCCATGATTTTATTCCATCTAGAGATGTCAGCTGGTTCTGAATCTGCTGGGAGGAAACCGTCAGTAACACAGAAAATTATAAATAAAAGATGTAAAAAGAACTAAAAGCTGATTTATAACATGCGATAATGAAGCTGTAGGCAGATAGATCTTCATTATAGTTATCTACAGTAACTGTCAGGTATTATAGGATGATAAATTTATATTATTACAGCTGGGTTTTATGAGGTTACTGTTTATTATTTAACAATAGTAGCTGTCATGATCTAAAAATACATGAATGAAACTCCTAAATAATGAATTTTTATTGTTCCTGGAGAACCTGAACAAATGTTTGGACAAATACAGTAAAGATCTGAGCTCTGAAAATGTCTTAATGAGAATAAAAATGATGTTTTTCCTTTACAGTCAGAACAGATGAACATGTGGGAGAATTTAAAACAGACAGAACGCTGCACAGCAAAAATCAAAGTAGAAATATCTAAAAAAACAAAAAAAAAAATGAGTTCGGGTTCTGTAGGAAATCTCATACACCATCTGAAGGTCTGCAATATTACTCTTTTTATGATAGTTTGTGCAACTTTAGTTTAAGTAATATGTAAATTATTTCATTTTCCATGTCAAATATTTCATTTTTCAAGTAAAATATTTCAATTTTTCTGTGTAACGTTCCATTTTCATGTAAAATGTTACCTTTTTGTGTAAAATATTCCATTTGTCATGTAAAATATTTCATTTTTCATGTGTAATTTCTTTTTTAATGTAAAATATTTCATTTTTCATGTCTAATATCTAATTTTCATGTCTAATATTTCATTTTAATGTAAAATGTTACATTTTTGTGTAAAATATGTTATTTTTCTTGTGTAATATTTCATTTTAATGTAAATATTTCATTTAAAGTAATTAATTCAAGTAAAATATTCAATTTTTCATGTAAAATATTTCAATTTTTATGTGTAATATTTCATTTTTATGTAAAAATTTTTTTCTTTAAAATATTCCATTTGTTACATCACATATTTCATTTTTTATGTCTAATATTTCATTTTCATGTAAAATAGTTGATTTTTCATGCGTAATGGATTTTTCATGGAAAATATTTTATTTTCATGAGCGTAATATTTAAGTTTTCATATGTAATACTGCTTCACTCCCTCAGAATCATGACCAGTTTTACTCAGTACTTTTCTATTTTATTGTTCTTTTATTTATTTTCCATTCTACTAACGTATTGTAATTTTTTATCGTACGTTTGTGCTTTTCTTCATTTCCTCATGTCCTCTTATGTTTTTATGCATTTTATCTGGACTCTAGCAGCATTTTCAGTGTGTTTTTGACATTTCTTAGACTCTGCTTTCTAGTTACTGAAGCAGATTTTCAGCACCAAGAACAATTATTGATTTTTCTGCCTCAGATGATTTTAAAAATGTTTTTTTTTCTTTTTTGGCTCAGAAAAACTCCACCTTCAGGACTTCAGTGTGAAAAGGTCGGCTCTAAAAACAAACCTCTTTTTTTTTGACATTTCACTGATTTTCTTTTGGCAAAACTCAGCAGACTTTAGTTGTATTTCTTCTAAATGTAGCAGTAAAGAGTGTTCCAGACCAACTGTTCTGCTGGTTTTAACAGAAACGTTCCTGTTGCTGATAAAAGTCCACGTCTGGATTCGTCGTCTTCGCTCACTTAGATTAATGAAACTGACTCAGAGCCAAAAAATCCATGCACCTGAAACAGCAGAACTCATCTGCTGTTTCTGCTCTCAGGTGAGTTTTAAAGTCTGCTGATTAAATCAAACATCTGATAGCTTCACATTTAAACCTGATCAGCCTCACTTCTGTCACGTTTCCATCAGATGCTTCAGATCTACGGCAGCTTCGTGTCCTTCACTGTCTCCTCCTAGAGAAACACTTCAGCCTGATTTAAGACCAACAGGAGCAACAGAAAGAGCATTCATCCTGGGAATATTTCCAGAGTTCCAGGTCCTTGAAGTCCATAGAGGTGGGTCCAGATTTATCACTTTTTAATGGACTTTTTCCATCATTTCTGAGCCTCAGAACTTCATCAGTCCAGCAGATAGACATGGCATTACCAAATTACCACAAAAAGACATAAAATCAGCACAAAAAGAGCCAAAACTAACCTGAAAGATTCAAATATGCCAACAAAAACATGGAAAATCACCACAAAAAGGACCAAAATTACCATAAAACAGGTGAGATTGAGAAAAAAACTCAAATTCGGCACAAAGAACTTGAAAAATTACCAACAAAACGGCCAAAAGTACCACAAAGACACAAAATCACCCAAAAAAGAGCCAAAACTACCCTGAAAGGTTTAAATATGCCAACATGGACTTCAAAGACCTGGAACTCTGGAAATATTCCCAGGATGAAGGTAGAACTCTGATCATTAATAAAGTTACTGGAGATAAAGAACCAGATGTTCTGAGGAGGTTGTTGGTGGAACGTTTCCAGATTTATTAATGAATAACCCGGATCTTAATCTGAGTTTACTGCAGTTAAACTCTCATTTAAATGTTTTAACAGAGGAAGAAGTTTATTTTCAACCTGTAGAGGATTCAGACTGAAGTTTAATGAACAGAAACATGTTGAGTGTTTGACTCTAAAGCTGTTATTGACTTTCACTTTTCTCAGTTTTCCTTTGACCTCCATCAACTCATAAACCAGAGATAAATGATCAGCTATTGGTAGAACGTTTGCCTGATCTTCTGTTGGCTTCTTTAAATTCCTCTCACAGATTTTAAATCCTCAGTAGGTGGAGGTCTGCAGTAGAACAGAGGAGATGAGGGTTAAACCTGGACAGACCTGAGTCAGCAGCAGCTCCAGGTCAGAGCTGAATGATCAGGTTTTATATGCAACAGGTCTCAGAACACGACACGTTCTCCAGAGAAACAGGGAAAAGTGTTGACTTAAAGCAGCTCTCTGTGCTGGAGAACGTTTTAAATGAAACCTGACAGAACAGCAGAACTCTAAATCCAGCAGAACACGTTGTGATTGTAGATTGATCATAGAATAACGGATGAGCTCGCTCTCATTGATTATGTTAATTCTCTGACATCTCCTCCGATCGACGGACAGGAAATCAACCAGCAGCGATCGGCTGATTTACATCCTGACAAACGGTGAAGACGGATGAACTGCAGATCTACAGACAGAAGAGATGTTGGTTTATATGAGCTGCAATAAAACCACCGTTATGGTTCCATAAATCTGTAAATGATTAATAAGAGGTGACTGAATATTGTGTTGGTGTTGACAACAGTTTGAATATTAAATTCATTTGAAGGATGAAATCATGACGGGACTTTGGCTGGCTTCACTTCATGGTAAAAATAAAATAAAAAACAACAAAATGTAGAAAATCTGGCAGCAAAGGTGGCACAAAAAATGGTAAAAGAAAAAATGGTGAAATACTGTAATATGAAAAATAAATCAGTCAATAAATAAATTCTATTTGTTAACTGATTTAAATCTAAAAAAATTTAAATATATTGTTATGATCTCACATTGTAAAGTCATAAATTTCTGTTTGTTAAAACAGTAAAATAATAGATTTTAATATTGACAGTAAATGTGTAAATTAATATGTTTTACTTTTTTTAGATTTTACTAAATATTGTTATTAATTTAACAAAATGACCAAAACCTGTAAAATAACAGTTTGAATTTTTTCCCCCATTTTTTAGTCCTTCGTATAAATGTTGTTTAGGTCAAATAATGAAAAATATCTGTAAAATAATTATATTTTTGCTCATTTAAATACACTAAAACAAACAAGTAATTTGACACTAAAGCTAATTACTATTAATGAAAAATATAATTTTTTGACTTCCACGTTATTTATAGTTTTAGTCTGTTTATTTTTTACAGTTAACATGTAAATTATTTTTTTTCAATGAAATGTTTTTTTCTACAATCAATAAAATAAAAATATGTGTTTTGTCAATCCTTTATATACATACTTTTTCTTTTAAATAACAGTAAATATTTGTCAAATTACGACATTTTTTGCTGATTTAAATACAGAAAAACAGTCTAACAATTATCCTAATATTAAAAATAATAACAGTTCATCATCTGTAAAATACAGATTTTTTTTTTAAAGAAGCTGGTAATTTACAGTTTTAGCTGTTTTTTTTTTAGAGTTAACATGTAAATTAATACTTTTTTTCTATGATTTTACTGGATAGATTATTTTTTTCAAATTTAAATACAGTAAAAACTGTCTAATAATTATAATATTAAAAATAATAACGGTTCATCATCTGTAAAACACAGATTTTTTAAAAGAGGACATTATTTCAGTTTTAGGCTAGTTTTTTTGGGTTAACATGTCAAAACAATTCAAATTAAGACATTTATTGCTGATTCAAATGCAGTAAAAGCAGCATAATAATTATTATAATATTAAAAATAATGACGATTTATGGTCTGTGAAATACTGATTTTTAAAAGTGGACATTATTTACAGTTTTCTGTGATTTTACTGATTATCAGCTGCAGTTTAACAAATCACAGAGTGTCTGAGAGATACGAGTGAAATGTTAAAATAAAATTCAGTTAAAACTTGTTAATAAACGTTTATTTTTTACAGTATGGTGCTAAACGCTCCTCCACATTTACCTCTTTAGGTTCCATCCATCTATTTACTGCTGATAAAAAGCCACTTTGCAGGAGCATTAAAGCTGAATTTGCATCCTGGACGACATCAGTTTACTGAGTTATTAAGATCCGCTGGGACCAGATTCATGCATGATTTGTTTGAAAATTTTTCTGCTTCATAAATCTCCTCCATGTCCAGCTCATAGGTCAAAATAATTCTGTTTATGCTGCAACGCGTCATAAAACCTGAAAACATCGCATCAGTTCAAGCTGTAAATTCCAGTTGGAGGCTCGTTTTAGAACAACCTCAAGCTTCTAGTGGAAAAACAAACACTAAACCAGATTTATACGCTCGGTTTGAACCCATATTTCTCAATTAAAACAACTTCCAATGAGGTTATCTTCAACCAACAAACTCTATTTTACAATTAAAAGGCCAGAAGACACGAAGGTCCCAAAGGTTTATTGGATAAATGTGATAAAAACACCAATAAAAGGATCCTAAACTCACTTTAAAATCAGTGTGTTCTGTGTTTTCCTTTTGCTCTTTGGAAGCAGATGAAGTGGAGATACATTCCTCTTCCAGACAGGAGAACATTAAAGTCATCAATCCTTAGAACCAGCTGCTCTCTGGGAGTGTTCTCTAGAAGATGAAACAGATTCTTTCATTCTTTGTTCTGTTTCTGATGTTGATTTGAACCTCAGATCTCCGTCCAGGAGGTTTTACCTTCAATCAGAACATTCAAACGTCAGAAATGCAGTTTTATTTTGAAATCTGTTCAACCCCCAGAGATGAAGACTTGAGTTTTGTCCTAAAAAAACAACACTAAATGATGTTTGTCTACAGATAAACTGCAGTTATGTCTTAGTAGAAACCTGTTTTCTGTTGATTATGTTTCTAATCGTCATATATTTTTACAATCTGTTCTTTCATCATCTTTTCTTTAAAAAAAAATAGAAAATCAACCAACTTATCTTGTGTTGAACGCTCTGATTGGCTGCTAAAATGACACGTGTCTGTTCCAGCTACACAAAAAGAAATTTCTGCTACCACCAGGTGGCGCTAAAGAACAAACAAAAGGATACAATAAACTGATTTCAACACATTAACTAAGTCATGATCCGAGCTTCTATCGTCTAAGAGTTTCCAAAAAAGCCTGACGTTTTCATAAACGGAACCAGAAAATATGTGGAAACAGAAAATGAAGAAAGACAGAAAATGAAACTTAATACTGAGACCCGTCGTCCATCACAGAAAATAAACTCTGGTCTTCTGCGTTTAAAGTCTGGTTGCTGGTTTATGCCACCGAACACAACTCCAACAACCTAACAAGGACTTTCTAACTTCCTGTCACATCAGAGGTCACTAATTATGTTTATTTCAATACAAAGACTTGTTCCTGAATGTTGAGAATTCAGTTTAGTTGGATGTAATTTTGTAGGCTGAAAATCAGCTAAAAAGGGCATCGAGTGACGTAAAGTTGTGTCATCAGTGAAGCTTTAGACAACGACAATGTTTCCAAGCAGCAGCATGTAAAAGCTAAAAAGTAGAGAACCTGAAATTGAATCCTGAGGAACACCGTACTTCACTCATCCAGAATCTAGACTATTTCTCTTCAGAAGGGTTTTAATTTTGGCAGTAGGGAGGAATGAAAAAAGTTCTGAAGTGATTTTAAAATGATGTAGGAAAGGAATTCTACAGACAGGTCGGTGGTTTTAATTCTCACACAACTTTGTAAAGCGTCTCAGCACCAACTGGACAAATTTCTGCAGTTTCCTTAACGATTCTGGGATGTTAAAGCCATGAATAAAAGATAAACTTGATCCATGATTTCAATTCTACCTCTGAAGTGGACGGCACAATCTTTAAATGGAAGGGAGTTATAAAGGAGTAGTTATTTTTGTATTTTTGTGTGACAAAAAAATGCAAAAATATGAAGTTACTTGAGTAGTTTTTTGGTTGTTTTTTGTGAGAGTGTCATTCTGTTTATGTGGTAGTTTTTCAGAAATTTATTCAACTAAATTAATCGAATTTTTCTTTACATTTCTAAACTGTAGTCTTTCATTTGAACATTTAATATCTTGAAAATGAAAACAGCAGATTTCAGTTTAAATGACACAATTAGGTTGAGACTGATATTATGTCAGCCCAAGTCATTCAAATAATGTTTTAAACTAATAAAAGTTTGATCTTTTTTATCTTGACACCATGCATGTGGTGGAAATAGATCCCTTAAATTACATTCTAGTGTTTCTGATTCTCTAGCGATGTTTTCTGTCCTTTTAGTTTCCCTTTGTGACTTGTTCTAGGTGAAATATTTCACATTTATTCAGATTAATTGACCACATTTGAACTCTGTTAAGAGCCTGGAGTGGACTGGAGCTATTAGAGGGAGTAAATAAAGATGGTCAGCACTCCAGGAAAAGAGCAGCGCTGAAGGTGAATCAATGGAAGTAATAAATTAGCTGCTAGTTAACCGCTGTCTGCAGGTTTCCCAGAAAACAAACATCACACCCGACGAGGCTGGAAGTGATCCTCAGAGCTGCTGGAGACAATTTACCGCCAGGAAACACGGAAATATACAAAAAAACACAGAAAAACAGAAATACAGGAATAAAGGAAGAAACAGGAAACAAAAATATACGAAGAAACACAGAAAAATACAAAGAAATACAGAAATATACAAAGAAACATGGAAATATATGAAGAAACACGGAAATATATGAAGAAACAGAAATATACGAAGAAACAGAAAAACAGGAAGAAACACAGAAAAACATGAAGAAACAGAAATATACGAAGAAATATGGAAATATACGAAGAAATACAGAAATATACAGAGAAACGGAAATATATGAAGAAATACAGAAATATACGAAAAAACAGGAAGAAACAGAAAAACATGAAGAAACACAGAAATACAGGAAGAAACGGGAAACAGATTTAAGATAAATGCAAAATAACAGCCAGTAAGAGCCAAAAAAAGGCCATTATTTACAGTTTTAGTCTGTTGTTTGTGGGTTAACATGTAAATTAATACTTCTTTCTTGATTTAAATTTTATTAAATATTGTCTTTAACAAAATGACAAAAATCTGTAAAATAACAGTTTGGAAATTATTTTCAAGTTTTTTCTCCTTCATATAAATGTTTTTTGTCAAATAATAGTAAATATCTATAAAAAATTGTTTTTGCTGTTTTAAATAAACAAAAATAAGTAATTTTCTCGTCAAATTTAACAGAAAACAGAAAAACTAATTTCTATTAATAAAAATAGAATTTTTTGATGTGCACATTATTTACAGTTTTAGTCTGTGTAAAATAATTATATTTTTGTTGATTTAAATACACTAAAATTAGCAAGTAATTTGACAAATTAAAAATAAATTAATACTTTTTACTTCATTTAAATTTTATTAAATACACTAAATATTGTCTTTAATTTAAACAGCAAAAACTAAAGTCTACAGATACTAATTAAACCTACTGATGCATTTCTACTGATGCTGAAAAGTCAGATTAAAACTCTAATTTATTGATTTAGATAAATAGTGTAAACTTTATTTTGCTGACTTAAATTGTTGTTTAAATAATTCAGTGTAATTTAAGCTGAAATTTCTGCATTAATTGATTTAAAACAAAGGGGAGGTTCTAGTAAAATAATGTTTAATAAATTCATTTTTCAGTTTTGACATCTGGTCTAAAACACCAGCATGTTTATTCTGCACTTTCATTCATTTATTTTTAACATTTTTTTCTTATTTTTTGTGTTTTTCCTGTTTTAGTCGGTCATTTTAAATCCTTCTGTTATATGTGTGCATAATTCAGCTCATCTGTTCTGTTTCTGTGATTTATTTAATTGAATTCCTTTAATTTCATATCGCTGTCGTTTGTATTTTATTTTCCTTCTTTGCTTATGAAGCTCTTTGAATAACATCTGGAGCAGTGGTTTAAATGAACCTGCTCACAGCTTATGTTGTAATAAACTGAATATTTAGTGAGTTTTAGACTAAATGAGACCTTTAAAGATGCCTCTTTTGATATTTTTAACGGACCTCGATGTTTTTTTATCATCCACACAGTTTAAAGTGACTTAAATAAGCTCATATTTTGTGTGAGCTCTGTGAAAATGATAAACTTCAACCATTAACTTCCTCAGGATGAAAGCCATAAATATTTATAACGGAGCGATGCGTTTCTCCTGTGGATTTTCTGCCAGTTGTGCTTGAAGAGCAGAAAATCCATTTCTTCTGACTCGGGGCTCCAACACGCCTGCTTCATGTGAAAATGAGTTCACGTCACGGATGCAGTTTTTCCTTCATGGCCCGCGGACTCAGAACATGTGAAGGATTCAGACTGAAACCAGAAAACCGACCGGCTGCTTCATCACTCCTGAGTCTGATTGGTTCTAATGGTTCTGAACCCTCTGACCTGCTCTGGTGGTCCTCAGATGGACGTCAAACGCTGCCAGCCTCCTCAGGAACGTTTGATCTGTGGGAACATCGAGA
This sequence comes from Amphiprion ocellaris, assembly GCF_022539595.1. Classification (NCBI taxonomy): domain Eukaryota; kingdom Metazoa; phylum Chordata; class Actinopteri; family Pomacentridae; genus Amphiprion; species Amphiprion ocellaris. The sequence goes on along the minus strand of NC_072767.1, from coordinate 5,573,655 downwards.
CGGTTTATCTGGTTGTTCTCAGATTCATCCCACGGAGGTCCTGATTAAAGCAAAGACATCAGAGCCTTTGAAGGAGCTCCTGTCACGTCCAGTTATTCACGTTTAGACCTGAGAATCCTCTGAAGTTCCTCCATGATGCTCATGATTGGTGCTTCTTCACACAGCAGTACATCCATGACCTGACTGAAGATGATGACTGATGTTCTGTCACAGGAAGCACATTTAAGATGTCTGCAGTATTACTGTATAAACCACCAGCTAAACCACGAAAATAAACTACCAGAGATCCACTGATGAACACCTCCATAGATATACGTCTTTAATCTGCCACACTGTGGATTGGATGGCGGTGAGAACGACATCTGAGGATCTTTGTCGGGATGAAAAACTGATCTTCTCCAAGTCTCAGTTCTCTTCAGGCTGCATCAGGTCGTCCTCCAGGATTTAATTTACCATCTACCTTTACAAGCCTTCCAGGACCTGCTGCTGAGGAACATCATAATGCTGCCACCTCCATGCTTCACGTCATGATGCTGCCACCACTGTGCTTCACATGATGATGCTGCCACCACCGTGCTTCACAGTGGGGATGGTGTGTTTGTAATGATGTTCAGTGTTTGGTGTCCATCAAACATATCATCTAGTCTGATGGACATAAAGCTCCATCCTGGTCTCCTCAGACCAAAGAACCTTCTTCCAGGTGTCTTCAGAGTCTCCACATGTCTTCTGGTGAACTCTAGTCCAGATTTAATTGGAGCTTTTTCCATCAGAGTCTTTCTCTTTGTCTCCATAAAGCTTTGACTGGTGAAGAACAGACAACAGATGCTGGATGAACAGTCTGAAGCTGGAACTCCTTCAGAGGAGTCATAGGAGTCTTGGTGGCCTCCCTAACTAGTCTCTCAGATCTTGAGGATGTCCTGCTCTAGTCAGATTTATTCATGTTCCATCTTCCTTCCATTTCTTAATGATGGATTTAACTGGACTCCAAGAGGAACTTTTCATGGATCATCATTAACTGATTCTCTTCAATAACATTTTACTGAGTTTCTTGGAGTGTTCTTTTGTCTCTATAGTTTCGTTTTGGCCAGGAAGTTCTTACCACACCAGCCATATTAAATTGACCATAATTCAGTTCTGAAAAGGGGAAAATTTCCAAGAAGGTGAACATAAAATTACACATTTACTTTAAGATGATATATTTTACTGCAGCAGTGACCGTCCCTTAGATCTCATACTGTATGATTTCTATTTGAAAGAAACAGTTTGCGTCATTCCTGACAGTAACTATCAGACTGAAACCCTGAATAAAAGCTGAGCAGAAGAAGAGGAGGCTGATGTAAAACTTTTATTCCTCCCATCAGAAGGACAAAAAAAGCATAAGGGAGCTTTTACTCCTTCATTTATTGCCTTGTTTAGGGGTTACATCACCACCCTCCTTTGGTGTTTTCTTGTTTCTGTCTGCTGGAAATCACTTCAAAAGGCAGCAGGAAGTAGTTCCACCTCCACTCCTCATCCAGCCTCCTCAGGGGCCGACGGCCAATCAGCAGCTCCTTCAGCTCCATTACCTGCAGACCTTCATCCTCCTGAGGCTGATGATGATGATGAGTCCATCCCAGCCTGGTGGGAGATGTGGGAGTAACGCTACAGGAAGTCTTTTTGATCCATATTTTAAACTGTGACAAGAGTTCCTGCGTAATAACTTTAACTTTAATAACAGTTGATCAGCCGCTGAAATTAGTAACTCTTTCAGAGGAGTGATAGGTGTCTTGGTGGCCTCCCTCTCTGGTCTCTTTCTAGTATCTCCTTTGGAGGAGTCATAGGAGTCTTGGTGGCCTCCCTCTCTAGTCTCTTTCTCCTTCGGAGGAGTCATAGGAGTCTTGGTGACCTCCCTCTCTAGTCTCTTTCTCCTTTGGTGGAGTCATAGGCATCTTGGTGGCCTCCCTCTGTAGTCTCTTTCTCCATCGGAGGAGTCATAGGAGTCTTGGTGGCCTCCCTCTCTAGTCTCTTTCTCCTTTGGTGGAGTTATAGGAGTCTTGGTGGCCTCCCTCTCTAGTCATTAAGGCAACTATCTTTCTCTATGTGGAGTTTTGAGAGTTTTGCTGTGGACAGTAATTCTGATCTATAATTTATTCTGTAGTTTTCTCTTCAAAGCTGCACCTATTTTTCTTCATGTTTCTTTGGGTTGAGTTTTGGGATTTGATTTATGAAGAAGCCGTCAGGTAAAATTAATTATTTTGTGATAGTTCAGAGTCGCCTTATGCTTCCTGAAAGCTAGATTTGATCCACGGCAGTCCGCTGAGTTGAACAGAACTTTAGAAAACAACTTTAAAGCATTCTCTATGTTCAGTCGGTCGGATTATTCTTCAGCAACTTTACAACATCGCAGAAGTTTTAATCAGACTTATGACTCATATAAACCTCCACCTCTTCCATTTACTGCTGACACTGATTTCTGAGAATATAAAAGTCACTTCTATTATAGAACGCTCTTTAATAATTCCTCTGCAGTGATGGCATCGACTCTCACGTCTGTGGGTTTATTTCAATATTAAGCTGCAGAGTCTCAGTGGGGGAATCAATCAGCATTTCTGTCATTTCTAATTAAGAAACAGTACAACAGTGTCTGAGTCCAGAGCAGGTATTGAGTTTAACACTTCGATCTTTGAAAACCACATTTCACAAAGCAGTGCCAAGCTCTCAGTGATTTATTACTCGTTTGTTCAAAGTCGTGTAAAGATTCCGAATTGTCTGATCAGGCTTGAAGCAAACAGTTCCGGAAAAGAGGGATCAGTGAGGTGATAAGAGGAAATAAACAAAATAAATATGTTGAACTGGTGAATATTAGATATATGGGTGAACTTGGAGAAAACTGTTCTGTAAGAATAATTTAATGTAGGAGTAGGTAAGGGTTTAAATCAATCAGCTTCAGTCTACGGCTCATTACACATTAACAAAAACAAGACACAATGACAAAAACAAGACACAAAATGGCAAAAACAACATAAAATGATGAAAACGAGACTGAAAATGACAAAAATGAGTCACAAAATGACAGAAACGAGACACAAAAAGACAATAATGAATCACAAAATCACAGAAACGAGACAGAAAATGGCAGAAATGAAACAGAAAACGACAAAAATTAGACAGAAAGCGACAAAATCGAGACACAAAATGACAAGACACAAAATGACCAAAGTGAGACACAAAATGACAAAATCAGCCTTCTGTTTTCCAGGTTTCTGCTCCATATTGATCAATAATAGGTATTGATTGGCTCAGCTTACACATCAATGGTAGCATTTTTATTCCATGTTTAATGTGTTGTTTGCTAACCCTACTCTAATCACAGTAACAGGGTTGCTAATCCATGCTAATGTGATCTTTTTCTCAGCAGTAGAAGCTAGATATTTAGCTGTTACTGCTGACCAAGAGGACAAACTGACTGATGGAAAACAGTCAAAAGAATGAGTCTGATCCTGATAATATGAGGTAGAATGAGACATTCAATCAAGGCTGACAATGTGATGAAAAGATGGAAAATAGAAGAGAGGACATAGCTTTGCTCTACACATTCTTTAGGAACACTATTGGATGATGTTAATGACAAAAACGAGACATAAAACGACAAAAATAAGACAGACAAGAGAAAAATGGCATTTTAGGGGAACTGGTATTGGTATTTTAAAATATTTTAAACAAATAAAAAATATTTCTTTTCTCCTAGTTTTTTTTTTAGATTTGGTCTCAGGACAACAACATTTACACAACTACTAGACGTTTAGGATTTTATACATGGATTATTGGATGTAAAATGTCCTCCAGATCTGGAAGGATCCAAACATCTCGGCACATTCTTTGTAATGTTGCTTTTAAGTCTCATCTGAAACACTGACAGAAAGTAAATGTGCAGAAATCCATTTATTGCGCTGGTGTTTAATATGAATTATCTGACAGTATTTAATTATCTGTGATTCCTCTCGGCCAGCCTTGACCTTTATCTCTGTCTGAAACTAACACGTCACCATCAGTAGTAACCTCTGAACCGACATTAATGACCCTGAAGCCTTTCTATGAACCGTCGTGACCTCTGAACCGACATTAATGACCCTGAAGCCTTTCTATGAACCGTCGTGACCTCTGAACTGATAAATTAATGACCCTGAAGCCTCTCTATGAGCCGTCACCATCAGTCAACACGCTGATTCTCGCTGCACCGTCTACAGTCTGTCATCTATGGAGCCGTAAACCGACCGTCTGTCAGTGTGATGTAGAAGAACAAAATGCTGTGCATTTTAGAAAAGACGACAGCAGCTGGACTCTGCTGGCTCCAGAATGTCTTTTTAGCTTTTGTCCATTTACTCATTGTGTCTACACAGCTCTACCAGCTGCTCTGTCAGAACTGTAACCTGATCTGTGCTTTCAAACAAACAGCGCTACATGATGTTTGTTATATACGACATACACAACATCTGGATGTTTCTGAAGCTCCATCATCTCTGCTCAAACTTTTAGTGACCTCTGTTTACTTTCATTTACAACTACAAAGGTTCTGAACATAAGAGCCAACAACAAAATAAATAAAATCCAGTCACAAATATTAGCCAACAGTAGCTTAGTAAAATACACCAAATGGCTGCAATGAGCTGTTGCTGACTGGAGAAACGTTTTCTAAGAATCTCATTAAGTCTGCCCCATGGATGGATGGATGGATGGATGGATGGATAATAGAAGATGGATGGAAGGATGGATGGATGGATGGAAGGATGGATGGATGGATAATATAAGATGGATGGATGGATGAATGGATGGATAATAGAAGATGAATGGAAGGATGGATGGATGGATAATAGAAGATGGATGGATGGATGACAATAGAAGATGGATGGATGGATGGATGATGGATGGCTGGATGGATAATAGAAGATGGATGGAAGGATGGATGGATGGATGGAAGGATGGATGGATGGATGGAAGGATGGATGGATGGATAATATAAGATGGATGGATGGATGAATGGATGGATAATAGAAGATGAATGGAAGGATGGATGGATGGATAATAGAAGATGGATGGATGGATGACAATAGAAGATGGATGGATGGATGGATGACAATAGAAGATGGATGGATGGATGGATGGATGGATGGATGGATGGATGGATAATAGAAGATGGATGGAAGGATGGATGGATGGATGGAAGGATGGATGGATGGATGGAAGGATGGATGGATGGATAATATAAGATGGATGGATGGATGAATGGATGGATAATAGAAGATGAATGGAAGGATGGATGGATGGATAATAGAAGATGGATGGATGGATGACAATAGAAGATGGATGGATGGATGGATGACAATAGAAGATGGATGGATGGATGGATGGCTGGATGGATAATAGAAGATGGATGGAAGGATGGATGGATGGATGGAAGGATGGATGGATGGATAATATAAGATGGATGGATGGATGAATGGATGGATAATAGAAGATGAATGGAAGGATGGATGGATGGATAATAGAAGATGGATGGATGGATGACAATAGAAGATGGATGATGGATGGATGACAATAGAAGATGGATGGATGGATGGATGGATGGATGGATAATAGAAGATGGATGGATGGATGAATGGATGGATAATAGAAGATGAATGGAAGGATGGATGGATGGATGGATGGATGGAGATAATAGAAGATGGATGAAAGGATGGATGATAGATAGATGGATAATAGATGGATGGATGATGACAATAGAAGATGGATGGATGGATGACAATAGAAGATGGCTGGATGGATGGATGGATGGATGATGGATGGATGGATGGATGACAATAGAAGATGGATGGATGGATGACAATAGAAGATGGATGGATGATGGATGGATGGATGGATGGATGGATGGATGGATGGATGACAATAGAAGATGGATGGATGGATGACAATAGAAGATGGATGGATGGATGGATGGATGGATGGATGACCTTGTTATGTAGGGAATATTTCCTCAAACTTCATGGGTTCTTTATTTTAATTGAAATTTGTTGATTTGCTGGCAGGAAGCAGCATAAAGTCAGAGCTGCAACTAATGATTATGTTCTCTCAATTAACCATTTGGTCGATTAAACATCAGAAGACAGTGAGAAATGACAAATCTGAGGAAATGGTTCTTACATAGAAACTCTTGCTAAAAATTTGTGTGTGTGTCAAAAATTGATTCATTCAAAATTGAAACACAAAACAACAAAAATGTCATCAACCGGTTCTGCTAACATGTTGTGGGATGCCATTTATGGTACCAAAAGAAACACTTTTTCACTTTTCCTTAGGGCAGCTTTGGGAGTTCTTAAAAGAACTGTTCGAGGACATGGTTCTTAAAAGAAACTCTTGCTAAAAGTTTCTTTTTGTGGACATAAAACCGGTTCTTTTATGGCATCACTGAAATGAACTACGTTTGGTTCCGGCTAGCACCTTTATTTTTCTCACTGATGTAATATTTGTGTTCAAAAGCTCACATTTTACACCCTGAAGTTTTAAAAGGTTCCTACAGATCTTAAAAACGTACAAGAACCATGCAAGCACCCCCCCGGAAAAAACCCCATAAAGTTATAAAACTGTAAACCATCAGCTAATTTTATTTCAGTACTGTTTATTTTCAGTAAGAAATCACCTCATTACAGGCAGGGAACATTACAGGCTGCAGCTCCATTTAATTTCAATAATGTTGCACTTAACAGACATAAACTTGTTTCCAGAGTCTGAACGGAGGTGATAAACTGATGTGTTTACAGCTTTAACCTCCTCCAGCTGAATGAAAGGAGCTACAGTCAGTGGAAACGGGATCGATGTGTAAAAACATGTTTGCTCGACGACTCACAGTTCATAGAAATCTTTGTCCCGTAATAGAATATCAGCAGGAGCCTTTTACCGAGCAAAAACACCCATTATCCTCCTCAGCTCGGCCAATAAGACTCCGGAGGCATCCATCAGCTCCTAGAACATTGATATGGATGATTTTATGAACTTGGCTGTGCAGCGAACAGTGAAATATTCAAGGTTTCGCCGTCCACTAATTTGTTTAAACAGGAGCTCGAGCTTCCCTCGACTCCATCTGCTGTGGTTCAGGTCCGTCTGGTACGAAGCACTGATCTCCACTTTCATTAGAGTCGAGACTGATTATGGATCAGCAGCATGTTGGTTTAAATATATATGAGGTGTTCTACATGAAAATGTCACCCAGAACCTCCTCAGAACATCTGGTTCTTCATCTCCAGTAACTTTATCAATGATCAGAGTTCTACCTTCATCCTGGGAATATTTCCAGAGTTCCAGGTCCTTGAAGTCCATAGAGGTGGGTCCAGATTTATCACTTTTAACGGACTTTTTCCATCATTTCTCAGAACTTCATCAGTCCAGCAAATAGACTGATGGTGAAACTACCCCAAAGACTGAAATTCAGCACAAAAAAAACCACACAAAATCACCACAAAAACAGACCAAACTACCCTAATATGTTCAACTTTGCAAGTAAAAACATGGAAAATGAACAAAAAAGGACCAAAATTACCACAAAAACGACACACAATCACCACAAAAACAGCACAAAAAGACACAAAATCAGGACAAAAAGAGTCAAAACTACCCTGATAGCTTCTAATTTGCCGGCAAAAACATGAAAAATTACCACAAAACAGGTGAAATTGCAACGAAAACTCAAAATCATCACCAAAAAAAACATGTAAATTCTCTACAGAAATGGGTCAAAATTTCACAGGTTTACATTTTAGGAGGAAAAACACATCTGAGTTCTGATAAAAACTGACTCCAGATCGGTTTAAATCCATCCAGGAGTCAAAATCTAAAGACTAAATCTCAGTTTCATTCATTTTTTCTAGAAGCAATTTTAAATATCAGTACAGGATCCACAAACTACTTCATTCCTTCCATTTAATTAACTTTACTTTTCTTATTGTTCTTGTGTGAGTTTTACCAGATCAACTAATAATTCCATCTGTTTCCTCTCTTTTGTTCATATGAACCTTTACCCACCAAACAAATCCACATTACAACAAGAAATTTAAACATCCTCATTCATTAAAATCAACTTCATTTATTTCTGTAAAAGGATTAAACCTACAAACTTCCAAGAGGAGGATTTTAGACGTTGAATAATGAACAGAGAAAAGCAGCAAATCCATGGAAACCCTGGAAGCAAAGAAGGTTAATTAAAAGAGAACTATAAAAGCTGCCTGTGGGGCTGAACGCTACAAAAACACAACTGTGAGTGTGAGTATTATGGGATGCATCAGCGTTTCAACAATAAAACTGCAGCAGTTTCATGATTTTCTGATGTTTCTGAAGCTCCATCTCCTCCCTGACCTCCTGCTGAAGCTCTTTAGAGCAGAACGTGAACATTAACACAAAAAAACATGTAAAACCAAGACAGAAAGGAGGAAAACTTCAACATTGTTGAATTTTTTCCATCATTTCTGAGCCTCAGAACTTCATCAGTCCAGCAGATAGATGGACGGCAAAACTAGTCAAAGGTTGAAAATCAGCACAAAACATGCAAATTTACCACAAAAACAGTCAAAATTACCACAAAGACACAAAATCACCTCAAAAAACAGGCAAAATTACCACAAAGACACAAAATCACCTCAAAAAACAGGCAAAATTACCAAACCCCCCCCCACAAAATCACCACAAAAACAGGAAAAATTACCCCGATAGGTTCAAATTTGCCAGCAAAAACATGTGAAATCACTACAACAATCAAAATTACCACAAAATCACCTCAAAAACAGCCAAAATTAACACAAAAAGACATACAATGACCTACAACGCCACAAAATCACCACAAAAACAGCCAAAATTGTCCTGATGGGTTCAAATTGGCCAGCAAAAACGTAAAATCACAACAAAGACTATAATTACCACAAAACAGGTGAAATTGCCACAAAAAGACACAAAATCATCACAAAAAAGATCTAAATTTCCACAAAAAGACGCAAACTCACCACAAAAAGGACCAAACACCTCAAAAAGACACAAAATCCCCACAAAAAGACAAAATTACCACAAAGACACAAAATCACCTCCAAAAGACACAAAATCACCTCCAAAAGACACAAAATCACCACAAAAAGACACAAAATCCCCTCAAAGACACAAAATTACCACAAAAATCACCTCAAAAAGACACAAAATTACCACAAAAAGACACAAAATCACCACAAAGACACAAAATCACCACAAAAAGACACAAAATTACCACAAAAAGACACAAAATTACCACAAAAAGACACAAAGTCACCACAAAGACACAAAATCACCTCAAAAACACACAAAATCACCTCAAAGAGACACAAAATTACCACAAAGACACAAAATCACCACATAAAGACACCAAATTACCACAAAGACACAAAATCACCTCCAAAAGACACAAAATCACCTCCAAAAGACACAAAATTACCACAAAATGACACAAAATCAGGTGACCGTTTATCTCACTGCTTTTAGTTTTAAAGATCTTTAACCTCCAGTGGCTCCAGACTGAACTTAATTAGTCTAATTAAACCAAACATTTAGTTCTAAAAGCCTGAACCTGCAACAGTTTCTGCTCTGCAGCTCAAAGAGGCGTCGGCTCCAAAACCTGCTCTTTGATTGCTTGATGAGTAGGTGGGGGGGTCTTGAATCTGATTGGACAATAGACGTGTGATGACATTCAGAGTAATTAAGGTAAATATTGAAGGAAGCAGAATTTTTTTGCTCATTTTAAATGTTCAGTATTGAGCCTGATGGTGTTTCTATAAACTCAGTCCTTGTTGATGGAAGAATCTTCAGGAAATCATCTTTATTTGCTGTTAACTTGGGCGACGCCCCCCTAGAGCTGCGATCTGATTGGTCAGTTTGAACTGAGGAGCTTCTCTATATAAAGGAGTGAACGAGGAGGGAAACTCTTTCAGCTGTTTGAGCTGTTAGGGGGAAACGTTTGAAGCTTTTGTGGGTTTTTGTTTGTCTTTTTGGAAGCTGATATTTGTTTTGGAGCTTAAAAATAAATTGCTTCCCATTTCTCCAGCTTACTGTTGATAACATCGTTTTGTCCTCCATGTGCCGCCTTAAATCTCTCCTCACAAACAAAGTTATCAGTTTTTAAAAGGTCATTCTGGGTAAACTTTAAGGCTTATATCAGCATGTTGGTAGGCGGCTGGTCAGACCTATTATAGATGATGGAAGGATCATTTTACACACATTTTAGTTGTTCAGTTTAATAGAAACTTCTTCAAAAGTCGTCCTAAATGACACAAACATTGTCCTGAATGACTGAAAATGTGTCTAATATGATAAAATGTGTCCAAAAGGAACCAACATTTGTCCAGACTGACACAGAAATAGTCTAGAATTACTCAAATGGTCAAAAACAACTTGAAAAATCCAAAGTATTTTAAAATTCTTTCAAAATTAGTTCAAACATTGTCCTGAATGACTAATGTCACAAAAAATGGTTCAGAATGACTTAAAGTCTGTCTAATGCGATAAAACTTGTCCAAACGGAGCCAACATTCGTCCAGAATAACACAGAAATGATCTAGAATCACTCAAAAACAAATTAAAATATTTGTATGTTTTTTTCAAAGTGAAAATTTTTGACAATTTTGAGTCATTTGAGAAGTTTTTGTCATTTCGGGTGAAATTAAGTAATTTAGGAGACATTTCTGATCATTTTGGGGGGTTTTTGGACATCGTTTGAATCATTTCACACAATTTGAGTTATTCTGGACAAGTTCAGGGGAAAGAAATGCATTCTGGGTAAACTCATATCAGCATGTTGGTAGTGGTCAGAACATTTATAGGTGATGGAAGGATCATTTTACACACATCTGATACCAGGATCCTCTATAGACACAATTCTGTGACCATAAAATCTTTCTATTAGTCATATTTTTACATAAATACTAAATAGTAGAGGTTACTAAAGGAATGAAGGCAGCAGCTGGAGGTTTTGGTTGAACATGAACTCTGTCAAACTGTCAGAAGAATTTCTTGTTTGGAAATTCAGCTTCACTCTAACAAAAACCCTAAAATCAGTGCAGCAGAACCCCAGCTGTTCTCAGTTCCATGTTTTCTTCTTTATCAGAACCTGTTTGACTGAACAAAGCAGCAGCTACATTATTCTAAAAACTCCATTTGTGCTCTGAGAGTCGTCGGCTGAAGTCTTTGTTCTCGTTTAGATTTACAGCCTCTTCCAGGCTGATTAACGTCGTCCATCATTTAGAAAGATCCGGCCCTCAAACTGAGTGTAAACCGTGGAATACCAACTAGCTGATGGAGCTCTGGAGCACTGATTAGTCTTTACAGCTACTATAGGAACACTTGAATGACTAAATACGAACCACTACCCATAGAGCATCCAACCATGTATACAGTATTTACTGTATTTTAGACTGGACTGCAACGATTTCATTATTAATAAATCTGATTTTAAAAATTGTCTATAAATCTGTTAATTATTCATCAGGTAAACTACTGTAAATAATTATTTTCAAATAACCCATATCAGTTTTACATCCGTCCAGGTGTCAGTCTAAAGATAAAATCTAGTTTCTGTTCATTTATAACCAGCTGTAATGATCAGTATTATGGGATGTATCCTAGTGTGAACAGTTTAGAGTCCTAGAAACAATAATTGGTTTTCTGGATGTGTTTCTGATAATTCACCAGAGAAAACTTTAAAAAGTGATTCTGGGGAAACTTTAGGGCTGGTTTAGTGTCTCCTCTAACCAGGACTTCCACAGTGAATGCATAGTCCTGACAGTGAAGCATGGAAGTGGGAATGTGATATGTGGCTGGAGAAAACTATAACAAGTGCATTCTGGGTAAAGTTTCAAGGCTGGTTTTGTGTTTCCTTTTGGTTGTTTTGTTTTTTTGTGGTCAGGAACACCACAGTGAATACATAGTCCTGACAATGAAGCACAGAGGTGGGATTGTGATGATATGAGGCTGGATGAAACTTTAAAAACTGCATTCTGGGTAAACTTTAAGGCTCATATCAGCATGTTGGTAGGTGGTTGATCAGAACTCTTATAGACGATGAAATGATCATTTTTATGCACATTTGATACCAGAATCATTTAACAGACACAATTCACTCTGTGGCAAAAATCTTTCAAACGTTGGCATGTTGTGAAAGTAACGTCTGGCAGTTAAATCAGCTTTGGTGTTTTCTCAACTTAACTGTTTTGTGGAGAAAATATTTAAGGAAGAAAAAAGTATTGAGATTATATTGTAGAAACCAGACTGTTCAGACGGGAACCTGAAAATCATCAGTTTTTAGCAGATAATTAAAGGCACATGATAGTCTCCGTGGAAACGATATGATGAGCTAGATGGCGCATAAACTGCTCTTTTTGTGGCTTTAAATGGACGCTTGACCACAAATAATTCAAATTTTTTAATGCAACTCACACAGACTTCAGCATTTCCACCGGACATAATCACATTTATTTGCACTAATGAAGGCAGCTTTTATCAAGCAGCGCATTGTATTTTTTTTTAATCTGGTTCCACTGACATGTGTGAGCCGAAGCAATTAGCCTCCATCTGGTTTAGTATTGGCTCATTTTCATTCAGTTCAGTCTGAAGCTTTTTCTGAATTACTGTACAAACAGAAAGACGCTCTTCGTTGGGTTCATTTGGACTGTGAGGCGTAAATCAAAAGTCTGAAGCCGAGATCCTTGATGTTAAAGTCTCATAATACCAAGATGTAATGTACAAAGTGTAATTATGCTTGTTCTTTTCCCCGTTTATTTATTTATTCCCCGGCTGGGTATTGATTTTAGCCTCCATTCGACCACGGCGACAGGCTCCGACATGATGAGATTTCTGGAGTTGCAGTGGTCGACCACTAATGGTAACACAATAACCAAAGCCGATGGCTCCCAACACAAAGCCAGCCGTCCATTTTAAATGTAATTGCTTTATGATTTACTGAAACACACGAGTCACCAAGAGCCGTGCAGCTAACACCCTGTAATGGAAAACCCTGCCCTCTGCTCGGAGTGGCGGTTAACGCTGATGCACGAAAGCCTTTTTATTAGGACTTGGGCGCATAGTTTCTATACCAACGTTTATCGATTTATCACTGCAGCTGCTCCATTAAAGCCCAATTCCATCTGAAGAAGCAGCACACTGTGTGATTGGACGAGTGCTAAAGCAGCGACGGTTGGACTGAGGCCTCGTAGTAACAGCTGGCAGGACAAACAGCGTTGCTACGCAGGACTCAAGTCCCAGAACATCCTCTATTCCAGCCAGTAAACTCAGGATCACAGGTACTGAATGTGCAGATTAACATCAGTAAACAGGCTGCAGAGAAACATTCTGTACAAAAACACTGGAAATCTGGCAGCAAAGGGGCAAGAAAAAACATCTTTAGAAACCATGGAATACTCTAATATTTAAATACTGTAATAAAAAACAGGAAATATGTGCACTATAGTGATATTTTTAATTGATTTACAGTTCCTATTAAAGAATTAACCCACTGATTTAACTTATTTTCCCCAGTCTGCTTCATTTGGCTTTTTGACAAAAACTTAGAAGGTTGTTGAAAAGCATCAGTCAGGACAATACAAGAACATTTCCAAGTTCCTGAAGATCTCTTGGAGTCCAGTTAAATCCATCATTAAGAAATGGTAGGAAGATGGAACATGAATAAATCTGACCAGAGCAGGACGTTAAGAGCTGAGAGACTAGAGAGGGAGGCCACCAAGACTCCTATGACTCCTCAGAAGGAGTTACTAGAAAGAGTAATTGACTATGACAGTTATTGACTATGGAGATGTGTTGTATATGAAGGTTTCTGCTAATTGTCTTAACATGCTGGATAGTATGTACCATGGAGTGCTGAGATTCATTATCAGATGTGGTCCCATTAAGGCTGGGTTATACTTTCCCACGAACGAGTCACGTGAGACAACGTGTTGTGCATTTATACTCCGTGCGGCGTCTGCTCCCAAACTGCAGGGGGCAGTGTATCGAAAACACACATCTACCACGGTACTAAACTAGAGTGGAAGAAAGTTTACCATGGTTTACGACTTCCAACATGGCAACACGTGCGTCTCTACTTCTTGAAGAAGAGGAATTTTGTTGTATTTATTTGCTGCTGAGACTGAAAAGAAAGAAGGTTGTCGATTCGTCCTTTGAATAGGAGGAGGCGAGATGAGGGCGAGTACAATGTACTAGTGAGGCCGATGCGTGGGATGGACGAAGAGGTACATTTTAAATACTTTGGGATGTCCTCCTCCAGATTCCTACTCCAGTTCTTTGTAATAACCAAATACATGAACAGCACTTACCTGTTGAAGCTGAAGCCCTGTGTCCCACAACTTGTTCAACGGTGTAGTCCAGGGTTGAGGCGCTGTTTGAGGACACCAAGGATGTGGAAGGCGAAGGTGAGGCCTGGAAGAGGCCCAGGTCCGATGAGCAGACTGTCGCCATATTGGCCGGATTCAGCGGTGATGGAGACAGGACCTCCCTGTCCAATTCCTCCACAACAACCTTTAAATATATATTAAATATAAATACGATTATTTTTTGCTGAAACAGTTAATTAGTTTTACTGAATATCTGCATTTTAGCAGTTAGCTTTCTTTTACAATGTAATTATCAATACACTTACTTCTTCTGCAGGAAAATTTGACTCCGCTTCCCTGTGTTTTATAAAGTTGGACAGCCAGCTGAGCTCTGTCCAAATCCTGGGGACATAGGTGTGTCCTCCTGGGTCTCCAATTCGCCGTTTTGTGCTCTTTCTGGCTTTCACTTACCTGTCCCTCAGGTTTTTCCAAGTTTTTTTTGGCCCACTCCTCATCTTTTCCGAGTGTGGCCGCTATTTCACACCAGGAATTAGAAATGAGTTTGGTATCTGCGTTCTCTGCACGAAGAGTCGTACAAATGCCTGTATTTCTGGACTTCAGCGACGAGTAGGTCTTGGTCCTCTGCCATGTTTTTCCGTGTGGCTGTGTCCACATGTAAAGGCCACTCGAGGGGGCGTGGGTGCGAAAATGACATCATTTTCTGCGCGGAGTCGCACGGACCTTGCATACGTGGAAAGCATAAAACAGGCTTTTCTCACCACTGTGAGCTCTATTCTAAAGTTAACTGGACATCTTTCAGTGCCCGACCTCTCAGTCATTGTTGTTTATTTACAGAACCATTCTGGGTATTGTTACTTCTTTGTCTCGTCTTTTAACAAGGAAACATTCAAGTCACAATCTCCAGTTTATGGATACTGTTACAACTTGGCTCCAAAAGCCGCAACAAAACCAGGAGACAACAATGGTGTGGTGACTAAAAACTGTTTATTGCCACGCAAAACAACCAATTGGGCATTAAAAATCCCAAACCAAAACCCAGAATCATGCTGCTGGAGCCCTGCACAGCAGCAGCTCCTGTCAGAGAACCAGCTTCAATGGAAGTGGGAGAGATTAAATGCAGTTGAGCCACTAGATCGCAGGTGTGGCTCAATCAGGTGACGACTGGAACAGACACACCTGGTGTCCAGGTGGAGGGTCGTCACAATACTCTGCAGTTTGTCGTCCCCAAAGTACGATCTGAACTGGGCAAGAAAACATTTAGGTTTTCTGCACCTGATGCTTGGAATAAATTACAATCTGAACTTAAACTTCCAGCCCTTGTTACACTGAAGGAATTCAAAGTTCTGGTGAAATCCTCAAAGTCTACCTGGTCTGTGTGCAAGTGTTTGTGTGAGCAAGTTTTAATGTTGTTAATTTTATCTGTTAACTGTTTTTAATGTGATGCTGCTGCTGCCCTCTTGGCCTGGTCTCCCTTGTAAAGGAGATCTGATCTCAACGGGACTAACCTAGTTAAATAAATGTTAAATAAAAAAATACCTTGATGCATTCTCCTGTGACTTCATGCTGCTGATTGGTCAGAGGAGTCAGGTCTGTGTTTAGTGAAGGTAGAGCTAATGCCACTGCATCTCTCTCCTCATAGAGGCGCTGAAGCATTTCCAGGGTGTTATTCCAGCGTATGTCCACTTCCAATTTGAGTTTCTTTACATTACGACCCAGTTGCTGCTGCATGTGGCTCAGCCTTTCTTTTGCAGTTGTGCTTGTTTTAAAGTAACCTACAATCCTCCTACTCATTGCTCTAATTTCCTCCAGACCAGAAGTGGCTTCAATGGAGTTCTTTACTACAAAGTTTCAACAGTCTGCAATGCATTTAGATTGCCTCAAATTCAGCTTATTGGCTGTAGCATTCATATTGCTTGTTGAATCAGTCACAGCGCATCTACTTCTGTTGCTAGACCCCACTCTATCAGTGATGCAGTTTCTGCAGCAATGTGGGCTGCTGTGAGGGTTCTTGGAAAGGCTTGGTCCCCAGAAAAAGTGTGGACAGCTGGTCATTCCGATTGATATAGTGGCAGGTGACAGCCAGATATGTGTCCATGTTAATAGACAGATACACAGACTATAGATACTTTATTAATCCTGAGGGAAATTCAAGTGTTCAGCAGCTTACATACAACAACATAAAATAATGAAAAGGCAGGTTAGAAACATTAAGAATAAAGGTTAGTATATACTCTGAAAATCTTGCTGTACAGTACTATACTATAAAAAAATTCTAATTTTAAAATCTATAGAATACTAAATGAAATTAAAATTCAATATACAGTATTTACACATTTCAAGGCACAGTGATTTAAAGTGAATTTAATGATTTAAAGTGACTTTGACAGGTAGTAGGAAAACAGTTACATCAAACTAGCTAAGGTGCATGGACAGTATAATAATAATAATAATCATAGCATTAGTCCTAATGTGTTTATGACTGTGGCCCCCCCGACCACTCGTTGAAGAGTTCTACAGTCTGATGGGGACTGAAGAGTTCCTGATCCTGAAGTGCAATAAGTTGATGAAATTATCTATCTTTAACTTTGTAGATGTTGTTAAGGCAGATTGTGAGGCGGAGATCGCCTGTTCCCTGGGCACATCCACAATCACGCTACTGGTGGGACATAATTGTCCCGGATTTCAGGGCGCAACAGTTTGTGCAAAACTTCCGCGCATCCTGGGAGTCATTCCAGTACATTTGCGACCAGACCAGAGACATCTTGGCGAATGAGGACACAAACTATCGCTTGTGCGTCCCAGTCTGAAAGTGGATTGCGATTGCCATCTGGAAGCTGCTACCATCAGTGTAGGACCATCAGCCATCTTTTCAGAGTAGGCCTGAGCACTGTGTTCAACTGTGTCCAGGAATTTTGTAATGCAGTCATCAATGTGATTCTTCCTGTACACATCACGACCCCTGATGCCACCAAATTAGTAGAAATGGCCAATTTTATAAAAAAAAAAAAATCATTGGAGAGCACCACAGTGTGTGGACACAATAGATGGCAGCCACCTGCCAATAATTGCACCAGAAGGTTCTCCTAAGGACTACAACAACCGCAAAGGATGGCATTCAGTTGTTCTGCAGGCAGTTGTGGATGGCAAAGGACTTTTCTGGGATGTGTGTGTTGGCTTTCCAGGGAGTGTACATGAAGCTAGAATACTTAAACAGTCACATTTGTGGCACATTTTAAGTGATGGACAATTACAGGGGCAAAACAAAATGACCATCTCTGGCTGTGATGTTGGACATTACCTTATTGGTGACCCAACCTACCCCATGCTCAAGTGGTTCATGAAGCCATTTTCTGACACTGGCAGACTGACTCCTGAACAGCACACTTACAACTACAGGCTGAGCAGTGCACCATCTGTGGTATAAATGGTTTTTGGGAGATTAAAAGGATGATGGAGGTGCCTCCTGAAAAGAAATGAGTGCAAACTGGAGCTGAGCAAGAAAGTGGTGCTGACCTGCTGTATACTTCATAATATTAGTGAGGAACATGGGGATAACACTGTAGAGGAGCTCCCACACAGACATGTTAACATTCAGCCTTCTCTCCAGCCATTACCTGACCATGATAATCCAGAAGGGACTGACATTAGGGCAGCTTTGATGGAATATTTAACCATGCTGATGAGTGATGTTTTTCATGTGACTGAAGTCATGCTGTTTTCTGTGGATATTGATTGATGTGAAATACCCACCACTCTTGTTACCATTGTTTAAAGAAATAGTTTGAGAGGAGGAAATCACTATTGCATGCTTCTACTTAAATGCCCTACTTTCATGATATATCACTATTGCATGAACTTCTTACATATTCCATACATTTTCACCCAAAGGTTGATTAGCTTTTTGGGAGTAATTTATGTAGACATGCCATGTAAGCACACTTCAACAATACATCTGCAACAGTAGTGCAGTTTATCTCACTAGCTTGGTGTGACAGTATAAAACATATGACACAAAACAAGCATCTCTCATCAAATTCTTTATTCACACACTTATATATGCTCAAATTGAAAACTTCAAAAACACAACACAATTACAAATTAAAAGTATAGTAAGTATTGGTAGACCTGGATTTTGCTAATAAATCAGCGCATGAAAAATTCAACACCTCAGGGTGAACTATTGTCCCTTCATTACCCTAAGAGTCAATAACAGTAATTAGACACTGGCAAACAGATTGTTCAGTCGCTGGTTCATTCTCTGCTCTGTAATATTTATGTCTCCTCCATTAATGCTCATTGTAACCCAACACTGTTCTTCAGCCGATCCTCCATTTACGTCCAGATTTATGTCAGTGTTTCCACAGTAAAGGCGATTAGCTCTCTGATCAGCTCTGCTTAAAGAGCCCAGACTCTGATTTAATGATGAGGAAACCAACCAACAGAACATCTGCGGCTCCAATTAAAAGCAGCTAAAAGTTCAATGAAGCTGCACCGAGGCTCAGAGTTAAAGTTAAAGTTGGTAAAACAGCTGTAATGTGAACAAAATCCATCATCTGTGTTCACCATCGTGGTAAAAAATGAAGAAATGACCAAAGTTCTTGCAGTTCATCCTGTGAGGAGCATAAATGTAATTAAATTATCTCACCTGTGTCATGAAAAGAAAAAGATTGTCTATAAACATAAAACAAACAGAGAAACTGACCCTTGAAAGTCACTTTGTCACTTTGGAAACTCTGCAACTGCTGCAACACATCAGAAACACTGAAATATCTGAGGAGAGGAATAAAGAGAATCAGTTCCCAGAAACAACAAAAGATCATGTGGTCATTATTTTTCCATGAGACGCAGCTTGTTTTTGCAGTGGTTCATATTTAAACAGCTAAAGCCGGAGGTTCAGTCTGATGAGAAGAATTCTGGCTGGAGGGGAATGAAAAGCTTTTCACGGTAGGAAATGTTCGCCAGCAGGGGTGAAATCATAAATCCTGAGTGCACAGTGAAGCTGAACTCTACGGAGTAATTCTAGGAATTTATTCCCACCATTAAATGAAATGCAGGGTAGCAATCTAAAAATTCTGATTTAGATAACCCTCTTCAGTTCCAAACATTATTCTGATGGCTTGTTGGTGCATCAACTTAATATTGTGTATAATTTAAACTCAGATTTCTGCATTAGTTTAATTTAAACTAAAGTCAAGTTGAGATAACTTAGTGGAACTTTTCTTTACCTTGAATTCAACATGTAAAGTCCTTTATCTTAAAATTCCTGGACATATTCAGAGTTCAGATGAGTTGTGTCAACATAATAATGTTGGAAATTACACCAATTTAATATTTGGTATAATTCAAACTCAAATTCCTGCATTAGTTGGTTTAAAACTAAATTCAAATTGAGAAAACTTAATTTAACTTAAGTTTTTCTTCACATTGAGCTCTCAGCTTCAAACACTGCTTTAATAAGTTTTGTTCACATAATAATTCTGGTTATAATACCAACTTAATATTGTAAATTAAAGTGAACTTTCTGTGTTAAATGATTTAAAACAACATTCAGGTTCTATTCACATAATTAAATGGGCTTGACAGCTTCATTTTTCTCCTTGAGTTCAGGATTTCCCTTCCTATTAAGTTGGAGCAACTTAATTTTTAACATTTGCCAACCTAAAACCTGTTAATTATAATTTAGTAAATAAAAGAAAAAAAGAACTTTTAAAAAACATGTGAATACTGGTTAGAACACCTTTAATTCAGCAAATAATCAAGTCAAAAACTTGTGTTTATTCTACTAATCATGTAGTAATTAAAGAAACATCTGACTGTAGATGAAAAGCCACTTCCATTAATTCAATTGAGTTTATTTGTTGAACATAATTCCATTAGACAGTTCGGACAAACGGTGTTTTGATGAGTTCTGTTGACATAATAATGTTGGAAATTACACCAATGTGTAATTTAAACTCAAGTCAAACTGAGAAAACTTAATTAAATAAAATTTTTTTTTTAAAAGTTATTTTTTTGGCTTTATTTAGGCACAGTGAGAGAGAGACAGGAAACGGGGGAGAAGAGTCGGGGGAAGACATGCAGGAAAAAGGCCACTAGCGGGAATCGAACCCGGGCCGCTGCGTCGGGGACCAGCCCTGTACATGGGTCACCCTGCTTAACGCGTTGAGCTATACAGGCACCCTAATTAAATCAATTTAAGTTTTTCTTCACATTGAGCTTTCAGTTTCAAACTGCTTTAATTAGTTTTGTTGACAAAATAATTTTGGTTATTACACCAACTTAACATTGTAAATTACAGTAAACTTTCTGCGTTAAATAATCTCAAACAACATTCAAGTTCTAATCTCATAATAGGACGGGAAATCCTGAACTCAAGCCAATTTAATTAAGTTGGAACAACTAAATTTTCTAAATTTGCCAACCTAAAATCCTGTTATAATTATAGTTTAGTAAATAAAACAAAAACAGAACTTTAAAAAAAAAAAAAAAACGTGAATGCTGGTTAAAACCCCTTTAATTTAAGAAATCAAGTCAAAAACTTGTGTTTTTGCTACTAATCATGAAGTAATTAATTGTAGATGAAACGTTAATTCCATTAACTAGTGTAGTTTATTTGTTGAAAATAATTTCATCCAGAGATTTCAGACAAACACTGTTTTGATGAGTTGGTTCAACATGATAGTGTTGGAAATTCCAAAAATTTTATATTTGGTGTAATTTAAACTCAAATTTCTGCAATAATTAAATTCAAGTTGAGAAAATTAATTAAACTTAAGTGTTTCTTCACCTCGAGGTCTCAGTTTCAAACACTGCTTTAAAAAGCTGTGTTCACATAATAATTCAGGTAATTACACCAACTTAACATTGTAAATTAAAGTGAAATTTATGCCTGAAATGATTTAAAATAACATTCAGGTTGTAGTCACATAATTAGATTGGCTTGACAGCTTCATTTTTCTCCTCGAGTTGGGGATTTCTTGCCCTATTAAGTTGGATCGACTTAATTTTTAAAATTTGCCAACCTAAAAACTTGTGTTGTAATTAATTATGATAATTTAGTGAATTAATAATGTGAATACTGGTTAAGATACATTTAATTCAGTAAATAATCAAATGAAAAACTTGTGTCTATGCTACTAATTATGTAGTTATTAAAAATACGTTTGACTGTAGATGAAAAGCTAATTCCATTAAGTCAGTGCAGTCTTTTTTGTTGAAGGTAATTCCATTAGAAGTTGCTTGAACTAGAAAAAAGGATGCAAACTGTTGAATTAATGTTTTTCTTGAGCCCAAACATTATTCTTTAGAGGATAAAATGGTTAAATATGTGTCTAATGGGTTCTATTTAAAGTGGCTCAGAGGAGTCAGCAGCTGTAGTCGACTGTAATCACTCAGAAGTTAACACAACTTTTTACATCAACACTGACAATTCTAGTTGCTGTATGTATATCTTTAATCCCAGTAGATTTTGTCTGCGGAGGATAAAATGATCAAATATTTATCTGTGCTCAGTCACAGGAGAATTTAATGTCTCTGTGCAGATGGTTCAGTAAAATAATCCCACATTTTACTGCCTGCATCAGTTTTTACAGTCCAGGCCTCTCGTCGGTCCAGAAATGCCACAAAGTGCCGGCTGCCATCTAATTGCTTGGCAGAGGGAGAAGTCATGGACTGCAGCCAGCGATCGGTTCGTCTAATGGCTGGAAGTGGCCGCTGTGCTGCCGTTTCTATGGAAATCCTCCCACAGAATTACTCCTCTGAACAGCGAGCAGCTGCAGCTAAATGCTGTTATTCCTCATTTACAGCTTGTTCTCTTCACCATCAGCTGAATGAGATTCTCTGTCTTCAGCCTCTTTCTGCTGGACTGGAAACATCTGGCAATATTTCCATTTCTTTACCACGTTTGATGTGTGTTTGGGCTCATTGTCTGGTTGAAACTTCCAACTGTGTCCAAGTTCAACCTTCTGCTGATGGTTTTAGGTTTTCCTGAAGAATGTAGAGGTGATCCTCCTTCTTCATTATTCCATTTACTTTGTGTAAAGCTCCAGTTCCACAGAGCATGATACTGTCACCACCATGCTTCATGGTAGGTTTGGTGTTCTTCGGATTAAAAAAAAGATCTGCCAAAGACAATCTGAAACCAGTCCTCAAAAAGTCTAAACCAGGACCAAAATCAAACCTAAACCAGTCCAAAAAAATATTCAGAACCAGTCATAATACAGTCTTAAAACAAAACTGAAACTAGTTTTAGAAATGGTCTGGAACCAGTCCTAAAAAAAGTCCAAACTAGTACAATATCAGGACCAAAACCAGACCTAAACTACTCCTGGAGAAAAAAAGTCCAAGAACCCGTGCAACACAGTCCTAAACCAGTCCTCATCCAGGACCAGATCCAGAGTCAAATAAATCCTAAACCAACTTTAAATCACATCCAAAACCAGGAGAACCAAGACTGAAACCAAACATAAACCAGTCCCTATTATATTATATTATATTATATTATATTATATTATATTATATTATATTATATTATATTATATTATATTATATTATATTATATTATATTATATTATATTATATTATATTATATTTAGTGGCGGGACGCGATAAAAAAATTAATCTAATTAATTACAGGTTTTGTAATTAATTAATGGCAACAATTGCAGTTTTGTCAAATAGCAATATTTGACACAATAAATGAAGTTTTTCCAATTCAAATAAAATTGTGGTTGACACTTGAATCAATGAATAGAATGAATAGAGTGATCAGAAAACTCTTTGTTGTACAATTTGCACAAAACCAGGCTTTTAATCCAAGCTGCCAGCAGGAAGATTTTTAAAAGGAAACTTTCTGTCCAACAAGCTCAATCTCCTCTTCCTTCACTGTTCACCAGTGCCTGACTTCACTCAGTGCTTCCTGTGCTTCTTCTTCATGGCTACAAACAGACTTTAGGTTCATTACCGCCACCTACTGGGCTGGAGTGTTCATCAGAGTTACTGGTGTGCCACAAATGAGGGAACTGAGGAGGGTGCAATTAATTGCGTTATCAGGTGTAACGCGTTATTTTAAGTTGTAATTAATTAATCGAAATTAACGCGTTAAAGTCCCAGCCCTAATTATATTGTATTATGTCTTTTTTTTTTTTTTAACCCCAAGAACACCAAACCTACCATCAAGCATGGTGGTGGCAGTATCATGCTCTGTGGCTTTCTAGAAGGGCTTTGGACTGGTTTCTGGTCTTGGACAGGTCTTGAACTTTATTTGGAAGTAGTTTAGGTTTGGTTCTGGTCCAGATTTTTTTTACTGGTTTTGACTTGTATTAGGACTGCTTTCAGACTCTATTCTGATTGGTTCTGAACATTTCTTTGAGCTGGTTCAGGTTTGATTTTGGTCCTGGTTTTAGATCTTTTTAGGACTGGTTTCAGACTGTCTTGGGTGGGTCTTTTTTTTTTTTTTTTAACCCCAAGAATACCAAACCTACCATCAAGCATGGTGGTGGCGGTATCATGCTCTGGGGCTTTCTAGAAGTGCTTCTGGACTGGTTTCAGACTGGATGTTGGACTGGTTCTGGACTTTCTTGGGACTGGTTTATGTTTGGTTCCAGTCTTGATTCTCCTTGTTTTGGATGTGATTTAAAGTTGGTTTAGGATTTATTTGACTCTGGATCTGGTCCTGGATGAGGACTGGGGTTTTTTCAGGAGTAGTTTAGGTTTGGTTTTGGTCCTGATTTTGTGCTGGTTTTTGACTTTTTAGGACTGGTTTCAGTTTTGTTTTCAGACCGTATTCTGACTGGTTCTGAACATTTTTTGGACTGGTTTAGGTTTGAATTTGGTCCTGGTTTTAGACCTTTTTAAAACTGTTTTCAGACTGTCTTGGACTTTTTTTTAGGAGTAGTTTAGGTTTCCTTTTGGTCCTGGTTTTGTATTGGTTATTGGCTTTTATTAGTACTGGCTTCAGACTGTCTTGGACTTTTTAAAGGAGTAGTTTAGGTTTTGGTTCTGGTTTTATGCTGGTTTTCTGTATTTTTGTGGCCTGGTTTCAACATAATTTACTACGTTTCTAGTTTGAAGTGAGAAAGCAATGCAGGAAAAACTTTAAACACAAACTTTGTGACGGATTTACAAACAGCAAACATCCAGGATGGACGCGTCTTTTAAATAACCATTCGTCTGAATTTACCTGGATTGTTTTTGTCGTCTGACATTTTTCCAAATTGCTGTCGAGCAGTTTTCTGCTCTGCTGGTTGACTGATATTTATCTGCCTGTTTTCTTCGACCTGCAACAACACAAACATCAGTCCATCTTCTTTTATTTCCATCCAGATGTCTTGTTCCTTCGTGTTTTCCTTCCTTCTGGAGTGCAGCTTCAGACAACATTACATCTGACATCTTTCCTCCACATCCAGGCTGCGGAGGACAAGCTGTGCACAGTAGTTCTTCACCTCCTGAACAGCTGCCAACATTCTTCCATGACAGCTGGATGGAGGGAAATGCTCCAACAACCCTTCAGCAGCAGAACTGAAGGTTTGAGTTGGCAAACATCTGCCTCCTGGAAATAAAACTCCCCGAGCTGCACTTTGAAGTCCTACTGAGTTCAGGCGGTGCAGAAATCCATCCCAGAATCATCTTCACATGGCTTTATAGGTTTATTCTTGACACGGCTGCTTGGTTTTTCTTCACACTTCACTGAAACAAGACATCTAATCACATTTTTCACTCATATTCTGAATCTTACTTATGTCTATAGAGGAAGAAAATCTGCCTGCATTTATCAGAGATTTTATTCTGCCAGTAAACGGGCATTTTTATGATGAATCTTATTGTCAAACGTCATTTAAATAACAAATAATGTGGTGAAATGATGAAAAAGCTGAAGCTGCAGAAGGTTTTCTGAATAAAGCTCAGAGTTTCAGGAAAATGTGATGATTCTGATTCTATTCACTGGAGTTACTGCACCAGAACTAACAGATCAGAAACTGACATCTGACTTTATTTAGTAATTTATGCTGCAATAATCTAAGAAATAAATGAAATTAACTTGTTGATTAAAGCCTCAAAAACTCCTCCATGAAGTCATATCAACACATCCAAGATTTATTTATCTGGCTTCAAGAAATCTTTAAAAAAAAAAAAAAGACGTCACACGAAGCTAGTTATGAACTCAGTAAGGAAACCAAAAACAAGAAAAACTGGGACTAATGTCCACATCAAAAATCTGATTTTTTACAAATAGTATTTCGCTGTTTGACTGTATTTGAAACGATTTCTTAAGAGAATATTAGAAGTTTTAATGATATATACGTAATCACTAGATATTTTTAGGATTTTTTTGGAAGATTTTTACTAATTTTTTTGAAAATATTTACAAGAATTTCTTGCCAGATTTGGGGGATTTTAAAGGGAAACTTTTAAGGAATTATTGCAATTTTCTTCCTGAAGGTTTTTGCAAATTTTCAGAAATTTGGGGAATTTTTTTGCTGAATATTTGGATTTTTTTCAGACAAGGAAATAATACTTTTTGGTGCCCGTAAATGAGGACAACAGGAGGGTTAATATTCGTTATAAATTGTAAATACCAGCAACTTTTCACCTCATTTCCTCAGTCATCTGTCTTAGTGACACTAACTGTAAAATAAGAGACCAAATATTTCAGGATGTGATTTTCAGGATCCCTTTAATTCAGTTCTGACTCTTGTTTAGTTCAGCCATGATAAAAGTTTCCAGCCTGTGACACAGTTCAGAGTTTTACTTCTTTAACTTTTCCAAGGATTCTTGTGTTTCTGTCTGATATTTGCTGAACGTTTCTGCATCGTCGAACCTCAAATGATCCTCTGACTGATTCTCGGCTGGAAGCGAACGACGTTTATAACAGAATCTTCTCCTCCAGATGTCCTCCTGCTCTGAGCTGAGGAGGATTAAAGCAGCAGAAAAGTTTCCTCCTTTTATCCTCCGACAGACCAAGGAGGAAAATAAAAATTCATCTTCATCATGAAGCTTTAGGAGCTGCAGCATCCAAACATTTTATTTATGGTGTGAATTTGCCTTAACCCTCCAGTTGTCCTCATTTACAGGCACCAAAAAATATTGTTTTCTAGTCTGAAAAATATCCAAATATTCAGCAAAAAAATCCCCCAAATTTCTGAAAATTTGCAAAACCTTCAGGAAGAAAATTGCAATAATTCCTTAAAAGTTTAGGTTTTATTTTCAAAAACAATCCCAAAAATTTGGCATGAAAATATTTTCAAAAAATGAGTAGAAATCTTCGAAAAAATCCTAAAAGTATCTAAAGTGATTCCATATATATCAGTAAAACTTCTAATATTTTCTTTAAGAACATTCACATAAAAATCAACCAAAATCCAGCGAAATTCGCTGGATTTTGGTTGATCTTTATGTGAATGTTCTTAAACATTTTTAACATTTCTTTTTTTTCACCAAAAAATTTTCAAATATTTCTCAAAAATGTTGAAAATGTGGACATCAGAAGTTTCACTGTGAATATATATATATATATTTTTTTTCCACATTTTCAAACTTTAAAACGGGTAAATTTTGACCCGCAGGACGACATGAGAGTTAAAACAGAAAAATGATGGAATATATAACTTTATACGACTCCAGCAAATATTAAGTAACATAATAATTAATTAATTGACTAATTAAGAACTAAAATTACAAAAATATGCATTAAAAAAACAACAAAAATAACTAAATCACTGTAAAACTGAACAAGTTCACAGTTCAGTTCAATTTAAATTCATCTTAACTTCTGCATAAATATTTAAAGTTGTTAATATTTATACTTTCTACTTATTATCATTCCACGTGGAAAACACTTCTATCATTCTCTAAGCCTTGTTTTTGATTTTCTGTGTATTATTCAGTGTTTTATGTATTTTTGGGATCATATTTTAAGTGATTTTATTTTAATAACTAGATATTTGAAGACTTTAACTCTGGAAAACTATGATGGACATTTTTTCACAATATTTCACAAAATAAAGTGTTATACTTTTGTTAGTTCTCATATATCTTAGAGCCTAAAGTTGAGCAGATTAAACCTCAACATAACGACGCTCACATTCTGATGTTTAGCGTCTTGAACCGGAGCTGCAGGTAAAAATAATTTCTATCATCCGTCGTTCTGATGACTGATCTGATCTTTCTGCAGCAGCTTTCAGGAGGAGATGATCTCAGGAGACTCGATGCCGCTGTCAGAATGAAATGACATTTTAACATCTGCTAATGGATCCAGAAACACTCAGACTTCATCCAGTTTGTGTTTTACAGCACTGAAATCTAAATACTGATAATTAATCCACAAATTTTACTGCTGGAGGAGCTTCTTAAAGTCTCTGGACGATGTTTCTCGTTTCACATTCTGGGCGAGGGAGTCTATCGTCGATGAAAAGTCCTGAATTTCTATGGCTGGTTGATCAGACGTCTAAATATTCCTTCAGAGAGGACAAACAGAGCGACGTTTAATATTCCAGTCAGGAGAAGGAGCAGCTGATCTCCATACTGAGCAGAAGGTTCATTCCATTTAACCTTCAGCTGCATAAATCACAGTAAACTGATTATAAACATAAAGGAGCTTTACATCCTTTAAAACGGGTCGAAGGAGAATCTCTCTGGAGCTGAATGTCTCACATATGAAATATAAAATAATAGAAGGATCCAGTGATGATTTTATCTGGAGTCATTCTGAGCAAATTTCAATCAGTCAAAATTTGGTCAAAATGGCACAAAAATGGCCTGAAATGACTCAACATTTGTGCAAAATTACAAAAAAAATGGACTAGATTGAGCATTTTGTGTCTATATAGCAAAGAACTAAAATTTTGTCTTCGTACACATCAGTGTTCCTCTGTTCTGTGCTTATTTCCAGAGTCTGAAGTATGAAAACTTTCAATAAAATCAGCCTCAGATGTTGTTGAATTTCCTCAAGAATCAACATGAAGCAGCTTCTAACACACAACATCTAACATCAACATCTAGACCTCCACGAACATTTAGACCTCTATGAACACCTAGACCTCTATGAATATCTAGACCTCTATGAACATCTAGACCTCCATGAACATTTAGACCTCTATGAATATCTAGACCTCTATGAATATCTAGACCTCTATGAACATCTAGACCTCTATGAATGCCTAGACCTCTATTAATGCCTAGACCTCTATGAACATCTAGACCTCTATGAACATCGAGACCTCTATGAACATCTAGACCTCTATGAACATCTAGACCTCTATGAACATCTAGACCTCTATGAATGCCTAGACCTCTATTAATGCCTAGACCTCTATGAATATCTAGACCTCTATGAACATCTAGACCTCTATGATCACCAACATCAAGACCTCTATGAACACCAACATCTAGACCTCTATGAACATCAACATCTAGACCTCTATGAACATTTAGACCTCTATGAACACCAACATCTAGACCTCTATGATCACCAACATCAAGACCTCTATGAACATTTAGACCCCTATGAACACCAACATCAAGACCTCTATGAACATCTAGATCTCTATGAACATCTAGACCTCTATGAACACCAACATCTAGACCTCTATGAACATCAACATCTAGACCTCTATGAACATTTAGACCTCTATGAACACCAACATCTAGACCTCTATGAACACCAAAATCTAGACCTCTATGAACATCTAGACCTCTATGAATGCCTAGACCTCTATGAACACCTAGACCTCTATGAACATCTAGACCTCTATGAACATCTAGACCTCTATGAATGCCTAGACCTCTATGAACATCTAGACCTCTATGAACATCTAGACCTCTATGAACATCTAGACCTCCATGAACATTTAGACCTCCATGAACATCTAGACCTCTCTGAACACCTAGACCTCTATGAACACCAACATCTAGACCTCTATGAACATCTAGACCTCTATGAACATCAACATCTAGACCTCTATGAACATCTAGACCTCTATGAACACCAACATCTAGACCTCTATGAACATCAACATCTAGACCTCTGTGAACATCTAGACCTCTATGAACACCAACATCTAGACCTCTATGAACATCTAGACCTCTATGAACACCAACATCTAGACCTCTATGAACACCAACATCTAGACCTCTATGAACATCTAGACCTCTATGAACACCAACATCTAGACCTCTATGAACATCTAGACCTCTATGAATGACAACATCTAGACCTCTATGAACACCAACATCTAGACCTCTATGAACATTTAGACCTCTATGAACATCTAGACCTCTATGAACACCAACATCTAGACCTCTATGAACACCAACATCTAGACCCCTATGAACATCTAGACCCCTATGAACACCAAAATCTAGACCCCTATGAACATCTAGACCCGTTTGAAAAACATCTAGACCTCTATGAACATCTAGACCCCTATGAACACCAACATCTAGACCTTTATGAACTCCAGGTTCTGGTTCCTACCAATGAGTCCACATCAACATTTAGTCTGAATTACACAAAATTACTCCAAATTTGTTAAAAATGACAAAGAAATGATGTGAAAAGACACAAACATGGTTTAAAGCTTTATTTATTCAAAGGCCGTAACGTACGATAATCTGTATTCTATTAGATATATTTTAGAAACTGTGAAAAAAACAATTCAACATAAAAATAAATTTAAAAAATTGCCTGTCTCAGTGTTTTCATTCGAATAAATCCAGTCATTGCTCTAAACTGAGCTTCATGAACATGTGTTTTGTTTAGCGTTTCTTTTTAGAATCTTATTTTTGGCTCCAAAAGCTTCAGATTTTATATTTTTAATCATATTTTGTAAAAAGCTGCACACCGCTGTTAGAAATCCACTTTCATTTTTGCAGTAATTCATCCCAGGCCTTTATAATGTTTTCCTGAGAGGCTTCTGCTGGTTCATATATTTTAATATAAATGTGGAACCTGGTGACTCTAAAATGAATCCAGTGATGGAAAATAAATTCCGCTGCTGAGTCACCGCTCTGGATCAATAATCATAGATTTGCTCTTTTCATGGCAGGAAAATGTTCCTTTTAGTCTTTGTTTGTGTTTCAGACTTTATTTAAAACAGAACAGATTGAAGGTGAGTCATTATTTAGCCTCTAAATGTCACCGTTCCTCCTGCTGTTCAGGTAGAAGCACAGAGATCAGCTGATATTCTCCATGTTTCTGACCTGTAGATGTTTTAAATAAAGTGAAGTCCAGCCTCCGTCCGTCCTCCAGTGAGTCAGCAGCTCTGACGGAAGCTCAGGTCGTTCCACGCTAAATGATCTGGAGTCTTTCCAGAGTCTTGGCAGGAACTCAGAGCAGAAGATAAACTCCATCAGATCCTTCCATCATAGAGAAGCAGCTTTAACGAGTTCGTTCACGTCTCAAGGAGAGAATCTGTTTTAACGATTCTGAGGACAGGAAATAAAAGAGGAGCTTTCATCAGCTTTTATATTATTATTATATTTTGAATGATTATTATATTAGTCTTTAAGGTTCCTCCTCATTCTGTGTTCTGATTCTGGACTCAGATTTTAACATCCATCTGTGATTGTTTCCAACCTGCACACAATAATCAGATTTAACAACAACTTTTATTTAGAAAAAACACTGAAGAATTATTTAAAAGAGGTTCTTTATGAACTGAATTAATCCACGAAAAAATTCATCAAAAATGGTTCTTTAGAAAAAACTGTTTATTTCCTGCTGAAATTATTTTATTGTTGGTTCCAGTAGAACCTTTATTGTTCTGAGTGTAATATTAAAATAAAAACCTACTAACAGACGAAAAAAACTCCAACCTCCACCTTCATGTTTCATGATATTTAAAGTATCTCTGTGTGCATTTATTAGATTTATTATATTATTTTATTATATTTACAGCATCACTGTGTATATTTATTATATTATTATATTTTTGTTCCTGAACTCGGTTGAATTTAGTTTCTTCTGATGTTTTTCTGTCGATCTGATGATTAAATCGGTTGTTTTCTGAGACCAGCTGCTGTTTTTCCTCTTGTCAAACGTCATTAAATCTTCTCTTGTTTTCTTTGTTTTCCTCTGAAATCGTCGCTGATAGTTTATTTATCCTGAAGGTAAATCCAGGAACTGATAATTCTCATTAAACTCTGAACAAACAGCAGCTGGTTTCCTCCTGAACTTTAAATATTAATAATAAACTGAATATCTGACGAGGTTTTAAACAGAATCTTTTATTAAATGTTGAATTCAGAGACGATAAACTCAGATAATGTCTGAGCTGCTCTAAAATCCTCTCATTCTGATCTAAGATGGAAGTTTAACTGATAAATTAATTTTATTTCATTTTTTAATTAAATTCTTAAAATTATTATCAGGCAATAATCCAGAGTTACAGGAATCAATAAAATTCAGTTGATCCAACAAGTTATTTCACATAATTAAATAGACGACTCTTTTAAATATTAAGTCGCAGTTTTTAGCTCCTTTATGTTTTTATTTTTATCTGTAATTTTTATTAATTTGCAGATCATATTCCATGAAGAGAAAAAGAATGGAATAACAATTTAAAATAATTATTCAGCATTTTTCAGTCCATATTGTTTTCTTTTTTAATTAAAGGGACAGCAAACGTCTGTAAATGCAATTAAATACGTTCAAATGTGTGTGAATGAAAGTTATTAGAATCCACAAACTGCCTTCAGCTGAGCAGAATCCAAATTAAAGTCATTTAAAACAGTTAAATTACAGCTCAAATCCACGTTTTACTGTGAAAATGGAAACTAATGAGTGTGTTTTTAATGAAATCATCAGAATATTCCAACAAAAAGAAGCGATTAAAGCTGTGATTCTGCTGTAAAGTCGTTGATCAGTTTCTCAGCAGCGACTCAGGATGAAATCTTGTTTGTTTTCTGACGGTGAGGAGCTCATCTCTATTCTCAGCTCGTTCCAAACATGTCATTACATGTTCCTGCTGAAGGTGTAAAATGATGGATATTAAATCTGCGCTGACCTGATGTTTCTGCTGAATCTAAAGCTGTGATCAGTAGAAACCTGGAAGCAGCTGCAGCAGATGTTTGAAATAAAATGTCAGAAAAACACGTCACTGACCTGATTAAAGATCTGAACTCTGATCTGTGGAGCTTTAATCTGAAACCTGCAGCTGAACCTCACCTTCACTGGCTTCAGATCAGTTTTTACCAACAGAATACGTCATGATGAAGAGGTAAAGACAGTTTATTCTTTTAATTAAGGCTCCATTATTTCAGAAAAATAAAGATTCTAGCAGGAAACACAAACAGAAGAATAATTTCTCTTCAAAGATCCATTTCTAAACCAGAACTCAGATCTTCAGAGGAGGATGTTTGTGGACTCGGTTTAATGAAGAATCTGTTTTTAAAGTTGGTTCTTCAGTCATTTTTTTAACTAAATATACGATTCTTTGAACATTTTAAATTAAACTATTATATCTAAATTGAATGAATGATCACATGAACAAAGTTATTGGCTCTTTATTAAAGTTCTGTTTTACTTCATTCAGTTACAGAAAAATGTTTTTAGAGCAAACTTGGACAAGTTTCAAGTTGTTTTGGACAAATAATAAGCCGTGAGCACACAGACCAAATTATCTCAAACTGATCCAAAAGACTGAATAAAGAACCCATCCACACAAAAAATCATCTTTTTTGTGTTTAATAAAGAAACTTTCCTGGTTTTCTGAGGTTTTTATTTAAATGCAGCCTCATAGAATCACCACTGATGAGATGAATCCAGTTTATTCCTAAAAGCAGCTGTTTCATGATTAATCTGAGTTCTGCTGTCATCATATGAGGCCTGATTGTTTCTGAGCAGCTTCTTTAAATCTGCTTTTCTGTTTTCCAGCAGAGATGCTTTAAATCAGTCTGTCAGCAGCAGCCAGAAATCAGATTCAAAGTCTGACGGAGGAGATTCAGCGTCTCTACATGTTATTTTCCTCCCAGTGAGTTGAAATTTTATCCCCAGAATAAATGATTTTAAATGTTTGTTTTACAGAATAATTCAAATTTGTGTCTCTGGGACGTTTCTGGAATAATTCCTCCTGAATGCAGAGTTCCTTGTTTCCGCCTCAGACGATAAAATGAAATAACTGGAGGAAGAAAAGACAATTAGCTGAATTATCTTAACCTGCTTTTAATTCAGCCTCGATGCACAGAACAAGTGGAGGAGATTTAATGAGTTTCTGCAGGAAATAAAGAAGAGGAAACACCACAGAGCTGCAGTTTGATGGACTGGAGAAGGAAACAGTAATCTGATTACTGCTGCAGGAGGTGAAGTCCTGCTCAGCTCTGGTTTATATTCTTCTCTCCTGTAATCCTGTTTTTCCAGGAGAACGTGGCGTCTGTGATTCATCACTGTCAGATTCCAGTTGGTTCAATTCATAGAAAACAATAAATCCATGAACTTAATTCCTGTCCAGTCCGGAGAAACAATCCCGGAGCTTTTCACAGCCGAGCAGCATCGTTCTGCAGCGTTCTGAAGCTCAATTACTGCTGGACGCTGCAATAAATCACCACAGAAACTAGACTGAGGATAAAAGAAAGTCCTCATCATCACTGGATGCTTCTTTTATTTGATATTTTATATTGAAGCATGCAGCTCCAGAGAGATTCTCCTTAGACCCGATTTAAAGGATGTAAAGATTCTTTATGTTTCTAGTTAGAATCAAAAATGACTCAAAATTATCCATAATAAGTTGAAATCTGTCTAAAATTATTCACATCTGTCCAAAATATCTTGAAACGTGTCCAAAGTAAGACAAAGACTGTTCAAAACCAACTGAAAACTGTTCAAAATGACAATAAGAAATAATAATTGCCCCTTGAAAATAAAAGTGTAATAAAATGTTCAGTAGGCCAGGCTGTTCTAGTGTCTCCATGAAGTTCCTGTAGGTGTTTATCTATGGATGGATCCATATTTCTACTAAAATACAGTCTTTGATCCGCATTTCACCAACTTTTGGTCTAGATGTTTGTGTTCATGGAGGTCTAGATGTTGGTGTTCACAGAGGTCTAGATGTTGATGTTCATAGAGGTCTAGATGTTGGTGTTCATAGAGATCTAGATGTTGGTGTTCATAGAGGTCTAGATGTTGGTGTTCATAGAGGTCTAGATGTTGGTGTTCATAGAGGTCTAGATGTTGGTGTTCATAGAGGTCTAGATGTTGGTGTTCATAAAGGTCTAGATGTTGGTGTTCATAGAGGTCTAGATGTTGGTGTTCATAGAGGTCTAGATGTTGGTGTTCATAGAGGTCTAGGTGTTCATAGAGGTCTAGGTGTTCATAGAGGTCTAGATGTTCATAGAGGTCTAGATGTTGGTGTTCATAGAGGTCTAGATGATGGTGTTCATAGAGGTCTAGATGTTGGTGTTCATAGAGGTCTAGCTGTTCATAGATGTCTAGATGTTGATGTTCATAGAGGTCTAGATGTTCATAGAGGTCTAGATGTTTGTGTTCATAGAGATCTAGGTGTTGGTGTTCATGGAGGTCTAGATGTTGGTGGTAGATCTTCAGAGTTAAAAGCTGCTTCATGTTGATTCATGTGGTACTTTAACAACATAAGAGGCAGATTTTACTGAATTTTCCCAATCAAATACTGAAATAAACAGAGAAAGTGATGTGTGTCAAGACGAGGTTTAACTTTGTATATATATTATATAATATAATATATATATATATATATATAATATATATATATATATATATTTTATATATATATATAATATATATATATATATATTATATATATATATATATATATATATATATATATATATATATATATATATATATATATATATATGGTCTGAACATCTAAAAACCTTGTCTGGTCAAACTTTAACCCATCACATTCTACTGATGTTGTTTGGGTCCTTGTGGACAATCTTTATCCTATTTTGGACAATTTTTAAATAATTTTGCACCTATTTTAAGATATTTGGGTCAATTTTGGGTCAGTTTGTGTTTTTTTTTTTTCATTTTTATTACCAACAAGTATTCACTGTTTTCATTTTGGACAGTTTTCAGCTACTTTGGACAATATTTATCTTTTTTTTTCACAAATTCCTGTTCATTTTGCACAGATTTCAAGTAGTTTTGGACAAACTTTGAGTCATTTTGGACGCATTTTTTGATATTTTCAGATAATTCAAATATCCAAAAACTGGAACCTTGTCTGGTCAAACTTTAACCCATCAGATTCTACTGATGTTAGAGCCTCAACAGTTGGTGAAATGTGGATCAAAGGCTGTATTTTAGTAGAAATATGGATCCATCCATAGATATACACTTACAGGAACTTTATGGAGACACTAGACCAGCCTGGATTGGACATTTAGTAGTTTTTCCTTTTGAGGGGTCAGTAGCTGTTTATTATTCAATCAAGTCAATCAATCAATCAAGATTTATTTATAGAGCACTTTACAACACTCAGAGGTGACCAAAGTGCTTTCCAGTTAAAATCAAACAATAAAATTAAAATAAAAGCAAATTAAAAGAAAGGAACAATAGAACACATATCAACAAATAAAATCAAATAAAATAAGATAAAATAAAATAAAATGTCACTGCATTACTGAGTATGGATCAACGTAAGTCGATTTTCTCCGTAAGTCGGAACTCATGTCATGAATACCAACGACTTTCATGCATGTATGAATCATTTTACTAGAAGATAACAGAATATGTTGACCTGTTTTTACAACTTGCTGATGTTGGTCGGTGTTTCTTCCTGTTCCCAGTGTTTTATTCCATTGAATTTCACTTCCATGGAGACGGTTTTCCTTTTCTTCCAAGCATCAGAAGAGTCTGACTTACGCTTGGAGCCGTAATGAAGAGCAGAAAGTTAGTGAATGTAGCACAATTCAAGGTGGCGTACAACCAGAGAATGGAAACAAAACCATCTTATAGCGCTGTGTGACGACGTATTCATCCGCTCTGCTCATCAACTAGTTCCATGAACCAGTTCTGACGTAACAATGAAACGCTGTAAGTTGAGGACGTCATAAACGAGAGGTGCCAAACATGAGGCCCGTGGCCCAAAAGCGGCAGATTGTAAATTAGTAAAACTGTCAATTTAAAATAATTTCTAGACTATGACAAGTTGTTTTGATCAGTAAGTAAAAAATTAGATTGTTCATTGTTCTTTTGTCATTGTATGTCTCATTTTTGTAATATTTTGCCTTGTTTTTGTTGTTTTTATGTCTTTTTTTGTCTGACTTGTTTCTGTTTTTTGTCATTTTGTGTTTCCTTTTTGTCTCGCTTGTGTTTTTTGTCTCATTTTTGCCATTTTGTGTTTTGCTTTATTCGTTGTTTTGTGCATAGTTTTTGTCATTTTGTTTCATGGTTTTGTCATTTTTTTTGTTGTTTGTCTATTTTTTTGTCGCTTTATAACTTTTTCATCAAATTTTTTGTCTCTTTTTTATTTTGTTTCATGTCGTTTGTCTCATGTTTTATCATTTCGCTTCTTGCTTTTGTTGTTTGTGTCTCATTCTTGTAATATTTTGTCTTGTTTTTGTAGTTTTTTTGTCTTATTTTGTCTGACTTTTGATTCTCCAGTAAATCCTCTATGGTTCAGTTCCAGGTGACTAAATGTTGTGTTCCTTTGTCGACACTCTGTGATCTGGAAGTCTGGAATCTTCATTAATTTCAGGTTGGTCATGATGTTTAGTGAAAAGATAATTCCTTAAATGTGAACATTTTCAGAATGAACTTTTTTGCACTAAAACAAAAGGAAAAAGTTGGAGTTGTGGTTATTTATCAGTTATAATGTTATGATTTTACTGGTCCGGTCCACTTGAGACCAAATTGGACTGAATGTAGCTCCAGAGCTAAAATAAGTCCCTGGTTTAGAGGCAGCAGTTTAGTTCAATTAGTTCTGTCTCTACTGTTCACTCGTTTATTAGTTACTTGTGGTGGGTGTTGCTGCTGGGTTTAGGGTTTAATAAGGAGTTTAGTTGTTCTGTTTTTGTTAGTTTAAGAACTCAGCTAGCCTTGGTTTGGTTTCATCAGTTCTTTGATTTAGCAGCATCCACCAGCCCTCTTGTGTTTATATTATCTCTGTTCATTTGTATTAATTTGCCACCGATCAATAAATTGCTTCAGCAGACCAACAACATCTGGTGATTCTGTTGTTGTTGGATCGTATCACTGAGGCTGTTCTAAAGACGGACGCTGATGTTGTTTCTCTGCAGCAGGGCATAAAGATCATGGTATATTTTATGGAATAATACTGGAGGAGCATAACGGCTCTCAGACACATGGAGAAACTTCACGTTGTTCAGGTTAAACAGACTGAAACAGAAAGATGTTTGTTGTGATCTGGGGGCAACAGAGTTCAGGGAAACAGTCGGATTTATTTTGTACTTCTGTCTTTATTGTAGATGGAGCATGATTAGTCCCTGATGTTGGTTTATTTTACTGAGGAGCGGCAGCCACGACGTTAACAAGGTTTTAGGAGGCTTTCACCTCCATAAACTGATTTAACTCAGCAGCAGCGAACATGAACTCCGAACATGTTACAGTTTTTACATGATGTCAGGAGTTGACAATCTGTAAATCAGTCCAGAGCATTTTATACATTTTTTAAAAACTCTACAATATAAAATTTTCTACATGTACAAAAATCTGTGCAGTATGAATATGAATACTTCCCTATCAGAATTTCTACTCATGAAAGAATCTGCAAAACAAAAAAATATGTGCAATAATGTTATTTCCATGCAGAGGAATTTGGACAATCTGAACTTCTGTCTATTTTTGCTTTATTTATTTATTTATTTATTTATTGTTCTACTGATATTTATCAAATGTCTGTGGGATTAATGTGTTTGATTATTGAAGGTTTGGTTATTAAAACACAGTAAACAGTGAACTCTGCTCATGTTTAAGTGGAGCTTAACTGAACATTTTTCTGATTTTCCTGTGTTAAAGTTCTGAATTTTAATATCAAGAATCAAAATTTTGTTTGATTTAAAAGTCTGTGATAAACTGAAAGATGAATTATTTTTTTATTTTACATGAATTATTATTTAAAACTTTCTGGGATTATTTGGAAATCTGAAAACAAATGATTTTATTTCTGAGTTCACGACCAGCTGATGTTTTGAGGATTATTCATTAATAATCATTTTAAATCTGTTTATCTTTATATATTCATACATTCACTGTATATATTCCACTATTTTATTTTAGTCAACAGCTTATTTTTCTTATTTTTTCCTCTATAAACCAGAACAGTCACTCTACAGCTAAATATTAAAATATTAATCTGGCTTTTTAAAAACTGGTATCGCTTGTTACCGTAGCAACAGACCAGGAAGTAAACACTGAGCTGTTGACGTTTTTTCTGTGAACGTGAACTCCGTCGTCTTCATTCCTTGTTTGTTTGGCGTCGCTGTGATCTGGATGTGAAAAAAAGGAAAAGTTTTATTGATACTCTGATAATAAAACAAACAGAGGGAGTGTCTCCATGGTAACCGTTTTTGCCATCCTGCCAACTGCCTCCTTTTTCTTGATTTGAATCCACTAAATCAGATCGGTGTGTTTTCTGTCTCTGCGGCCTCAAATTAAACTCTGATTACAGACAGAACTTCAGTCCTCAGACTCTTCAGGATGTTGGTTTTCAGCCTGCAGGATTTTTACTGTTGGAAAATCCAGCAGTCAAGATGTTTGTTGTCTGAAAACGTATCACTCTGTGGTTTATTTTTCTTAAATCTGCACCATTGTGTTTCTAATTGCTTCACGTTTGATTGTTTGAACATCTACACACACTGTTAATGATTATTTAGGTTAAATCTGAGACTGAATGAGACGTTTATTCTAGTAAATGATCACTGATCCAGAGTGGTATAGATTTAATAAAAGCTTTATGATGCTCTAATTCAGTCTCCTCATTAGCTTCCTTCCTGAATAAACTGCAGAATCTCGCTGCTCTCACGTTTTAAGTGTGATGATCAGATTTAGCTGCTGAAACCATAAAACAGACGAATGTTTTTCTGCAGGACTGAAGGTGTTGAGCAGAAAGGAGATGATTTACAGCCTCATTAATTCATCTGATGGAGCTCAGTTCTGTCTGTGATAATAAAAGACGTACACTACCAGTTTTTAGTCTGGACACAGCTTCTCATTTCATGGTTTTTCTTTATTTTCATGACATATTTTCATTGTAGATTCTCTCTGAAGGCATCAAACCTTTGAATGAACACATCTGGAATTATGTCAGAAACAAAAAAGGGTGAAGTAAGTCAAAACATGTTTTATATTTTAGATTCTTCAAATGATTGAATTTGAACTAAAAATGGCCAATAATGACTGAAAATATGTCCAAAACAACTTGTAAAACAAGCTGAAATTAGCCCAAAATGACACGAAACCTGTTTAAAACTACTCAAAATGTCCCAAAACATGTTAAAAATGGTGCCAAGTGACTCAAGTGACTCAAAATATGTCCAAAATTAGTTAAATCTTATCTTATCTGAGACCCAAAAGAAGTCCCAGATAACCCTGAACAAGTCCCCCCAAAAAACTCAAAATTTGTTAAAAAATTGCCAATGACTCAAAATCTGTCTAAAATAACTTGCAAAACCAGTTGAAATTTGTCCAAAGCTACTTTAATTGTAGCAAATGACTTGAAGTTTTTCGATAATGAATTGAAACTTGTGCTCAGTGATTGGAAATGTGTCCTAAATTACTGAAAAATCATCCAAACTGACTCAAACTTTATCCACTATGAGTAAATATTTGTCCACGATGACTTGAAACCTGTTCAAAACTACTCAAAACTTCTAAAAACATGTTAAAAATTGTCCAAAATTAGTTAAATCTGGTCCCAAATGACCCAAAAGAAGTCCCAGTTAACCCTGAACAAGTCCCAAGAAACTCAAAGTTTGTTCAAAATGACTCAGTTTGAATAAAAAATTGCCAATACAGACTCAGAATCTGTTCTGTTGGATTCTGTGCTTTGATTCCTGCTTTGAACACTCTTGTTATTCTCTGGATGAGCTTCATGAGGTAGAAACTGAAATGGTTTCACTTCACAGGTGTTCCTTGTCAAGGTTCATTAGTGAAATTTATTCCTTCTTAATGGGGTTGGGACCATCAGAAGTCAGGCTGGTCAGCAGCTGACAGCCCTATCTGACAACTGTTAGAATCCATATTATGGCAAGAACCAATTAGCAAAGAGAAATGACAGTCCATCATTACTTAAGAATTGAAGGTCAGCTAGTCCGGAAAACTGCAAAAGCTCTGAATGTATCCCCAAGGAACCATCTAGGAAATACCCAGGAACTACCCAGGAACCATCTAGGAACTACCCAGGAATCATCTAGGAACTACCCAGGAACTAACCAGGAACCATCTAGGAACTGAACTACCCAGGAACCTACAAAGAACCATCTAGGAACTACCCAGGAACCATCTAGGAACTACCCAGGAACCTACCAGGAACCATCTAGGAACTCCCCAGGAACCTACCAGGAACTATCCAAGAAGCATCTAGGAACTATCCAGGAACCTACCAGGACTTTGAATGTATCTCCAAGTTCAGTCTGTCAAACCATCAAGCGCTACGACCAAACTGGCTCCATGAGGACCTCCCCAGGAAAGGAAGACTGAGAGTCTCCTCTGCTGCTGAGGAGAAGTTCATCCAAGCCTCCAGCCTCGGAAATGGCAAGTTAACAGCAGCTCAGATTAGAGTCCAGATAAATGCCACACAGAGTTCTAGTAGCAGACACATCTCTACATCAACTGTTCAGAGGAGACTGAACCAATCAGGCCTTTATGGTCCAATAGCTGCTCAGAAACCACTACTAAGGAAAAGCAACAAGCAGAAGGGATTAGTTTGGACCCAGAAACACCAGGAATGGACATTAGACCAGTGGAGATCTGGGCTTTGGTCTGACGAGTCCAAATGTGAGATCTTTGGTTCCACCCGCCGTGTCTTTGTGAGACCAGAAGAGGTGATGGATGGTCTCTACATGCATGGTTCCCACCATGAAGCATGGAGGAGGAGGTGTGATGGTCACTGTTGGGGATTTATTCCAAACTGAAGGAACCCTGAACCAGCATGGCTACCACAGCATCCTGCAGCAACATGCCATCCCATCCAGTTTGGTTTAGTTGGACCATCATTTGTTCTCCAACAGGACAAAGACCCCAAACACACCTCCAGGCTGTGGAAGGACTATCTGACCAAGAAGGAGAAGATGGAGATGACCTGGCCTCCACAGTCACCTGACCTGAACCCAATCCAGATGTTTGGGATGAGATGGACCACAGAGTGAAGGCAAAAGGACCAACAAGTGCTCAGCATCTCTGGAACTCCTTCAAGACTGTTGGAGAACCACTGCAGGTTCTACCTCATGAAGCTCCTCCAGAGAATAACAAGAGTGTTCAAAGCAGGAATCAAAGCAAACAATCTAACATATAAAACATATTTTGACTTATTTCACACTTTTTTGTTTCCTACATAATTCCAGATGTGTTCATTCATAGTTGAATGTTTTGAGGCTTTCAGTGAGAATCTACAATGGAAATAGTCATGATAATAAAGAAGAACCGTTAAATGAGAAGTTGTGTCCAAACTAAAGACGGTAGTGTATGGCTCATTCCATAACTGGAGGACATTTTATGTCCCACCCATAATCCATCTAGAATATACTAAAACATGCAGTTGTTGTGTAAATGTACTTGTCCTGAGACCAAATTAAAAAAAAAATTACAAGATTGCAGTGACGTGATATAAAAACACTTTATTATTGGAAAGTCTAGTTACTGTATTAAACAATAGACCTCATTTTCTACTGTAAAGGCTGGAATTAATTTAAAAAATGATTAGCTGGTTAAATAAATTCCAACACTAAAGCTACTGGCAGCTGTACAGTCATATTTTACCATGATTTTACATTAAAACAACATTATGGACATCCCATTTCTGTTCTCTTACAGTACCACAACCTGTTTCCATTCCAGCTTCATTCTTATTCACCGAGCATCTCCTCACTTCCTCCAGCATCTGATCCAAACCTCTGCTTCCACAGCGAATTAATATCCTGATCCGAGGAGCTGTGTTCGGATTATGGACTCTCTTGTTGTAACTTCTGTTCTCGTCTGGCTTGTTTATTTGACCTTCTGGATTCAGCAGCATTGATCTGATCCCTGAACAGTCTGAAGAAAACCTCAACTCTAAAGTGGGCACTAAAAGCAGGTACAGCAGCTTCATCCATCACGGCTCTGATTAATTCGGTTAACGTCGAGTCTCCGACGCTCCTTCAGAAGCCCTGCAGGACCAATTATGTCCTTCAGAGTAAACACACATTTATCTCGGTTAGCATCATGTTGTATGAAGACAAGCATGAAG
The DNA here is from genome assembly GCF_022539595.1 of Amphiprion ocellaris. Classification (NCBI taxonomy): domain Eukaryota; kingdom Metazoa; phylum Chordata; class Actinopteri; family Pomacentridae; genus Amphiprion; species Amphiprion ocellaris. The sequence continues at coordinate 5,530,892 of NC_072767.1, read as the reverse complement.
GAACAGAAACCCTGGAGTAAAACCACACAGAGCAATAACTGAGAAGTGTGACTCACCTGCAATAAATAATAATCCTGAGGACCTGCTACCACTTAATTAAATTCTAATTTATTGATTTAAATAAACCTTTTAAGCTGTCAGCACTTTTGTTGTTTGTTTTTTTAGCCTGATTTTTTTGTCAGAACATATAGAATATGTCAGAAAAAGAATGGTTCTTTTAAAGGTTCTCTGGTTCTTCAAAGTGCCATCAACAGTTGAAGAACTTCTTTGTTTAGAGGATGGTTCTTCATGATGTTAGAAAGTGACAACATCAAGAACCATCCTCTAAACACAGCAGAAAAGTTGTGGCAACAAAAAGATAAAACTTTACTTCAGAAAACTTACAGTAAAAGGATGGTTTGGGATCCGGGCCAAATAAATTCAAATGCGAAGACGCTAATCCAAAAAAAACTACAAAATCCAAAATACATGGAAACACAAAGGATCAGGGCAGGAAGGCAAACAAGACCAGAGCACATGGAGAATCCGGCAGGAAGTAGACAAGAAGTAGACAGGAAGAAGGCAAAAAGTAGACAGGAAGTAGAAAGAAAGTAGACAAGAAGTAGACAGGAAGAAGGCAAGAAGTAGACAGGAAGTAGATTGGATGGGGGCAAGAAGTAGACAGGAAGTAGATGGGAAGTAGACAGGAAGTAGATGGGAAGTAGACAGGAAGAAGGCAAGAAGTAGACAGGAAGAAGGCAAGAAGTAGATGGGAAGAAGGCAAGAAGTAGATGGGAAGAAGGCAAGAACTAGACAGGAAGTAGGCAAGAAGTACACAAGAAGTAGACAGGAAGTAGATGGGAAGTAGACAGGAGGTAGCTGGGAAGTAGACAGGAAGAAGGCAAGAAGTAGATGGGAAGTAGACAGGAGGTAGCTGGGAAGTAGACAGGAAGAAGGCAAGAAGTAGATGGGAAGTAGACAGGAAGTGGACAGGAAGTGGACAAGAAGTAGACAGGAAATAGACAAGAAAAAGGCAAGAAGTAGACAGGAAGTAGACAGGAAGTAGACAGAAAGAAGGCAAAGTGTGTTCTGTTTGACCAACAAAACAAAATATTCAAAATATCCTCATGGAAGGAAACCAGAAATCCTTAGATTTGACTTTATTTGCTTGTAAACTATGATTATTAAGTCCTGTTATCAGGATAGAACCAGATGGATCCTCAAACTATCTTGAAAATGGCTCCTTAAAGAACCTATTTTTACTAAGGTTGTTTGGACAAGAGCTCATGGTGCCCAAAGGAACTGTCTTTTTTTGGTTCTTTGGAGCACTTTCGGAAGTTCTCCCGAGAGAACTTCGTTTGTGGAACTAAAAATAGTTCTTGTCTGGCATCATTTTGGTCCAGTTGATACCTTCATTTTCTTGAGTGTATTTCTATTAAACGTGTTTCCCGTTTAGTGACAATAAAGATACTAAAAGTGATGCAGTTTTGAAGTCAGCTGCAGGTCAGATTTAATTTCCCATCGAAGCCCATTTCTGTCCATCCTGATGTTCTGCTTCAGATGTGGGGAAATTACCTCCTATTTTTACGCCTCTTTAGTTTCCAGGTGAACCATTATGTGACTCAGTCCTCGCTGGTTATCGTCACTCAGAGACACTTCAGCTTCAGCACAAACACAATTTAAACCAGAACAGCTCATTTTGTTGTCTTGTTTTTGTTGTTTTGTGTCTCGTTTTTGTCGTTTTCTGCTTTCTTTTTGTCATTTTGTGTCATGTTTTGTGCCTTTTTTGTGGTTTTGTGTCTTTTTTGTCATTTTGTGTCTCATTATTTTCATTTCCTGTCTTGTTTCTGTCATTTTGTGCCTTGATTTTGTCGTTCTGTGTCTCGTTTTTGTCGTTTCGTCTTGTTTTCATCGTTCTCTGTCTTGGTTTTTGTCATTTTGTGTCTTGTTTTTGTCGTTTTGTGCTTCGTTTCTGTTGTTTTGTGTCTTTATTTGTCATTTTATGTCCTGTTTTCTTCATTTAGTGTCTTGTTTTTGTTGTTTTCTCACTTATGTTTGTCATTTTGTGTCTCGTATTTGTCACTTTCTGTCTCATTTCTGGCATTTGTGTTTTCAGTGTATTGTTGTTCCTTTTTTCAGCTCTTTTCAGTCAGTTTTATGTCTATAAATCATATTAAAATCCCCATACAGCAGCAGTATTGTCTCTCCCTGTGCTGTCCTCGTAAAGAATAGACATGGTCGGTCTATAGAGCCTAGAAGCGATAAATAGTGGGACTCTAAAGCCTCTAATGGACCTAGAATTTTTCATATGCAGACAGTGTCCTGACTCAGCAGTAAAATGACTACAGAGGCAGCAGACTGAGCAAAGTGATTTAATTCATGACCAGCTGGATTAAAGCCTCTGAATTAGTCACCGATGCATCGAAGGTCTTTACCATTTATTTATAGACGCCATAACGAACCAGAACTCCAGGCTCTGTTCTGCAGCCTACTTCAAATCTGCACCTTTCAGGATATTTACACCCCAGAACCACCAAGTATTTACTCAGCAGGTCAAACACTCCAGTTTAAAGTGCCTGAATGCTTCCTGACTGTAGCCACAGAAATGATCTCACTTCCTTCTAATAAAGTCAAGGTTGAAGGCAGCCAGATGTAGTTAGAGATTAATTCCATCCTCATTAGTATTTTAGGCATTCAGGAGATTCAAGCTGCCTCTCGCTTTATGAATTAGCATCGTGTAAAGTGGTACTGGAGTTCAGTAACCTTTTAATTATATGGAGGTTTGATATTTTCTGAAGAACCCTGCAGATAAAGACAAAGAACCCTGAAGATATGAAACATGTTCACCTTCACCTGGAAGGTTTCTGTTTTACTGAGCTTTGTGGACAAGAAATTACTAAATAAAGACTTTTTCATGTCAAAATGAAAACATACTTTTATACTGAGAGATGAAGCAAGAAAGAAACTAGTGAAGGAGGCCACCAAGACTCCTATGACTCCTCTGAAGGAGAGACAGAGATAGTAGTTGTGTAAATGTTCTTGTCCTGAGAGCAAATCTATAAAAACTAGGAGAAAGAATGTTTTTAATATTGGAATAAAAATGGAATAAAAATGCTACCATTGATGTGGAAGCTGAGCCAATCAATACCTATTATTGATCAATATGGAGCAGAAACCTGGAAAACACAAGGCTGATTTTGTCATTTCGGTTCTTGCTTTGGTCATTTTACGTCTTGTTTTTGTCATTTTGTGTCTCTTTTTTGTTGCTTTCTGTTTCGTTTTTGTCATTTTCTGTTTCGTTTCTGCCATTTTCTGTTTCGTTTCTGCCATTTTGTGTCTTGTTTTTGTCGTTTTCTGTCTTGCTTTTGTCCTTTTGTCTTGTTTCTGCCATTTTGTGTCTCCTTTTGTCGGTTTCAAGTCTCGTTTTTGTCATTTTGTGTCTCATTTTTGTCATTTTCTGTTTCGTTTCTGCCATTTTGTGTCTCGTTTTTGAGAGAGAAAGAGAACGTGGATTTTTCAGACATTTTGAAGCCCAGATGTCCTCCTGTTCTGGAATGGCATTTATTTATTTTTTGTTTTTCAAAAACAAACCAGTGAAAATAAGGACAATAAAAAATGGTAGTTTTACACATTCCTTGGTTCAGTTTAAGCAGAGTTCACATTAGACTAACCAGGTGTACACATATTTCATCAGGAAACGTGCTTCAGCAGCCAATAAAGACATGCTGATATCCTTTAATAGAAGTACAAGACGTCACCACATGAGACAAAGACGTTAAACAACCAAAGGACACGTCACTGTTTCCATCAGCAGTAAGAACTTCCAGAACAGACAAACCAAAGGTAGAAACACCGGAAGGTCGCAGCGATTACAGGAACAGGAAGCAGCGGAAAGTTTAGCCCTCGTCTGAGAATCGAGTCTCAGAGTTTGTGAGAATCTGGAGAAACTTTGTTACGAGTTGCAGAAGGCAGAACGTGAACAAAAGACAAGAAGATGAACATCAGGAATTCATCATGTGGTTGGACAAACCTGTTCTACTGGACTCCATCTGGTTCTCTTTACATTCTTTATCCTTCTTATCTGTTAAGTTTAACCTGCTGCTGGTTTTAGACGCTCATTACATCCTTTCAGTCATCTGTTTTTTTTTATCTGAAGGTTTTTCTTATATTTTAGTTTTTAGAACCTTATATTGTTTGACTATGGAAGCAGATACTTAAAGGACAACGACATTAAAGGAATCTTGAATCTTAAACCAGCTCCAGGAACCTTTATATGTTCTAACTGTTGGTTCTACTGTTGGATTATTGAGTTGGAATCAAGATTTCAAGCTAATTTGAGTTGAAGATGCTGATAAAAGGATCATCATTTAGTTTATCAGTGAGCTGCTCCACGTGTTGGACGGTCTGCAGATTCTTCATGCCACAAAACCAAGCGGCTGGAAAGATCTTATCCAGATGTTTCTGAAATGGACGCCTGTCGCAAAACTGCAAAAACACATCTGGAAGCTTACAGGGAGAATCGCAAAGAGATGCAGGAATGTTCAAGAAAACAAACAGTTTTAATCAAAGTTTTTGAGTTCAGACAACTTTTAATGAAATCATGTTGAACCAACTATGAGTCAGCAGTTATCAGTAGTATTTTAAATTACTTCATATCTGGCAGCATAAACACAAGTTTTTAAGCATTTAAGAACCTCAATGTGGAGAATAATGGAGCTATCAAGCTAATTTAACTAATTTACTACAACTTGGATGTTGTTTTTACTCAACACAGAAATGTGAGTTTAAATTCCAGACAAAGTTAAGTTAAATGCATTTTAATGTCAACAGAACTCATAAAAACTGGGTTTGTCTTGAAGAAAAATAAATTAAGAAAGCTAATTTCATTAAGTTGCCTCAACTTGAATTTAATTTTATGTCAACTAATGCAGAAATTTGAGTTAAATTACACATACAATTATTAGTTATTCAGTCACAACTCATGAAAATGATGTTTGCAACTTAAAAATGTAAAATTTCTGAAAAATGAAGCAGTTACATCAATGTTTTTGAGTTCGGAGAACTTCTAATAAAATTATGTTTGACCAATTAACTATATTGAGTTAGCAGATTCATCTTTTCCTCTACAGTTAGTTATTTTTAAAATTACCAACCTATTTAATAATCAGTAGAATAACCAAAGTTTTTAAGCTTTTATGCAATCTTGAACTCAGCTGGAGACACATTAATTCATTTACAACTTCAATCTTTTGAACAGAAATTTGAGTTTAATTTTTATCTTTCAAACATGCATTTAATTATCTACTGGCAGGAAGTTTTCTGATTGACTTTTTTAGAGTGTAGAGGACAGAGTCTGAGTTACATAATATTACAGAGAAGAGATAAAATCAAGAAACAACAAAGGCTGAAGTTCAGAATCTGACAAGAATGCACCAATTACTGAACAGATATGGTCCGATCATTTCCATTAATGTCTTTCTTGGAAAATCCTCGTTTAAGCTAAAGTGAAAAATGTCACAGAGACATTTTTATTTTTTTATCAGATCTCTTCTGATAGTGTATCTGGAGACGTCTGGTCATGAAGGCATCAGTAAATCTCTTTTATTAGTGAAGCGATGGAGCCGGCTGCCGTTAATTCATTTAGTGATTTCACTCCTCTGGAAGCTGAAATGTTCTGGAACCACATTTAAACCAAACTGGAGCATCCAGAACATCAGGAGGAACGTCTGATTCTGCAGCGAATCGTTCTTCTGCAGAAAGCAAATCAAACTCTGGCTCAGTTTTAAATAAAACCAGCAGTTTTCAGTGTTAATATTTAACCTTAAACTGGACCTGCAGATGTTTTTCCTTCATATTTCTGCTGCAGATTCATATTTCATAAAAAAAAAACCAAAAACAAACGTGAAGCTCTTGCTGTAAATATCGTGTCTTCTCTTCCTGCCTCCATTAAGGAGGTCGAAAACAATCATATTTGGATGAATTATTATTTTCCATTTTCCTCTCTGCAGAAGGAGCCTGAAACATTCATAAAACACATTTACACTGTAAAAAAAAAACACACAAAAAACATGTATTTAAGCTGTAACCTCACTAATCTTTCTGTTTGATGTCAGTTTAGTGTTGTGGATTCTGTCAACTTTAAATCACATTTAGTTCCTTTAAACTGCTGATCAAATGTCTGAAAATGAGGTTTAGCATCTTATTAACGGCCATGTTTCTTCAGAATGTCGCTGTCTTAAGTCGAATTACAGATTAAACAGAAATAAAGAATTACAAGTCTAATGCTAGAAAGTTGTTTTAAGTTTGGAGGGAAAAAGCAAATATTTAAGCTTCCATTAAATTTAATTGCAGCAAAACAAAGTGAGGAATCAAATAATTTAAGTAGATCTAACATTTATTGTGCCACCAAATGAAGTAATTAAATGAAGTTGATCCAAATATTCTCTTTTTTAAGCTTAAGCAGAAAGGAATCAAATAATTTAAGTCAATTTGAGCTGAACCACTTATTTGTTGACTAGATCTGGATAAACTTAAATTATTCAAAAAAAACCCCAACTCTTTCAGTGAACTTAAAAAATGATGGAAAGAACTTCCACGTGATTAAATTGCTTTCATAAAGCATGAATATATTATTTTCATCCAACTTAACAAACTCGATTTAACTTCATTTGTTTGAATTCATTCATTTCCTAAAGGTTGATCGAACCTTTTTCATACTATTGGTCCAATTTAATTTAGGTTTGTCAGGTAAAGTTAAGTAAAGTTGAAGTTAATCTAGTTTGAGTAAATCAAATTACTCAAACTGAAATGGATAATGTCTAAAGAGGCTAAAGAAAGCCATTTAATTTGGTGGAAATTCTTTCCATGATTTTTTTCAAGTTCATTCAAAGCACGTTCATTTTAAGAGTAGAATTTAATCAGTGTCACCAAATAAAACAATTAATTTAAGTTGATGCAACAATTCCAACACTTTCAGTTGATAAAGAAAAGAATTTTATTGTTAAAATCATGTTTTTCATTTTTGTTTGAATTGGAAACTTCAAGCTGACTTTCCTAAAAATAAAGCTGCAGCTCATTTTAGAATAATTAAATCCATCTATTATCTATCTTAAACCAGAGGAATTCATCTTCCTTAACTTTATTCTGGATAAACGTTAATTAAGCTGCATGTCACCAAATGAAGCAATTAATTCAAGTTGGTCCAATAATACTCTTTTTCTTTCTTTCTTTTCTTTTTTTTTACAGTTAAATAAAGGAAAGAACTTCATTACATTCATACAGAGCAAATCATTTTAGAAAAATTTAAAACTTTTAGTTATACTTTCCTACAATGAAGTTGCAGCAATGCAGATTTACTCTTCATTTTAGAGGAATTAAATGATCAGAGGCATTAATCTGACTACATAACTTTATCTGGAGAAATTTATTTCAGTCACATGGTTCCATATTAAACAATTAATTTAAGTTTGTCCCACAATTCCTACTTTTTCACTTTACAAAGAAGAGAAGAGAACAGGAAGTTTAATGTCAAAATCATGTTTTGCATTTTTGTTTGGGTAAAATGAATATATAAGTTGGAGAAACTGGAAATTTCAAGTTGTTTTTTTAAATTTATTTTTTTAACCTAAAATCAAGTTGCATATTGCAGTAATTAAATAATACGTCTAGTTTAAACCAGTGGCATTAATCTGACTTTATAACTTTATCTGGATGAACTTATTTCAGTCGCATGGTTTCAGACAACAATTAAACAATTAATTTCAGATAATTGAAGTTTCCAGGCTACTGAGTAAAGAAAAGGAGAGAACAGAAAGTTCTTACTGTAAACTGTAAACTGACTTTCTTAAAATTAAGTTGCAGCTCATTCTGGAGTAATTCAATAATCTAAGTTAAAGCAGAGGCAATAATTTTACTCATCAAAACCTTCATTCAGCTGCATGTTCTTTAAGTTGGTCCAATAATTCTCCTTGTTCAGCTTTAAGGTTCCTTTGGGTCATTATTTTCTCACTGATATCTTTAGTTCACTTTAATTGAAGGCAGTTTTTCTTGTCATGAATCAAACCTCGGCGGTGAACGCTGAAGTGTAAATGAAGGAATGTTCCTAACGCACAGTCCTGAAGGAGCTGTTTCCTTTTTCTACATCACTTCTAACAACGAGCTCTAAAATAATCCTGAATAATTCCTTCACGCTTTTAGTTTTCCTTCAGCAAACGAGGTGAATCCTGAGTAGATAAACTCCACAGCAGCTCTGGTTGCAGATGAACAGATAAACGCTTGTTTCTTTCACGTGGACGCTGCAGATTTTTGATAAGGCTGTTATCAGCGAGTGATTCTCACCGTCCCAACAGGCCGAGTGCGTTAGTCTGATCTGGTGGCTGATGTGATGAGAAGGCAGAGTTGTTGGTTCATGGTGATGAGAGATTGTCCCGTGAACCGAAGGTTACCATGGCAACGAACGCACAAATCCTTGAAAAACCTTAGAGCGATCTTGATGTAAACGTTTGCAGCAGTGAGACGATGTTTTACAGACAAAGCAGAGAGAAAAGAGCAGATTTACACATCAGTGGATGTCGTGATCGTCCTTTCCCAGTCAGCTGGCTCTAAACACCTCCTCATCGACTCTCTGAGGCCACGAGGATGAAAGGTAACTGGGAAAAATATGGAAAACTGTCAAGGAAAACCTTCATCAGATGAAATGAAATCAATACTTCGTTAAAAACTCACTCAGCCTGCAGCTACAACGCCTAAATGCTGGCACCTGTACTCATCTATCCACAATACATCATGAGGACCAGATATCAGGCCGGAATATTATTTTAGTAAAATCACAGCAGATATAAAAAGTCTTCAAACCTCTTGGATGTTTTCTCTTTTTAGAGCTTTTCAACCTTAAATCACAATGAGTTAGTTTGGCTGTTTTCACAAGAATAAAAAAAAGACTCTTTCATGTCAAAGTGGAAACTGAATTCTACAAAGTGATGTCAGATAATTAAAATCTTCTTAGCCTTAAAAACTGAGAAACAATGAGAGACTAGTGAGGGAGGCCACCAAGACTCCTATGACTCCTCTGAAGGAGAAAGAGACTAGTGAGGGAGGCCACCAAGACTCCTATGACTCCTCTGAAGGAGAAAGAGACTAGTGAGGGAGGCCACCAAGACTCCTATGAATGGTGGTGGCAGCATCATGACGTGAAGCATGGTGGTGGCAGCATCATGATGTGAAGCATGGTGGTGGCAGCATCATCATGGGAAGCATGGTGGTGGCAGCATCATGATGTGAAGCATGGTGGTGGCATCATCATGGCATGAAGCATGGTGGTGGCAGCATCATGACGTGAAGCACGGTGGTGGCAGCATCATCATGTGAAGCATGGTGGTGGCAGCATCATCATGTGAAGCATGGTGGTGGCAGCATGATGATGTGAAGCATGGTGGTGGCAGCATCATGATGTGAAGCATGGTGGTGGCATCATCATGGCATGAAGCATGGTGGTGGCAGCATCATGACGTGAAGCATGGTGGTGGCAGCATCATGATGTGAAGCATGGTGGTGGCATCATCATGGCATGAAGCACGGTGGTGGCATCATCATGGCATGAAGCACGGTGGTGGCATCATCATGATGTGAAGCATGGTGGTGGCAGCATCATGATGTGAAGCATGGTGGTGGCAGCATCATGATGTGAAGCATGGTGGTGGCAGCATCATGATGTGAAGCATGGTGGTGGCATCATCATGGCATGAAGCACGGTGGTGGCATCATCATGATGTGAAGCACGGTGGTGGCATCATCATGATGTGAAGCATGGTGGTGGCATCATCATGGCGTGAAGCACGGTGGTGGCATCATCATGATGTGAAGCATGGTGGTGGCATCATCATGATGTGAAGCATGGTGGTGGCAGCATCATGATGTGAAGCATGGTGGTGGCAGCATCATCATGTGAAGCATGGTGGTGGCAGCATCATCATGTGAAGCATGGTGGTGGCATCATCATGATGTGAAGCACAGTGGTGGCAGCATCATGATGTGAAGCACGGTGGTGGCAGCATCATGATGTGAAGCACGGTGGTGGCAGCATCATGGTGTTCCTCAGCAGCAGGACCTGAAAGGCTTGTAAAGGTAGAAGAGGGTAAATGAGATCCTGGAGGACAACCTGATGCAGTCGGAAGAGAACTGAAACTTGGAGAAGATCAGTTCTCCATCCAGACGATGAGTCGAAGCAAACAGAAAACATCCTCAGCGATGGTTTGAAGAGAACAAGGTAGAAGTTCTGGAGGAGTCAGAGTCCAGACCTCCATCCAGCTGAGAACTAGAAAAGTTCTGTTGATCAGGATCCCTGAGGAACCTGGCAGAGTTTAACAGTTTATAGAGATGAAGGCGGCCCAGATGTTCAGACTGATGGAGACCAACAGGACCAATGATGGAGCTGGAGATTCATCTACTGACTGGAAGATGTATTTAATTGACATGAAAGAATCTGTTTTGTAAATTCTTGTCAAAAAAGACCAATTACATCAACCAGGATTCAATGTTGAGAAGCAGTAAAAGGAGAAAACTTCCAGGTGAAGGTTGAAGACTTTTTATCTGCTGTGTATGTGACGTTCATGATTTGGACTTTTGAACCAAAGATCTCCATCTCTCTGCTTTCATAGTCAGTCAAAATTCACTCCAATTATCTTTTTTTCTGTCTCAGAAAACGTTTGGCTGAACGTAGTCGTACTCGTCTTTGCACAGAATGAACTTACATCTTAAACTCCTTCAGTCCAGTGGAAATGGTTCAACTCTGATCCATCTTCTCACATCTCCAGTCCTCCTCCTCACAACATCACAAAAACATTTCAAGAAGAAAAAAAAAACCCACACAATAATTTAGCAGAATTCATATTCAGGAGGGAAACTGGCGACTTCACATTCAGTGGTCCTGGAAAACCAATCACAGGGTCCGATCACTGACAGGAAGTGACACCCGGCAGGAGCATCAGTCAATAAATAATCAGACAACAACCGGATCCAGCTTGGAATGTTTCCTCATCCTTTTTTGGAACAACGTCCAACATATTTACATCATAAGTTAAGCTTAAATTTACAGCTTGTGTCTTAAATTACATTCACAGAAAGGTTGAGTTTAGCTTATGGCTTCAGACGATGATCATGAGATGTTCCTCCTCCAGTCAGGTCTGGAGTTTTAGTTCAAAATGGCGATGAGAGAATTCCCGTCCACATGCTGGTTCTGACTGGAATTCAACAAATGCTCATAGATTTCATTCCCGCTGCTACAGACGCTCCTCTATCTGCTGCTGAACAATGTCGTCATGTGGACAGAAGTCCAATCCAACCATTGTTTCTTCATTTCTGTCCTCAGACTCCAGGACAGCAGCTACCTTCTCAGTTACCCTGAGACTTGCAAAGGTTCTTGTTCTCCTGGTTCTGCTTGTTCATGGCATCCAGAGCCGTCGGTGTCTCCTTCTGGTCCTCCAGGGAACAGTTGGAGATGGCATTGGCCATGATGCAGAACTTCCTCAGCAGGATCTCCCGGAGCAGCAGGTAGACCCACGGGTCCAGGATCTGGTTCAGGGACGCCAGGCGGATCGCCGTCAGGAAGAAGTTACAGTCCAGCTGGAAGTCCTGACTGGAGGCACCGGTGGAGGTGACCGACGTGGAGTTACACTGATGGGAGGACACCTGGGTGGAGATCATCCTCAGCATCAGCACCTGAGGAGAAGATGGTGGACAGAACTTAGAGAACCTTAGCTAATCTTGTAGTGAAATGTTCCTTTAAGAAAGATTTACTGATCAAACATCTCCTGATAATGATTTCAATCAACCAAATCTGACTGAACGTCCCCCTACACCTCCTCAGAACATCTGGTTCTTCATCTCCAGTAACTTTGTCAATGATCAGAGTTCTACCTTCATACTGGGAATATTTCCAGAGTTCCAGGTCCTTGAAGTCCATAGAGGAGAACGTCCTCTGGAGAAAGTTCTAGAGTAGTCTACTCTAGAACTTTCTCCAGGGGACGTTCTCCGTTCCTGCCTCCAGTCTTTAAGTTTCGTCTCACTTAGAACATTCCAGGTCCTTGAAGTCCATAGAGGTGTTTCCAGATTTATCACTTTTTAATGGACTTTTTCCATCATGTCTGGGCCTCAGAACTTCATCAGTCCAGCAGAGACACATGACATTTAGGAGGAGAAACACATCTGAGTTCTGGCGAAAAACTGCAACTAAAATGACTAAAAAAGCTGGAAAACCACCCCAAATAAGGCCAAAATTATAATAAAAAGACACAAAATCACCCCAAAAGAGCCAAAACTACTCTGAAAGATTTAAAATGTCAGGAAAAACACCCGAAATCACCAAAAAAAGAGCAAAATTAATACAAAACAGGTGAAATTGCGACAAAAACTCAAATTTGGCACAAAAACTTGCAACATTAACACAAAACTGCAAAAATTACCACAAAAAGACACAAAACTACCCCAAAAAGAGCAAAACTACCTTGAAAGGTTCAAATATGCCGGCAGAAACACTGAAAATTACCACACAACAGGTGAAATTGCGACAAAAACTCAACTTCTGCACAAAAAAATCAACCAAATAGGTCTAAAGTTCCTTCTTGACCTCCTCAGAACATCATTAAAACCTCATGATGCTGAGTGTCAGAGCTCCATCTATGACGTGTTCCAAGGTTTGGTTTGCAGATTCAATTTCAACCTCATGCTGCTATAACAATCAACATGTTCAGTCCTGATGGTAATAACATCATGAAAGCAGTGATTTCCCAGCAGGTCATGATGTGGAGCCATAAAGTCAGTTTGGGAATAGAATGGGACGAATTAATACCCAAATAACAAGCTGACAAAACATCTCTGTTGGTCTCATTCAGACAGAAAGAAATGAAAGAACCAGAACCAGAACCTGAACTAGAGAATCAGAAGAGAAGCCGAAAGACTCAACAAGCTCAGAATGCTGCAAACTGGTTTGATCAATGAGATTAAAGTGTTCCATAAAACACCAAAGTTTTTTCTGTGTTTCAGAGCCAGAAGATACATTCAGCAACCACCTACCAACAGGCTGATATGAGCCTTAAAGTTCACCCAGAATGACCTTTTAAAGTTTCCTCCAGCCTCATATCATCAAACTCCCACCTCTGTTCTTCACTGTCAGGACTATGCATTCACTGTGGTAGTCCTGGTTTAGAATAGACACAAAACATCCACAAGTACACATAAAATGACCCCAAAGAAACACAAAACCACCGCAAAACCAGCCTTAAAGTTTACCCAGAAGTCATTTTTTAAGTTTTTTTCTGGTGAATGATCAGAAACCAGAAACACATCCAGGGAACCAATGATTGTTTCTAGGACTCTAAACTGTTCACACTAGGATACATCCCATAATACTTATGTTCACACTAGGATACATCCCATAATACTGATGGTCACAGTTGGTTAGAATGTTGACTGAGAGGTTTTGAGGTGTTCTAGATGAGCTTGAAGTAGACTGGATGATGTAAAAATCATTTTAGATCAGTCAGGTGATTTTTGGACCATTTTTAGTTATTTCTAACTCATTTTAGGCAGAATTTGAATAATTTTGGACATGTTGTCGTCATGTTTTTCAAGTTTAGAGTCATTTTGGAAAAGTTTCTAAGAATTTTGGAAAATTTTTGTGTCATTTAGGCGAATTATGGGACATTTTGAGTCATTTTGGACCGACTTAAACAACCAAATGAACAGAAACCAGATTCAATGTTCAGACTGAGACACCTGGATGGATTTAAACTGATCTGGAGTCAGTTTTTACCAGAACTCTGATGTGTCTTTCAGTCATCAGAAAGTGATCAAAATGTCATGAAAGTTGGCAAGGAACAACACAAAAATAGTCTCAAATTTCTCAATATTTTTCAGAAATGGCTTAAAAAGCTATTAGAAATGACAAAAGATGCCCAAAATTACACAAAATTGTCCCAAAATGATTTAAATTTGTCCAAAAAATGACAAAAACTTTTCAAATTGACTCAGTAGTTCCCTAGAATGACTCAAAAATTGTCCAAAATTTGTCAAATTTTAGTCAGTGTTCAGATTATGACTCCTGGGTGGATTTAAACTGATCTGGTGTCAGTTCTTACCAGAACTCAGATGTGTTTTTCCTCCTAAATGTCATGTGTCTATCTGCTGGACTGATGAAGTTCTGAAAAAGTCCATTAAAAAGTGATAAATCTGGATCCACCTCTATGGACTTCAATGACCTAGAAGGTTCTAAGTATGTTCTAAATATTCCCGGTATGAAGGTAGAACTCTGATCATTGATAAAGTTACTGGAGATGAAGAACCAGATGTTCTGAGGAGGTTCTGGTAGAATTCTGATCATTGATAATAATCCAGATGTTCTGATTCTGAGCCAGAATGAAGCTCTGGTTGTTTTTTCTGGTTCCTTTACATTGAATGCAGCTCCAGTTTCTATTAATATCCTCGGTGGGGCTGTTGAACTCGTGGATGACCTCATGGCGAGCAGCAGACCCTCAGACTCTAAATGGATTACACCTTAATGGAGGACGGCAGCAGCGTTTTAAAGGAATCATACATGATGGCACGAATGTGGAGATGGACTGGCCGGTATCCAGGCAGAGGAGGGAAATGAAGGAGAACAGGAAGACAAACGAAGAGCAGCGGATGATAAAAAGGTGTTCTTATATCAGGAATAAAGGCCATCACTGTGTGGGAATATGAGAATAAACAGTTTAACATCAGTATAAAACATGTTTCTGATTCTATCCTGAAGCTTTAGGAACGTATCCATGGAGATCCTGGACCATCCAGGTCACGTTAGTCCTGATTTCTGGTCATTAAAGACACTTCACCTTCATCCAACCACAGCCACACTGTAAAAAATACATGTTTTTGACTCTGTTTAACTGTAATTTCTTTATAAAATGAGCTGTTATTTCCCAGATTTGTTCATTTACAAAAAATAACCAGAAAAATTCAGTAATAATTTACACAATAACCTAAAAAAAACAGGTGAATCTGTACTTTTATACACAGAAATGTGTTCTTTTACCTCCTCAGAAGGTCTTTTAAAGAATATAACATCTCTAACTGGTCTCAGCTGACAGGAAACGTTCCAACAATGTTAGCTAACGTTACCAAAAGTTTCTAATCATGTTCTAAAGAAAACATTTTAATCAAACTATCATAGAATGACAATAAAGGATGGTTAATATTAACATTTTAGGAATTTTCAGTGTTCATGACTGCTGACGTTCTTGAAATGTTCTCCACATGTTTGTTTGTTGTCATGCAACATTGGGGGAACGTTTTATAGAAGAATTGCAGACTACATGTTCCACCTTTGTTGATGTCTCACATTACAGGAACGTTTTATAAAGAGAGTTCTGTCTTCTGAACCCTTGGTAACATCTGGAGAACATTTTTTGAATGTTTTGTTGAGAACGTTCTTCCTCTGTTACCATAAAACACTGTGGGGACGTTTTGTAGGAGAAAGTTGTTTATTGCACAGAATATTGCACGAAAAAAACTCACCTCTCTTAAAGGAACTTTATAAAAAAAAAAGTCATCTGAAGCCTTGATAAAATCTGGAGAACATTTGTGAAATGTTGCTTTGAGAACATTCCTCCTTTGTTCTCATGGAACATTCAACAAATGTTTTACAGATAATTCCTCGATGTCTTTTTATAAAATGTTCCTTTAAGGGATACTTTTTAAAATGGTGGAACATTTTGACCGCAATGTTCTGAGGATGTTTTGGGGAAACATTCTCCAGATGTTGATTTGTTGTCATGTAACATTGTGGGAACGTTTTATAGAACTGCAGACTAAATGTTCCACTTTTGTTGATGTCTCACATTACAGGAACGTTTTATGAAGAAAGCTCTGTCATTTGAGGCTTTGAAAACATTTTTTGAATGTTGTTTTGAGAACGTTCTCCCTTTGTTATCACAAAACATTGTAGGAACATTTTTTAGGAGAACATTGTGTAACGCAGGCAAGAGGAAGTTTTTATAAAAAGTGATCTGAGGCCTTGATAACATCTGGAGAACATTTGTTAAATGTTCTGTTCCTCCTTTGTTTTCATGGAACATAATCTGACAGCTTCGTCCTCCAAACTTTAAAATGTTCTGTCTTAACTCTTTTAACCTCCTAGAACATTTTCTGAAATGATAAATGTCCTCAGAACATTCTGGGAACATTAGATTAAAACTTTAAAACATCACTAGAACCCGTAGATAACGTTAGCTAATGTTGTGGGAACATTTCTGTGATTTAAAAACATCTACAGGGAACACTGGACAACTGAAAACATTTACTAGAACCTTGCAGAATTTTCTTAGAATGTTTTTAGAACCAAAACAAAAACATTCTAGCTGGGAACCGTTCTCCATAACATGTTATAAACCTGTTCTGAACGTTAAAATGTTCTGTCCTAGTTCACTTTTAACCTCATAGGAACATTATTTGAGATAATAAATTCCTTAAACATTCTTAGAACGTTAGATTAAACCTTTGGCTAATGTTCTGTACAAGTTCTCATAAAGTTTCAATGTTGTGGGAACGTTTCCTATATGGAGAACCACAAAGAAGAGTCCAGTTCTCTGTGATTCTCAGACTTCCAGGTCATGGGGATCCTAAAAGCTTCAGTGAAAAACAGAAGCTGGATTTTTTTTTCCGTTTTGGTTCTTGAGTTCACTGGAGAACTGAAGAACCCTCTTGGATGAAGGTGGAACATCTTCTAGAACCTGAAAGAGTTGTCTGTGTAGGTTTTCAGGCTCCAGGATTATCATGACCTGGAAGTCTGAGAGAAATAATATAAAACACAAAACTGCTGGGGTTCTCTATAAGGTTCTAGGATTTATAAGACATGAAGGATTATCTGGGATGAAGGTGGAATGTCTTTTAGAACCTTAAAGAAGTGTCTGCATAGGTTTTCAGGCAGGATTATCATGATATGGATGTCTGTGTGAAATAAAAACAGCTGGACTTCTTATTAAGGTTCTAGAGGACGTTGGAGACCAGAAGAATGATCTTGGATGAAGGTGGAACGTCTTCAAGAACCTTAAAGAATTACCTGTGTAGATTTTAAGTGGGATTATCATGACCTGGATGTCTCGGTGAAATAATAATAAATTTTAAAAAACAGCTGAACTTCTCTTTAGGGTTCTAGAGAATTTGTAAAACATGAAGGATGATCTTGGATGAAGGTGGAACGTCTTCTAGAACCTTGAAGAATAGTTCAGCTGTTTTTTTCCTGATGTTTTTCTGAACCGTTCTGCTGTGTTCTGCGATAGAACGTACCAGCAGCGGGGACCAGCAGACCAGCAGGACGCTCATGATGCCCAGCAGCTGGATCACGGTCTCCGTGGTGAGCCGCTCCCACTGGCGGGACGTCGCGGACGCTCCGGACTTGGTCCTGCAGCGGAGGATGAGACCCCTGATGGTCACCACGTTGCAGGAGAGCGTCACCAGCAGAGAGAAGATCCCGAGAACCGCGAAGGTGACGGCGAAGAACAAGTTCCCGGGCGTGTGGCTGTCCCCGGTGCTGATGAAGCACCAGGTCCCGGGCCACTGCTGCGTGTACTTCCCGACCCCGGCGACGGGCAGCAGCGCGAACAGCAGGACCAGGACCCAGATGAGGACCAGGGTCTGCTTGGTGATGCTGGTCTTCATGTGGTTGGAGTACCAGTGCGGGTTGGTGATCGCCATGGCGCGCTCTAAGGCCATAGCGCTGGCCAGGAAGAGCGCGCACAGGCCGAAAGTTGTCATGCACACGCCGAAGAACGCGCACAGCTTCCCGGACGGATCGATCCGCTCCCACCGGAGGTCCGCCCGGTACACCGAGATCACGATGGGGCTGGTGAGGAGCTGCCCGAACAGGTCGGTGAGCGCCAGAGAACCGATGCAGAGCAGGAAGGACTTTTTCCGCTTGTTCTCCTTCTTCCTGTAGGAGATGTAGACCAGGAGGAGAGCCAGACAGTTCCCCACCATCCCGGTGACCATCATGGTGATGGGGAACCCCACGGACACCGACCCGCAGCTCCAGCTCTTCGTCGCGTTGCTTTCGCGCAGCGTCTTGGAGACGTTGGAGCCCAGCATCGCTCCGAAGCTGCTCCTGGAGTCCTCTGGAGCTCCGCAGCTGTCCGAGGTCATCCTCTCTGCAGGAGAAGCTCAGATTCACAGGAGGCTCCGCGTGGATCCGTCCAGCTCCATCCTGGTCCAGACCTCCAGCTCAGTCCTGGTCCGGAACCTCCAGCTCACTGCGCTGCGTAAAGACGCGTCCAGTCCTTTAAGCGCAGGAGGCGGGACCAGAGAGACCAGAGAGACCAGAGAGACCAGCAGGAGGAGACACGAACCGAGTGAGAAAACCAGATTCTGCTGATTTATTCCTTCTGGGAGTTTATTTCATTTATTTATCAGCAAACGGAGCAGAATCCATCTTAACATGACGGTTAGAAAATCAGAAAACATCTGAAGGAAGCAAACAGGATGGAAAAGTCACACACTGTAAAAAGTTATCCACGAAAATATTCCTAGAGATAGTTTATAATGAGAGAAATTTAAAAAACAGATGGCTAAAATACAGTAAAAGCCTCAATATGAACTATTTACATCTTTTATCTGATATCATTCATGACTTTTAGTGAGAAAACTATTTTGTGTTCAGCGTTTTGTAATTTAAGGAACTGAAATGCATGCTTACAACAGAAAAAACTAAAAAATTAATATTAATAGGAGTAATAATAATAATAATAATAATAATAATAATAATAATAATAATAATAATAATAATAATAATAATAAAATGGAATTTAGTGATTAAGACAAACCTATAAATTGTAAACCTTATATTGATCATTGACATGTTTGTAATTTAAACTCATATTTTTGCTTCAGTTGATTTAAAACTAAACTAAATCTGAGATAAATGAATAAAACTGCCTCGATCAGAGGATTTTAAATCACATCTTCAAAACGCTGAACTTTGGATATAATTAACTTTAATTAATTTTAGAAACACGCAAACTTTAACAAGTATTTCTATAGCAATCAAGAACAGAACAGTTAAAAACGTCCCTTAGAATAAAATGAAAACTAGTTGGAACAATTTAACCTAAAAACTTTTGTTTCCTGTTATCAAATATTTCAAAATAAAAGCAGATTCACTGGTTGTACAGAATTTCAGTAGAATTTGTCTGAACTCATAAACTTTTCTTCTAGAACCATTTAGTTGGAAGGTCTCCTATGGAACCTTCTCACAATGTTCCAGGGGAACAGATCAACATCTGGAACATTTCCATAACGTTTGGGCAGAACAGTCCAACAACATTATCAACAAACCTTTTAAGAATCTTTAGAGAACGTTATTCTGCCTTTAAGATGCACATTCGAGGAACTATTAAAAAAAAAAAAAAAAAAACACATTACTAGAACTTTCTTAGAACATTTTTAGAACCAAAAGAAAAACATTCTAGCTGGGAACTGTTCTCCATACCATGTTATAAACCTGCTCTGAACATTAAAATGTTCTGTCCTAGTTCACTTTTAACCTCATAGGAACATTATTTGATATGATAAATACCCTCAAACATTCTTAAAACGTTAGATTAAACCTTTGGCTGACGTTCTCTACAAGTTCTCGTAAAGTTTCAATGTTGTGGGAACGTTCCCTACATGGAGAACCACAAAGCAGAGTCCAGTTCTCTGTGATTCTCAGACTTCCAGGTCATGGGGATCCTAAAAGCTTCAGTGAAAAACAGAAGCTGGATTTTTTTTTTCCTTTTTGGTTCTTGAGAATACAGTTGGACTTCTTATTAAGGTTCTTAAGTTCATTGGAGAACTGCAGAACCTTCTTGGATGATGGTGGAATATGTTCTAGAAGACATTCCACCTTCATCCAAGAAGGTTTTTCAACTCTCCAATGTCCTCTACTAGCACTAGTGTCTTGTGTTTAAATTAACTAGAGGATGTTGGAGAGCTGAAAAACCATCTTGGATGAGGGTGGAACGTCTTCTAGAACCTTAAATAAGTGTCTGTGTCGGTTTTCAGGCTCCCAGGATTATCATCACCTGGAAGTCTACATTAAATAAAAACAGCTGGACTCTCTTTAAAGTTCTAGAGGACATTGGAAAACTGAAGAACCCTCTTGGATGAAGGTGGAACATCTTCTAGAACCTTGCATAAGTGTCTGTGTAGATTTTCAGTCAGGATTGTCTTGACCTGGAAGTCTAAGGGAAATAAAAACAGGTGGACTTCTTACTAAGGTTCTAGAGGACATTGGAGACCGGAAGAACCGTCGTGGATGAAGGTGGAACATCTTCTAGAACCTTAAATAAGTTTCTGTGTAGGTTTTCAGGCTCCAGGATTATCATGACCTGGACGTCTAAGTGAAAAAAACTTAGATTTTAAGTTCAGAAATTGTCAGAACTCATGAATATGGAAGTAATTTTTTCTTCTAGAACCAAACATGATTTATTTTAGAGAAATTAATAAAACTGAACCAGAGAGTCTACAGATTATACAGTTTATGAAGGTTAAAATCATGTTTAGGAGAATTTATTAGTTTATCAGAGCGACTATAAACTCCTTAAACAGACGGTTGATCTTCTAAATCCATCCAGTTCAATTATTCAGGTTCAGACTTTAATAAAATAGTTTGGATCAGAAACTTCTGATTAGATTCTGTTCAAGCAGCAGCATTAATCATGTTTTCCTTCACATTAGAAGATATTTAACAACCAGCTACCTAATAATTATTAATATATACACAAGATTACAGGTTGATGAAATGCAGAAAGTTTAAAGCATTTTTTAGCTTCATGAACCGAAGGAACCTCAGATCATCAGTGTGACGCCGTTTTATTACAATATCTGTGGAATGAAAAGTTTTTTATCATTTTATATTTCAGCTATTCCTCAAAAATACGTATTTCTGAAATCATTCCATTTACATTTTTCAATTCCCTTTAATACTTTTAAATAATATTCTTCTTTTTCAATCATCAAAATCTGTTACAGAGTGAAAAATAAGCATATTTCAAACCCAAAAATATAAAACTATCAATCATAGAAGTGATTATTCTGAACCTAAATGACTAAAATGACTCTTATAGGTGTTATTTTGAACCCACGGATGGAGGAATCTGATCAGTGGATCATCTCAGAGTTAAAGTTAATTATTAATATCAGATTCTCACTCCTGTAGCTTCTCCTCCATCAGGTCCAGTTTGTCCATAAAGACTGATCTGAATCTTCAGCGACGTCAGAAACGAGATATTCAGAAAAATTGATTGTTTTTGCAGAAACTATGAGTAAAGAAATGATCCTGAAAAGCTGTTCTTATCATAGTTCTATAGCCTGATTCTTAAATTATCCTGTTGTTTCTGGTGCAAATCTTGAATTCCAAATGAAAAAAACATCTGTTTAACTGTCTTTAGTTGTTTTACATCGACAATATAAATATAATTTCTATTTTATTCTAAGCTATTTAGTCAGTTTCTTAGATTTCCTCATCTTGAATTTAAACATTTGGGTTGAAATTCCACCCAGTAATGAACTGAGTCCCACAAAACAACATCAGCAGCTCAAACATTTCATCTAAATCAGTAAATTAGATTAATTTTCTTGCTTTTAATGAAGCTGAGAACAGAAAGTTTGAATTACTTCAGCGATTAAAGAACTAATCAGATTAAAACCGTTTATCTCTGGAGTCAAACTTGAATCAACCGTTATTTGTGTCTTGTTAACCCTCCTGCTGTCCTCATTTACAGGCGCCAAAAAATATTGTTTCCTTTTCTGAAAAAAAAATCAAAAAATCCAGCAAAAAAATCCCCAAATTTCTGAAAATTTGCAAAACCTTCAGGAAGAGAATTCCAATAATTCCTGAAAAGTTTCCCTTAAAAGTTTTATTTAAAACAAGAAAAAAACCCAAATTTGGCAAGAAAATTCTTGTAAATAGTTTCAAAAAACGAGGAAAAATCTTCCAAAAAAAAAAAAAATCCTAAAAATATCTAAAGTGATTCCATATATATCAGTAAAACTTCTAATATTTTCTTTAAGAACATTCACATAAAAATCAACGAAAATCCAGCGAAATTCGCTGGATTTTGGTTGATTTTGTTTTGTGAATGTTCTTACGAAATATTTTTAATATTTCTTTTTTTCCACCAAAAATGTTGAAAAATTTCCCAAAAATGTTGAAAATGTGGACATCAGAAGTTTGACTGTGAAAATATTTTTTTTCTCGCATTTTCAAACTTTAAAACGGGTCAATTTTGACCCGCAGGACGACATGAGGGTTAAACAAAATCGCTGCTGTTTAGCATCAGAAAGGCTTCATGTTCTCATTTATCAGCTCAGGTTTAATTAAAAGAATCTGAGGTCCAGATC
Source organism: Amphiprion ocellaris (assembly GCF_022539595.1). Taxonomy (NCBI): domain Eukaryota; kingdom Metazoa; phylum Chordata; class Actinopteri; family Pomacentridae; genus Amphiprion; species Amphiprion ocellaris. The sequence goes on along the minus strand of NC_072767.1, from coordinate 5,508,509 downwards.
TGCCACCTGCTGACCAGAACCAGGAACTGAACCTCAGACATGAAAACACAAAACTCACCATCAGATTTGAAATAACTCTAAAGCTGCTGCTAATATTTAACAGATGACATTTGAACAATCAATCTTCTGTTTTCCAGGTTTCTGCTCCATATTGATCAATAATAGGTATTGATTGGCTCAGCTTCCACATCAATGGTAGCATTTTTATTCCATGTTTTCTATGTTGTTTGCTAACCCTACTCTAATCACAGTAACAGGGTTGCTAATCCATGCTAATGTGATCTTTTTCTCAGCAGTAGAAGCTAGATATTTAGCTGCTGTTACTGCTGACCAAGAGGACAAACTGACTGATGGAAAACAGTCAAAAGAATGAGTCTGATCCTGATAATATGAGGTAGAATGAGACATTCAATCAAGGCTGACAATGGGATGAAAAGATGGAAAATAGAAGAGAGGACATAGCTTTGCTCTACACATTCTTTAGGAACACTGTTGGATCATGGAAACAACAAAGACACAAAACGACAAAAACAAGACAGGAAACGACAAAAACGAGACACAAAACGACAAAAACAAGACAGAAAACAACAAAAACAAGACAGAAAACGACAAAAACGAAACACAAAATGACAAAAACAAGACAGAAAATGACAAAAACGAGACACAAAATGACAAAAATAAGACAAGAAACGACAAAAACGAGACACAAAACATAACAAAAACAGAAACTTTAAAACTACCATCTTAGTAGTAAATAGTGAGGCTAGGTATGAGGCTCTAACTCCACACATCTTGTGAGTAGCGGCCCTTGGTCATCAGTTTCTTGACATAAGCTTAATTTTGTTTTGTTTTTGTCGTTTTGTCTTGTTTTTGTCGTTTTGTCTTTTGTCGTTTTGTTTCGTTTTTGTCATTTTCTGTCGTTTTTGTCATTTTGTTTCGTTTTTTTCGTTTTCTGTCTTGTTTTTGTCATTTTTTTTCCTTTTTGCCTCACTTGTGTGTTTTGTCTGTTTTTTTGAAGCTTGTGTTGTTATTCTTTTTTGTCGTTTTGTTTGTCGCTTGAGTGTGGAACCTGGACTAAAACCAGTCTGAGCCCTGATTTAAACACTCCGTTTGCATTAAACACAGTATTCTCAGGAATGGATGTGGACAGGATTTTATTTACATGTTAACATGAGTTGTTTTACCGATAAAAAGACTTTAAACTGCCACGTTTCACCAGAAATGTTTCTTATTCTTCTAACTGGAGCAGGGAAAAGACTCATGGAGCTCGTTTGTTTGTGTACTGAAGAGGAATAAGTCGATTTAACCAAAAAAATAAAACCCCAAATCCAGTGAAATGAAAGCAAGCCGAAGTCGCCGTCATTCACTGAACACAAGAAATATCAAAAAGTAAAATACTTACCTTGAAAACACAAAAACTAAAAATAGATTTACAGAGAAACGAACAGAAAAGGCCAGATTTCACAGCTACATGTCATGAGTTGGAGAAATGAATTCATTATGTCAAGAAAAACCTTCTATTTGTGGCATTTCTGGGATCATAAAAAGCTCCTCAGCAGGTCTTTGCTCCACATGAGGCTCAAACTAAACGTCATGAAGCTGAATGTTCCTCACAGGTTCTCTGATGGTTCTGGGGTTTCACAAACACTTAGCACAGGTCGGGTCGAGTGGTTTTAAAAAGATGTCGTGTTGCTTCTTTTCTTTTTTTGAGGGGAGTAAGACTTTATGAGAATGAACAGCAGACTGAAGGATGTGTCGCTTTGTCTTTGAACACAACATGCACTTCTACTCCGATTCCTCTTTTCTTTCCTCTCTGCTTTAAAAGGCCGTGATAAAGTTATTTCTTTTTAGAACTGGAGCCGGAATGGGAGGATCCGGACGACTGGCCGCGGCGTCTGAAACGAAATAAACACCGGGGAAGAAGAAGAACGTCAGACGACAAACCGCCCGAGAAAACACGAAGAACAACAAAAAAATACATCAGTCTGAATCCTAAAAACAACCAGAGAAAGTCTAGACATGAATTAAAGAACAGTACAGCAATAACCAAGTCTGTTTGGAGCAACTTAAAGTACTTAGGTTGAGCCAACTTAATTTATTAGAGTTGAGTCAATTTATTAGAGTTGTGAGTCAACTTAATTTGTTAGAGTTGCGATGAGTCAATTTATTAGAGTTAATTTGAGCTGTGTTGAGTCAACTTAATTAGAATTAATTTAATTTATTCCCAAAGGTTGGTTTGACTTCATGTAGATTGAGCCAACTAATTTTTAGTATTTAAAAATTACATTTAAAAACAATGTCATTTAATCACAAAGAAATGCTTTCCATGACTCGATTAATTGATTAATTAATAACTGCCTCAAAAAAACTAAAAGAAAAAACTCTTTGAATTACCGGTAATTCAATTATGTAAAGTATTTCTACATTATTAAACAGCTGTTGTTCATGATCAGCCAAGTCTGTTGGTCCAACTTCACCTAGTTGTGTTGAGTCAATTTAATTTATTAGAATTAATTTAACTTATTCCCAAAAGTTGAGTTCAACTTAATTTAATCAGGCTGGATCAACTAATTTGCAGTACTAAAAATTATACTAACAACTGAGACTAGTCAAACAGAAATGAAAGAAAGTGATTTAATCACATGGAAATATTTTCAGTGATTTCATTAAATTAAAAAGTTTAGTGTAAACCCATTAAACTACATTCTTAAAATGAATTTAATAAAATCAAGTATTTTCACATGATTAAACAGTTTTCTTTCAGCACTGACCAATTCTGTTGGAGTAACTTCATTTCTTAGAATTAATTTAACTTATTCCCAAAAGTTGCATTCAACTTAATCAGGTTGGGCCAAACTAATCTGAAGTACTAAATACTATACTAATAATTGAGGCTAGGCATGTATTTCCACATGATTAACAGTTTTCTTTCAGCTTAAATCAATTCTGTTGGAGCAGCTTAATGTACTTGTGTTGAGTCAACCTAATTTGTCAGGGTTGACGAAAGTTATTTCCAAGGCTTGGTCCAACTAAATGTAATCATTTTGGCCCAACTAATTTTACAGTACTAAGAATTACACTAGTGAATGTTGTTGATTCAACCCAAGTAAATTAAAGTGGTGCAACAAAATGGCTCAATACTATCTTAATTCTAACTAATTATAACTTTAAATGCATTCAAAAAAACTCTTTAAATAAACTTAAATATGGAAAGTAAACAAACAAATTGTGTTGCCTTAACACAAGTAGATTAAGCTGGATCCAACATAATTTAATCAAGTTGGACCAACTAATTATCACCTTAATCCAAATAATGACGTGAGTGTAACCATATTTAACTGCACTCTAAAATAACTTTATTGGATGAATTTAATTAAATTATGTACAGTATTAGTATATTGTATTCATAGTATATAATTGGGGTTAAATCAACATATTTCCTGGTTCTGTGCATAGTTATATATAAATACATCATTGTTTACGAGGTACGTTAACACATTTTTATCTCAGCATTAATATCTAATGATAGTTATATTATTATGTAAACTCATTATTTAATCATGTTTACCATATAAATTTAGAATATTATCATGTAAACTCATTATTTAATCATGTTCAACATATTTATTGGAATATTATCAGGTAAATACATTATTTAATCATGTTTATTATATTAAGGCAACATGAACTTATCTTGTGTATTTAGTAAATCTAACAGACGTCAGATTTCCCTTCCTACAGAGTAAATGGTGACAGTAATCAGCATTAAAACATGTCGTAAAGTGTGAACGCTTTTCTGTAAATCTGAACTCCGACGGCAAACAACAATCAGAGCCATGGTGGATTCCACAGAAACCCAAACCTTTCGGACGAACGTGATCGAGATCGCTTCCGTTTCCTGCCTCCAGATGAGGACCTGGAGCGACTCCTCTTCGGCCTCCTCTCCGGGGAGGAGGACGGGGACCGGGACCTCTTCTGGGGAGACCTGGAGCTGGATCTTTGTGGAGGGATAGACCAAGTAGGGAGGTCAGTAGAGTCCAGGCAGGTTCTCAGCAGGGAGGGCCTTCATCAAGCTCCTCTGGTCAGGAGCCCTCAACTGCTCTCAGAATGGATCCAAAATGAGGAAATATTTAACTCTACTTCAGTTCAGAGCCTGAATCAGTCCTGCGAGAAGCTTGATGAAGACCCCAGATGTTACAGATCTAATCAAACTCTGTGCTAGTTAAACTCTCGGGGCTGATTTAAGAGCCCAGAGGCTGAAACTATGACTGCAGCCTGAGCTTCTCTATGGTTTCAGACTGAGGTAAAGCTCTGTGGCCAGCATCCACTCTCTACAGCTGGAGAGTGCATGTCACCTCATTCACCTGGAGTGGGACCTCGAGCGAGATCCAGACCTGGAGCTGGACGAGCTTCTAGAGCGGGACCTGAAAGACAAAAAACAAAAACCTTTCCAATATTTTCTCAATAACAATGAGCGGCTACTGTGGCAATGCACAGACAGACCATTAGAAGGCACTTTAATGTTTGGAAATACTTCATCTACCCCCGTCTGACAGTTTTATTAAGACAATATAGCACTTAGTCAAGCTGACTGGGCTGATATAAGAAAATCAATCAGAACCTCCTCAGAACAGCTGGTTCTTTATCTATGAATATTTCCAGAGTTCCAGGTCCTTGAAGTCCATACAGGAGAATGTCTCCTGGAGAAAGTTGTAGAGTAGACCTACTGACAACTGGACAGGTCTACTCTAGAACTTTGTACACTTGTGGTTAGGTCTACTCTAGAACTCTCTACAGTTGTGGGTAGGTCTATTCTAGCACTTTCTACAGTTGTGGGTAGGTCTACTCTAGCACTTTCTACAGTTGTGGGTAGGTCTACTCTAGAACTTTCTACAGTTGTCAGTAGGTCTACTCTAGAACTTCATACAGTTGTCGGTAGGTCTACTCTAGAACTTTCTCCAGGGGACGTTTTCCTTTCCTGCTTCCAGTCTTTAAGTTTAGTCTCACTTAGAACATTCCAGGTCCTTGCAGTCCATAGAGGTGGGTCCAGATTTATCACTTTCTAATGGACTTTTCCTATCATTTCTGAGCCTCAGAGAGTCCTAGAAACAATCATTGGTTCCCTGGATGTGTTTCTGGTTTCTGATAATTCACCAGAAAAAAAACTTTAAAAAGGGACTTCTGGGTAAAATTTAAGAATGGTTTGGTGTCTCTTGTGACCAGGACTACCACAGTGAATGCATAGTCCTGACAGTGAAGCACGGAGGTGGGGAAGTGATGATATGGAGCTGGATTTTGTAAACTTTACCCAACTTTGAGTATTAATGTAATGGGATATGTCATAGTTTAAATAGATGTAAAACTGATCTGGTGTCAATTTTTCCCAGAACTCAGATGTGTCTATCTGCTGGACTGATGAAGTTGAGGCTCAGAAATGATGGAAAAAGTCCATTAAAAAGTGATAAATCTGGACCCACCTCTATGGACTTCAAGGACCCGGAACTCTGGAAATATTCCCAGGATGAAGGTAGAACTCTGATCATTGATAAAGTTACTGGAGATGAAGAACCAGATGTTCTGAGGAGGTTCTGGGGGGAGGGGGACTTCTGTCCAGGTTTGGTTGATTTTATATGAAATTATCCAACTAAATATAGCATGACTGTATCATAAGACACCAAAACCCTGAACACATCGACCTCCTACCAGCAGGTAAATCAGCGAGAAACAAAACGGTGCTCCAATAGAAAACTACAATAATAAATAATGCATGTTTCATTTTAAGACATCTGAAAACCCAGCAGGAGAAACGATTGGTTAGGGAGGAGGGTGGAGAGGAGGCAGAACAACAGAAAGAACAGGACATTAAATGATGGATGAGTAAATCAGAAGAAGTTTGAAGCTGATACTGACATTTTGCCCGGAGTTACCCTTGACCTGTACCCTTTTACCTGGACCTGGACCGAGAACTGGAGCTGGATGAGCGCGACGATGAGCGCGACGACCCCGACCGACTGCCCTTCTTCTTGGCCGGTTTGTCCTCCTCATCGCTGGCGTTCAGGTCGTACTTGGACAGGTCGCCGTCTTCATCGTCCTCATCGTCATCCTGGACAGAGACAGGTGTTAATATGACAGGTGTTACTGGCTGTAGAGCTGCAGGGATTGGTTGGTCAATCAGCTGCACATCCCAGTTTGATTAAGCGCAAAAAAGTTCCAAAATATCCGAGACGTTGAGAGTCTGGGAGAACTTTAGGTGTCGATCAGTTCTGTTGGACCAACCTAAAGTTCTTGTCCCATTTACAAAACTCATTTCATTTACTTTGTCTAGTTTTATTACATTTTCGGCAAGTTTAGAACAATGTTGGTCAAGTTTTGAGGCATTTTCTGGAAGTTTCTGTCATTTTAGACACATTTTGGGTGATTTTGGACAGGTTTCAAGTCATTTTGGAAACGTCTCAGTAATTTTAGACACGTTTTGAATCATTTCAGACGTGCTTTAGGGATTGTGACACAATTTAGAGACCTTTCAAAGCATTTAGGACAAATTTTGAATTGTTTAAGACAGGGTTTGGGTCATTTGGGGGAGTTTTTCATTTAAGACAAATCTGGAGTAATTATGGACAAGATTTAAGATCCTCATCTTTTACCACTTTCCTTCTTCTCACTCCCTTTTGAAGAAGACATGTTTTTCTAGTCATGGTTCTTTTTCTCAGCTTTCAAGTCTTTTTGGACATGTTGTGTGTCCTTTTGTACACTTGTATATGGCTCAGGACAAGTTTAGAATAATTTAGTTCAAGTTCTGAGCCATTTTCTGGAAGGTTTTGCCATTTTAGACACATTGTGGGTCATTTTGAACAAATTCTGAATAGTTTAGGACAGGTTTCGAGTCGTTTTGGACACATTTTGGTAATTGTAGACACGCTTTGACTCGTTCCAGTCATGTTTGGGGGCATTTTGAGGCAATTTAGAGAACTTTCAAGGCATTTTGGACAAATTTTGGATTGCTTAAGACAGGGTTTGGGTCATTTGGGGAGTTTTTCATTTTGGACAAATCTGGAGTAATTATGGACAAGTTTTAAGATTTTCATCTTTTACAAGCTTCGCTTCGGTCCATGAGGTCAGAGTCGGTGAGCTAACAGAGGAAGGAGCCGAATTTGTATAGTAACGTCCGGCGTACATGTTGGGTGAATTCACGAGATGTACATCGATCACGCAGCATCATCCGACCAAGGGGTGGGGATGAATATTCACATCTCAAAATTAATATCCGGATATCACCGTCGGGACCGAATATTCGGGTCCAGCCCTACTTCCTTTTGAGGAAGACGTGCTGTTGCTCTTCCTGCGGTTCTTTTCCTCTGGTTTCCAGTCTTTTTGGACATTTTTTGTCATTATCTTAGATGTGAATTTCCATCTGCAGTCAGTGATCTTACATCCAGTTTGTATTTGGACAGGTCACCATCTTCTTCATCTTCCTCCTCATCTTCCTCCTCCTCCTCCTGATCTTTCACCACTTCTTTCTTTTCACTTTCTTTCGAGGAAGACGTGCTGTTGCTCTTCCCGCGGTACTTTTTCTTTTTCCTACCAAACTGTGGCACAGAAACACAACATATCCTTATTGTTATGACCTTAATTTCGCAGCACTGGACTGAAATCATCACGGTTACGGCTCACCTCGTCATATTCTCCGTCAGATTCCTCCCGTTCGATATATTCTACGTTCTCTCTTTCATTGAAACCTCCACCATAACCTAAAAACGAAGAAAATCAATCAATACCTGGGGATGTAAACACACTAAAAGCTATAAATCTGCACTAATCTGTGGGTCACCTGTTCTTTCTTCAAGCTTGGCGTATTTAGGTGTGTTACACATGTTGCACTCTGACCGCCTCGCCCAGTTCACATTACCGCACCTTTAAGAAAACAAAGAGGAAAATAAATTTTAACACATTTAAAAGTGAAACTAATCACTCATGTTGTCACTTATAATGCATCTTGTCTAATACAGCAGCTTCTGACAACACAATCCGGTGACAGGTGGATAGAAAATCTATTTCTCGCTGCAGACAGAGGAAAATAACGGCATACGTTTTGCATTGCCAGTCGTTGGCGCTGAAGAGGCCTCGACTCTTCTCAGCCAGAGTCTTTCCGATCTCCGTTCCTCCTGCTTTCATCATCTTCGCCTCTGTGGTTTTCTCTGTGGAGGCAAAACAGCAGATTTTTTTTTTTTTCTGGGGGGGTAAAACCTCTAAGCGTCTGTAAGATATATATATATATATATATATATATATATATATATATATATATATATATATATATATATATATATATATATATATATATATATAAACTTTCACATGCAGAGCAATAAAGACAGGAGACTCACCTCTGCCACATCTGTTACAACTCGTTCTTCTAGCAAAATTCACATTTCCACACCTGGGGAGAGCAGAAAAAATGCGAATATGAACACAATCATTCAGACAAGCGGAAGGAAAGAAGAGTGCAGCAGTCTGTAGTGAGAGGTTAGCAAGGTTTAACTTCGGGTTTAGCTTGGGGTTTAAATTCAGGTTTAGCTTCAGGCTTAACTTCATGTTTAGCTTCAGGTTTAACTTTGGGTTTAGCTTTGAGTTCAACTTCAGGTTTAGCTTCCAGTTAAACTTCGGGTTTAATTTCGGGTTTAGCTTCAAGTTAAACTTCGGGTTTAATTTCGGGTTTAGCTTCAAGTTAAACTTTGGGTTTAGCTTCAGGCTAAACTTTGGGTTTAAATTCCGATTTAGCTTCAGATTTAACTTCAGGCCACTGCTGAACAGATAATCTACCAAGGAGCAGGGTATATTCCAGATGACGTTCTACTAATTCTCTCTGAAAACAGCATCACTATTGCTGAAGATCCTGCAGAGCTCCATGTGAATAGAAGAGGAAATAAAGCCTTTACTGACATTATATTCAGGACACAATGAGAACTGGAGCAATTTTCCTGCTTGTTGCATTAAATTACAATATTAAGGAACACCGAGCACATGAGAGACAAACGAGGCAACTGAAGAAGGAAACTCAGAGTTTAAAGCGATTTCAAACCATTTAATTAATTCTATATGATTTTGTAGAGCAATAAAATCCTAAAATAGAAAATGAATAACAGTCTTTCTGACCATGTACTTAGAGTTGTAAAAGTTATTTCCACTTTCTTTCTGTCTAAGTACTTGCAGTTTTAAAGATTTATTCCTGAAAAATCACACTTTCTAACCAATAGGTTATTTGTTTAAAGATTTATTTCACCCAAACATGTGCTGTATTTAATTTAATAATATAAATTATATTATTAGTCCAGTGTTTTATTTATAGTTTGAGGCTATTTCCACTTCCCCTAATGAGTTTTATTCCACTTAAAATACAATTTTCCATCTAAATATTTATAGTTTTAAAAGTTATTTTAACTTTCTAACCAATATGTTATAATTGTAAAGGCTTACTTAATCCAAAAATATATTTTTTCTAACTAATTTTAAAGATTCATTCCTCCCAAAATACTACTTTCTGTCCACATACTTAGTTTTAAAGGTTTATTCCAGAAAAATCACACTTTCTAACCAACAAGTTATGTGTTGTTGGTTAGAAACCTTGGTTAGAACTTTTCTTTTTAATGAGCAACATAAATGGACAAAATCTGTAATTTATTTGAACAATGTTGTGATGTATGATTATAATTAAACTAAAAGCTGATGCACATTGGTAGAGGAATATTATTAAGAATATTAATTTACCGGTTTTTCAGCTTTTCCTGCTGACTCTGGTTGTTTTCTATGTTAAATTCCTCATTATTTTAGAAATCTCCTTATGAGGAACCTGCAGCTGTATTTCTGTCCATGTTTAGTTATTTGGTGAGAACACTTCCCCTTTTCATGTGAACGTATTCCTAACTAACTTCAGAAGCTTGCATTTGACTGTTTTTAACCCAGATTAATGTGACTGCAGCTGTTTGGTTTTATGATAATAAAATAAATCCTGTATGTGTTACAGGCCTCAGGTCTATGGAGCTTCTGCAAAATACACATTTTCATGATTTCACCTCCACCAAAGCTTCTTAAATGAAGCTGAAATGCCTCCAAGGACCAGTTTCTTTCTCCTCAAATAACCAGATCGAGGCTCTTTGTAGACAAACAGCAGCTTTATATTCCATGTGCCTCTGCTTTAGCTCTCCTGACCTGGGATCTGCAGCTGCTCTGTCCATCACCTTTTTAATGCACTTCACCAGAAACATGATATTGCTGATTCCCTATTAAGAACTTGGCTCCTACAACGCCGTAAACACCCCAACATTAGCAGAGAGATCAGAATCTCAGCCCAGCCCACAGAGCTAGCTGCGGCTAGTCGTTAGCTTCCTGCTCCTGCTACTTTACACTCATGTTCTAAACACAAAACGCTTCCCTAGCTTAAAATACATACTATATCAGTTTATTATGTTTACTGTGGTGCTAAAAATGTGAAAAACATGAGCTAAAACCTCACTGGTTAGCTCAACTAGCTGGCTAGCATTAGCCAAAGACGAGCAGGCCTCAGCTAACTACGGTTAGCCTGCTAGCACGATCAGAAAATAAAGCCTCTGCTGCTAAATTAATCATCCGGGAAGCATTTAGTCGGTATATTTTCAATGTCTGGAGGACTTGCTTCTTATCAGGACAGATCCAGACCCCAACATTATCGGAGAGAGCAGAATCTAAGCCCAGCTCACAGAGAGCTAGCGGCGGCTAGTTGTTAGCGTCCTGTTCCTGCTAATTTACCCTCATGTTCTACACGCAAAACTGTTCCCTAACTTAATATACATAATATATCACCTTATTCTGTTTACTGTGGAGCTAAAAAGGTGGAAACCATGAGCTAAAACCTCACTGGTTAGCGCAACTACCTGGTTAGCATTAGCCAAAGACGAGCAGGCCTCAGCTAACTACGGTTAGCCTGCTAGCACGATCAGAAAATAAAACCTCCGCTGCTAAATTAACCCCCCGGGGAGCACTGAGTCGGTTTGCATTTAATGTTCGGAGGACTTACTTCTTATCGGGACAGATCCAGTCCCCGTCGCTGACTCGGAAACTCTTCCCCGACATGTTAGTGCCGTTAGCCGTTAGCTGTTAGCGGACTGACGGTGTGGACTCGTGCAACAGCGGAGAGCGGGACGCCTCCCTCAGGACGGGAAGAGAGGTGGGCCAAAAGTCATCTCTGGTGGTACGCGATTAAATAAATTAAATTAAAAAAAAAAAAACGTAATATTAGTACTCCTCTATCAGTATGTCTGCTCAGGAAATAATCTGTTCAAAAGTTTTATTTCCATCAAGAGGAATTAAGACAATCTGAACGAGAATTTATGCGTATTTTTTGTTTAATTTAAATTTTAATTTAAATTTTACTGATATTTCTTAAATGTTTGCATCTTTTACTGCTGTACTGATGCACATTTACCCACTAAAGCTGATCGCATCAAATCCTGTAGTGTCATATTTTTAAATTCTTTAATAATTAGTAGCATAAACTCAAGTTTTCAGGTTGATTATTCCTAAAAAAAAATTAAGGTGCATTTGTATTTCCATGTTATATATAAGACATTTTTAAAGTTTTCTGTACTTCATAATCAGAAATATGAACACAAGTTTTAAATTAAACCAAAATTACCACAAAATTGTTGGTAATTAACTCTGATAATCCTAAATCCCGAAGACAAACACGCCAGACACGTAAATGTGCTTTTATACACCCAGGTGTGGTTTTTTAAAAACATTTATTGAAAAAGGACCTTTTTCAGTATTAAACTTCTGCAGCGGAGGAAGCTGCAGTTTCACATTTCTGGCATCCTTGTTTGTCCCAACAGCGCCTCCTACATGACAGAGGATGAAATTAATGTGTGTGGCTTTTAGCTTTAAAAGTTTATTTCAGCCAAATAGTGATTTCTGAAGAATGAGATCTAGTTTAGAAGTTTATTCCACCTAAAATACGGCTTTCTGTCCATGTACTTAGAGTTTTAAAGGTTATTTCTACTATTTAAGTAGCATGTTGTGGTTGTAAAGGTTTATTTCATCCAAATTGTTTTTATTTCCTACTATGTAGTTATGATTTTAAGGGTTTATTCCACCTAAAATACGACGTTCTGTCCAAATACTTGCAGTTTTAAAGGTTTGTTCTAGAAAAATCACACTTTCTAACCAACAGGTTATGCATTTACAGGTTTATTTCACCCAAAACTGTATTTAATTGAATTTTTATTCCAATGTTTTATTTAAAGTTTTCAAAGCTATTTCAACTGAGTTATGGTTGTAAATTTTATTCCACCTAAAATACTAATTTCTGTCTATGTATTTATAGTTTTAAAGGTTATTTCCATTTTCTAATCAATATTCTATAATTGTAAAGGTTTATTTAATCCAAATAGCTTTTTTTTTCCGAACTAATAAGTTTTGATTTTAAGGGTTTATTCCGACTAAAATACTACTTGCAATTTTAAAGGTATATTCCAGAAAAATCACCTTTAATTGAATTGAATTGAATTTTACTTTATTTAATTTACTTTATTTTATACGGTTGGTTTGGGCATGTTTCCTGCAATTTTCATAGTGATTTATGTTCTGTAATTAATTTTTAAGTCAGTCAGTGAACCATTAAACATTAAAATGCTGCAAATCAGACAAATAAAAATCATAATCTACATGACAACTAAATATAAATTCATTTTGTGATCTCTAGCTTTAATTACATCTGTGGTTTTATCCTTTATGATGAAGTTTGAATTGTTTTATCTTTCTGTTTTATATTTATATTTTATTTTTGTACTTTTGATAATAAAAGATTAAAAAACACAACATTAAACAGGAATAAAATGATAACAGGACACAGAGAAAAGCTTTAAACCTGCTGCTTAACGTCTTAATATTTCAGTTTTCAGGTTTTCATAAACAGAGCTGCAGCCTGAACAGCAGAAATCCTGAAACTGAGCCTCATGTCTGATTAAAACCTGCTTTCTTCTCTCTGATGGATTCTGTTGACGCTGCCCACACTGTACCTCCTCATGAATCCATGATCCACTTTTAGCTGCTAGAAACACAGAAGCTGCCAAAGTTGCCGTCTGGTGATGAGAGATTCAGCCACCAGATGTCGTCTAAGACCAGCGTTTAGCTCTGTTTCCTCTCAGAGCTGCTTCTTTCTGCTGATCAGAGCTCAGTGAGGTTCTGAGGAACATCAGGGAGATCCTGGAGATTAAAAGAGCTTTTCTCAACTTTAATTCAACAAATAACCAACATAAAAGTCCTCTGAACGGCTCTGAGAGAGGATAAATAAAAACTCTGCTCTATATTTAGCATCACAGAGAAACATTACTGACTATTTATCATATATTTAGCGTCTGCAGGTGAATTAATGCATTAATTAAATATTAGGACACATTTTTGTCATTTGGCCATTTTTTGTCGCTTTGTAACTTTTCTGTCTCTGTTTTGTTTTGTTTCATGCTTTTTGTCTCATTTTTTTGTCATTTTGGGTCTGTTTTTCTAATATTTTGTCTTGTTTTCGTAGTTTTTTGTCTTCTTTTGTTGGACTTTTGTCGTTTGTCTAATTTTTTTGTCATTTTATTTCTCATTTTTCTTGTTTTGTGTCTTGTTTTGGTTGTTTTGTGGCTCATTTTTGTAATATTTTATCTTGTTTTTGTTTTTTGTCTGAATTTTGTCACTCATCTCATTTTTTTGTCCTTTTGTTTCTCATTTTTGTCATTTATTGTCTAATTTTTGTCGTTTACTTGATTTTTGTCTCTCTTGTTTTTGTTCGTGTCGTTTCTTTGTCATTTTGTTTCTTGGCTCTGAGAGAAGATAAATAAAAAACTCTGCTCTATATTTAGCAGAGAAACATTACTGAGTATTTATCATATATTTAGTGTCTGCAGGTGAATTAATGCATTAATTAAATATCAGGATGTGTTTTCGTCCAGTAGAGGAGAGTTCTGATGGTATTTCTGCTTACAGAAACCAAACTAGAGCACAAAAACACAGAAACTGTCTCACATTTCTCTAATAATCCGTGTCAGGTGAAGCTAAAATGCTGTTTCAATAATTTGCATGGATCCAAACCTCGGTAACGTCGACTAACGCCTCGCTGAGCAGCTCTCTAACGCTTAAATCAAAGTGTCGCTGGAGCTGCAGCTAATTGGGAGCTTCTGCTAGCAGCCGGCATCGATTTCTAACAAACGAGCTGAAAGCTGGCAGAGAAAAAGTTGGAATGGTTCTGAACCCTACAGGTAGACCAGGAGGATCTGACCTGAACCCTACAGGTAGACTAGGAGGATCTGAACCCTACAGGTAGACTAGGAGGATCTGAACCCTACAGGTAGACCAGGAGGATCTGAACCCTACAGGTAGACCAGGAGGATCTGAACCCTACAGGTAGACCAGGAGGATCTGAACCCTACAGGTAGACCAGGAGGATCTGATCTGAACCCTACATGTAGACCAGGAGGATCTGACCTGAACCCTACAGGTAGACCAGGAGGATCTGAACCCTACAGGTAGACCAGGAGGATCTGAACCCTACAGGTAGACCAGGAGGATCTGATCTGAACCCTACAGGTAGACCAGGAGGATCTGATCTGAACCCTACAGGTAGACCAGGAGGATCCGAACCCTACAGGTAGACCAGGAGGATCTGAACTCTACAGGTAGACCAGGAGGATCCGAACCCTACAGGTAGACCAGGAGGATCTGATCTGAACCCTACAGGTAGACCAGGAGGATCCGAACCCTACAGGTAGACCAGGAGGATCCGAACCCTACAGGTAGACCAAGAGGATCTGATCTGAACCCTACAGGTAAACCAGGAGGATCTAGTCTGCTTCAGTCATTCAGTTGCTGTAGGTGAGCTGGTGTGCTCGAGCTGCAGGGGTTCTGTCTTACAGAAGCAAAGTTGTACGGTTACATTTAAGCCATAAGTTGCCTATGAAAAACACGTTTTATTGAAATAATCACAACATTTATCCGCCGCAAACTGCAGAAACTGAAAGAGTCGTTGGGTTTCCTGCTTTCAGACGTCGGTTGAATGCATCATGTAACTTTTTTAGCCTTAAATCTAAGCTTAGAATGACTTTATTTCACACATTCGTTCAAAAAGTTCATAAAAAATAGACCGTTTGTTGTCAAAAACTAAAAATTCTGTGCTGCTCAGTGCAAAGCATAATTCACTCAGCTGCAACCAACAGTCATGAAATCTACTAAATAAATGAAGCAGAAACAGAACAGAAGAGCAGGTTGTTGGAGATCCATCCAGCATGGAGAAACATCTACTGATGATGAGCAGAGTAGAGAGGAAAAGTCTGAAGACATGGAGATAGAAAAACATCTACAGGATGAGGAGAGAGAACCACCACAAAACTTCACAAATGAAGTAATTTATTATCAGAAGAGTTGACATCTAATTGATAAATCACTGCAGTTTGGCGTCTTTGTGTCATTTAAGCTTCAATTTGTTGTTATTTCTGCTCTAAATCAGTAAATTAGGACTTTTATCTTTAAGTGTTGGGAACAGATTCCTTTTCATTTCTTCAGAGGTTTCTATCAGATAAATGTCATTAATAAAGGTGGAGGAGGATGAAGCTACAGGTAGATTTAATACCTGCTCCAGTTTTAGCTGCTCTTGTCCACCTGTCCTGTCAAAATAAAAGCCTCTCCTGGTCGCTCTGTCTGTTTTTCCTGTTTCTACAGCGGAGAAGTGCCGCGGCTGATGTTCAGGACTTTATTTAATTGAGTGCAGTGGAGATGAACCGATCTTTAATGGTGTTGTTTTAATCATCGTGTTTCTGATTTATGAGCCTCTGGGCAGCAGAGACGGGAGCTTTGCTGATTCCTGGACCTTCAGCAGCTTCATTTTGGTCAGAATATGGAGCCAAAAGGTTTAAAAAAACAGCCTGGACAGTTAATTATCTGTTCCCTGTAAGGCAGGCGAGTCAAATTTATCTTAGTCCAGGGTTAGGGTTAGTGTTAGGGTTAGGGTCAAGTGATAAAATATGATTTATTGACCAAACGTTAATCACTTTAAATATTAAAACCTTAAATTATTGTGGAACTTTATTGATAGTAGAGGGCTGCAGCTCACAGGGATGTTTAAAAGAATCTAATGTGATTTATAATAAGTCAGTAGAACATGAACTGCATCAGATCCTCCATTTAAAGACACTTTAATAAATATTATACACAAATGGAAATATAAATCCCAGATGAGCTCTCAGGTTGTTCTGGTTCCCTCTGCAGCTCCCAGAATGCAACAGGTGACCGGAGTCTGGTCATGTGACCTGTTAAATTCAAAACAAAACATAACATAACATATTTAACCACAATGTTATTTTTCCTCCACAGATTAGGTCACGTTAACATTCATAAACCCAGATGTCCTGCAGTTCTGGAATGATCCACATTCTGCTTCAGAGTTAAAGAACCGTAGAAGAACATGACTTTATTCCTCTGAGGAATAAATCATCAATCCATCTCCATTAACACTTTAGGTTAGTCTATTCTTTTATCATTATTAATGTTAAATAAATATGATCTTATTTATATAAAATTATGAATATCATAATTTTTACTATTATTATCATTATTATTCTTATTCATTGGATCTTTTTTTTATTTTCATGCCTGATTAACCCTAACCCTCCTTTTTTTGTTATTTTCATGCCTGATTCCCCACCCTAATCCCTAACCTTAAACCCTAACCCTCTGCTATTTTAAACTGTGTTAAAATAGAAGTCAATGAGGTTTTGGTGCGTTAATATCAAAGTTCTTGATGATTTGATTGGGGTGTGTTAGTATCCAAGTTACAGGCCTACCCCTACTACCCCTACTGACCCCGCTGACCCTACTAATTCTAGCCCTACTAACCCTTCGAACCCCAACCCTCCTAACCCTAACCCATTAACCCAATTAACCCTACTAACTCTAACCCTACTAACCCTCCTACCCCTAACCCTTCCAACCCTACTAATTCTAACCCTACCAACCCTACTAACCCTAACCCTACTACCCCTACTGAACCTACTAATTCTAACTACTAACCCTTCTAGTTCTACCAACCCTACTAATTCTAACCCTAGTAACACTTCCAGCCCTACTAACCCTCCTAGCCCTAACCCTACTATAACCCTTCTAACTCTCGTAATCCTACTAACCCTATTAACCCTATTAACTCTAACCCTACTAACCATCCTAGCCCTAACCCTTCTAACCCTACTAACTCTAACACTACTAACCGTAATAACCCTAACTCTACTAACGCTAACTCTTCTAGCCCAACTAACCCTACTAGCCCAACTAACCCTAATTCTAACCCTACAAACGCTTCTAATCCTACTAACCTTCCTAGCCCTAACTCTACTAACCCTTCTAAATCAAACTCTACTAACTCTTCTAACCCTACTAATCCTATTAATCCTACTAATGCTAACCCTACTAACCCTAATCCTACAACCCTTCTAACCCTACCCTACCAACCCTTCTAACCTTACTAACCCTACCCCTACTAATCCTAACAACCCTTCTACGTCTACTAACCATACTAACTCCAACCCTACTAACCCTAACTCTACTAACCCTAATAACCCTATTAACTCTAACCCTACTAACCCTACTAATCTTCCTAGTCCTTAATCTACTAAGCCTTCTAACTCAAACCCTACTAATCCTATTAACCCTACCAACTCTAATCCTACTAACCCCACTAAGCCTAACCCTTCTAACCCTACTAACCCCACTAAGCCTAACCTTACAAATCTTACTGAGAAGTACCAATTCAATTCTTTCTTCTTTCAACAAAGCCGTATTTGATCTGTGGAGGGGAAAAAAATGATAGTTTATGGGATTTCCAATAGCACTTTGGCCTTGCAGCTACGAGATCCCTAATTCCCGTGTCCCACAACATGTTGGCATAACCTGTTGATGACATTTTTGTCATTTTGTCTTGTTTTTGTCGTTTCCATCATCCAACACTTTTCTTAAAGAATGGGTAGAGTAAAGCTATGTCCTCTGTTCTATTTTTCATCCCACTGTCAGCCTTGATTTAACGTATCACTTCTTGTACTCTGCTGTGAGTTTTGTGATCAGTCGTCCAGTAATGAACCGTAGAAGAACATTAAACAGTAAAATCACAGTAAAATAGAAGATTTCCTGCTTTGTTTTTCTGTTCTGTGTTAGATGATGTTTGTTCTGGTGTCAGAAGACAGAAACTGCTGAAGGTTTGGTGACAGAAGAAAAGAAGAGTTCCCAGTAAACGACCTCAGATTCTAATTAAGCGACCTGACTTCAATTAGCAGCATCATGTGGGGAAATGGACGCTCTGAACCATGAGTTTAACCCGCTCATTCACTTCAGGTTCCAGCGAGTTCCAGCAGAACGACGAGGACCTTTCCGGTGACAGCAGCTGATTAATGAGATGGCTGGAATTTATCTGCTGGCGGCCAATAAAGGCCTGTAAACAGCCGCTAATGCATCATCATAATCCAGGATTAGGAGCTGCAGACGCCAATAAATGCAATTAGGCCCCGGATAAATTAATTCACCCACTTCCCAGAGTCTTCGTCGGGGTCGCCGGGGGATAAATACAGAATAGGAACCCAGTTTGGGTTCCAATAATACAGAATCTGTGGGTTGAAATTGAAGCAAATGTCCTCTAATCTGAGAAAAGTCAAAAATCAAACCAAATCTTTCCACCAACAACCGTTAGAAGACCCAGGATTTGCTGCACTTCCTCTTTATTTGAGCTACACTGTAAAATTAAGTAAAATAAAATAGTCTATTATTTTACAGATATTTGCTGTTATTTACACCGTTTTTTAAAATCATTTTTTTATTGTTATTTTCCACCATTTCTTCCCATGTATTTTTTCTGGTTAATGTTTCTTTTACAGATTTTATTTTCACGCCTCTAGCTGTTTAATTTTTTCATTTGCTTGTCAGAGTTTTACTGTTTTACACTAAAACTCTGAGTCCTCACATGTGAACATCTGATATTAATGTCTGCTTAGATTTAGACTTTATTAATATCTGGAAGAAAATTCAGTTACAGCAGCTGGATATTTAATAAAAGGTAAATAGCGAGACAACACAGAATATTAGAGTAGAAAGTGGAAATGAAATAAGACAAAATACATAAAAATAAAACAAAACAAAATAAAAATAGATAAAAATAAAATAAAAATAAAAAAATTAATAAAGGAGTAAACAATAACACAAAACAATATTAGGGTATAAAGTGAAAATAAAATAAAAAAAATACATAAAAATAAAATGAACTATAATAAAATCTTATTTAATTAAGTTGAATTAAAACAAATAAAAATAAAATCAATATAAAAATAAAGGTAGGAGTACACGATAAGACAAAACTGACTATTAGGGCATAAAGTGATAGTAAAATAAAATTAAATAAATAAAAAATAAAATAAAAATGAATAAAAATAAAAATAAATGAAGAGTAAACAACAAGACAAAACAAAATATTAGGTCATGAAGTAAAATAAAATAAGACAAAATACATAAAAATACAGTAAAAAAATGAACTAAAATAAATAAAATTTAATAAAATTAAAACAAATAAAATCTAAATAAATACAAAATAAAAATAAAAAATAAATGAAGGAGAACACAATAAGACAAAACAGAATATTAGGGTATAAAGTGAAAGTAAAATAAGACAAAATAAATAAAAATGACAAATAAATGAAAATAAAATAAGACAATAAGTAAAAATAAAATAAATTAAGTAAAAATCAAATAAAGTGAAATAAGATTTAAAAATGTAAAATATATGGAAAAAGTCTACGGAATATACAAGTGTCACAGAATGCGCTTGGATGTGACAGAAGAAGGTGCAGATGAGTTTCTAATGTGAGTTTAATTCAGATGTGACTGAAGCTGGTTTCTGCCCTGCTGCAGGTAGAAACAGGACAGGTGACTAAAACAGGACAGGTGACTAAAACAGGACTAAAAAAGGACAGGGGACTAAAACAGGACAGGTGACTAAAACAGGACTAAAAAAGGACAGGTGGCTAAAACAGGACTAAAACAGGACAGGTGACTAAAACAGGACTGAAACAGGACAGGTGACTAAAACAGGACAGATGACTAAAAAAGGACTAAAACAGCACAGGTGACTAAAACAGGACTAAAACAGGACAGGTGACTAAAACAGGACAGGTAACTAAAACAGGACAGGTGACTAAAAAAGGACTAAAACAGCACAGGTGACTAAAACAGGACAGGTGACTAAAACAGGACTAAAACAGGACAGGTAACTAAAACAGGACAGGTGACTAAAAAGGACTAAAACAGCACAGGTGACTAAAACAGGACTAAAACAGGACAGGTAACTAAAACAGGACAGGTGACTAAAAAAGGACTAAAACAGCACAGGTGACTAAAAAAGGACTAAAACAGGACAGGTGACTAAAAAAGGACTAAAATAGCACAGGTGACTAAAAGAGGACTAAAACAGGACAGGTGACTAAAAAAGGACTAAAACAGCACAGGTGACTAAAACAGGACTAAAACAGGACAGGTGACTAAAACAGGACTAAAACAGGACAGGTGACTAAAACAGGACAGGTGACTAAAACAGGACAGGTGACTAAAACAGGACTAAAACAGGACAGGTGACTAAAACAGGACAGGTGACTAAAACAGGACAGGTGACTAAAACAGGACTAAAACAGGACAGGTGACTAAAACAGCACAGGTGACTAAAACAGGACTAAAACAGAACAGGTGACTAAAGCAGGACTAAAACAGGACAGGTAACTAAAACAGGACAGGTAGCTTCCAGAGTTGTCACCATGGCGACAGCTTATGATCTCTTCATGTTTTATTTTTAGCTCTCTGTGTTTTTCTTCAGGTTTTAGAGTCACACCTCCATTGGTCGGTCGCTCCCATCGCCACGGCGACGGTCGATTGAGACGATCAATTAGCATAATGGAGCGTTAAATTGGTTGCCATGGAGACGGAGATTGGAGCTGAAGGAGGACATGAGCCTGCATCGGGTCCTGAATAATGGAGGCTGAGAGCTTCACTGAAGATCAGAATCAGAGCAGAATTATTCAGATTTCTAATAATAATTATTATTATTCAGATTTCTGTTGCTAAAAACTGTAAAACTGGAGCCAAATTCCAACAGAAGTGTTCAGTTTTTACAAATCTGGATAAAAACGGTAGAATCTGTGTCTGTTCATGTTTTTATTTCACTGGTTTTATTTCTACAACTCCTGCTTTAGGTTTTTTCTTTAATTTCTTTTTTTTTCAGTAAAAAGGAAAACAAAAAACTGATTTTTTCTGTTATTTGATAGAAAAATTCACATTAAGGATTAAAAATGGTCAATAGATGTTGAACTGTTTTAGTAAATTACAGATAAAATCGAATAAAATCAAAGAAAAATAAAACTGATTTACATGTTGAAGCCAAAACTATGAATAATTTGTATTTTGATATGTTTGACCATAAAATTATCAATTTTTTTGTCATTTTAAGTCCATTATTTTACAGAAATCTGCTGCTATTTGAAAGAAAAATTCTCTATATTAAGGATTGAGAAATGGTTAATTTATATTTATTATAACTGTTGATTTTCTCTCTTTGGTAAAATTACAGATAATGTCTAATTAAATTAGAGAAATGTTTTTTCTACGTTGACTGTTAAAAACAGGAAAAAACTCTAAATAACGTCCACATCATAAATAATAATAATTTGCTCTTTTACAGCATTTGACTGTAAAATTAAAGTTTTTAATGTAATTACATCAGAAAAAATCAGTTTTACAAATATTTGCTGTTATTTGACAGAAAAATTACTCATATTCACGCAAAAAATTAAAAATTATAATTTTTTAAATTGTTATTTTACAAAGTTTCACTGTTTTGATATATTACAGATAAAATCTAATAAAAGCACAGGAAATAAGAGATGATTTTGAGGCCAAAACTATAAATAATGTAAAAAAAAAAAAACGGTATTTTTATAACAGGTAATAGCATAAATGACTAATTTTATTCCATTACTTTTCAGATATTTGTTATTTGAAAGAAAATTCTGCATATTAAGAACTGAGAAGTGTTTTTTCATAATTTGAATTTTTCTGGTTTGTTTTTGTTCCTAATTTTATCCATAGAATTAAACTATAAACTGACAAAACTCTAAATAACGTCCACATCATAAATAATAATGATGAGTTCTTTTACAGCATTTGACTGTAAAATTAAACCATTTTTAATGTATTTATATCTGAAAAAAATCTATTTTACAAACATTTGCTGTTATTTTGACAGAAAAATTATTAATTTAATTTTTATTTTCTAATTTTTTCATTGTTATTTTGCAAAGTTTCACCGTTTTGGTAAATTACAGATAAAATCTAATAAAATCAAGAAAAATTAATTAGTGATTTACATGTCAAAGCCAAAGCTATAAATAATTTGTATTTTTATATGTTTGACAACAAAATTACCATTTTTTTGTCATTTTAAATCATCCTAAATTCCATTATTTTACAGAGATCTGATCTGCTGCTATTTGGAAGAAAAATTACATATCAAGGATTGAGGAATGGTAATTTAAAAAAAAAGAATGTTTATTTCCTCTGTTTTGTTCAAGTACAGATAATGTCTTATTCCACTGCAGGATTTTAAAAAAATGTACATGTTGACTGTAAAATAAATGACGAATAAAAATAAATAGAACAAAAATCTCGTCCCAAACCGTGATCTGTTCTTTTACAGTGTGACCATAAAATTGGAGGTTTATTAATTTTATCTTCTTGTGACATTCTGTTAAGTCAAAGGATAATAATAATAATAATAATAATAATAATAATAATAATAATAATAATAATAATAATAATAATAATAATAATAATAATAATAACTTCATTTATACACCAGGCACTTTGACAATCATAACATAAAATAAAATCTAATAAATAGTAAAAATGATGATAATAATAATAAGTTAAATGAATAATTAGCTCGATTATCAAACTAAGGCGTTTTAAAAATGGAAGGAAAAGGTTGAAGATTAAAAGTTAGAAATCAAAAAGTAACAAATTAAAGACGAAATCAAACCAAAGAACTAGAAAAAATGTAAAATAAACAAGTAAATAGTACAGAAAAGAAGACTAAAACTAATTAAAACTAACTAATTAAACACTGATTTAAGGACATTCATGTTTCCTTCACGTTTAAATCACCAATTATTCAGAAATCCTGAACTCAAGTGGAGAAAAAATGAAGCAAATTCAAGCTGAGTTAACCAGATTTTATTATTAACCAGCTTTTAGGGTCAATGAAAAAGAAAAAAGTTAAGTTCAGTTTAATGCAAATTAGCAGAACTCACTTTTTAACATTAAGAAAACAAGAAAAGATGGTAAATTACAGAAAATATATAATAAAATAAGTATTAATTTACATGTTAAAGCCAAAATTATGAATGAAGAATCTGTATTTTTGAGTTTTTTGTGTATTTATATCATCTCCAGCAGATGTTTTCATCTGATAATAATTTCTTTGTGAGATTTTACTATCTGCAACTTCAGTTTTACTCGACTTTAACTCCATTTATTCCATTTATTCCATTTCCTCTTCTCTTCCTCCCCTGCAGTTCACTAGAACTCCTGATTGACTCTACCCGCAGGACACCTGCTGGGCGCCGGCAGCCAATCAGACGCCACCTGACAGGTGAGCGACGGGCTGAGAGGAGGCGGTCTGACATGTTTCCATGAAGATCTGACAGGAAGGAGCTGAACGCAGCACCGCCAAATTAAAACAGATCTACCGATAGAATGAGATCTGGAGGTTCTAGAAGAATAATGGAACCTTTGACTGACTGAAGGAGGAACGTGAGGAGAACAGTGGATGGAAATATGAAGAATTCATTTTTAAAAAATCTAATTAAAACCCTTAAAGAGCTCAGAGAGGTCAGAAATAAAGGTGCAAACTGGAACTGGGAAAGGTTCTTCACCACCGAAGTAGCTTTTACTTTAGTTCCACAAAGAAGAATTGATCAAAAGGTTCTTTAAAGATCTTCAAATGTTCCTCACAGAACAAAGATGGAGTTCTAAAGACAGAACATGATTCCAGACGGCAATTTGTTCTGTTTTCTGATGTTTCATGGACCAAATTATGCATCAAAATGAAAATTACTGTAAGTTGCAACCTGGAATAATGGTTTTTAACACTCCAAATGCTAAATATATATAATATATGTATGTAGGAACCCTTAGTACTGTAAAGAACCCTATAAAAAACATGTTTAACATGTTTTGAGATGTTTGCAGAGATTTTTAACTGATATTTTATGGACTAAATGATTCATTGATAATGAAAATAATCACTACCTGCACAAGAGAAGCTTATATTTTAGTTCCACAAAGACCATTTGATCAAAAGGTTCTTTCAAAGGTTCCTCACAGAACCATAAATCTGGTTCCTTTCCATGAATGGAGTTCTAAAGAACTTTAGCAAAAAATATGAAACATCTTCAGGAAAATTCTTTTTTGAAACCCTTAATAAATATAACTTGAATCTTGAAAAAGGTCAAATGCATGAATTTACAGAATTTCTGGATCTTCATTTGATATTTATGGTTCTTGTTCAGACAGAACGTGATTCCAGATGCCAACTTGTTCTGTTTTCTGATGTTTTAGAATCAAATTCTGCATCAAAAATGAAAATAACTGTAAGTTACAGCCTGGAATCATGGTTTTTAACGCTCCAAATGTTAAATATATATAATATATGTATGTAGGAACTCCAGTAAGAACCCTTAGAACTTTAAAGAACCCTCTAAAGAACACAGTGAGGATGTTTTGAGATGTTTAAAGAGATTTCTAACTGTTGTCTGATGTTTTATTAATGAAATCATTGATTGAGAATGAAAACAGTTGTTAGTTTCACAGAAGAAGCATTTTTAGTTCCACAAAGAAAACGTTCTTTAAAGAACCCAAAAGGGGCCTCAAAGATCCATCACAAAATGGTTCCTTTAAGCCTCATAATAGACACCAGTAAGTTTTTTGTACGACTACCTGGTTCTACTTTAACAACACGACTTATGAATCTTTTCTCAGGTCAAATGTAAGAATCTGCAGCTTTTCTGGGTTCCTTCTATTAAACCAGGAGAGTCAAACTGATCTTAGTCCAGGTTCCACATTCAGTCCAGTCTGATCTCCAGTAAAACCAGTAAAACCACAGCATAATAACCTCTAAATAACCACATCTCCTCATGGTTCCTTTGCTTTAGTGCAGAAATGTATGTTCAAAATGACAGAAGTCAGACAAAGAAAGACAAAAAAAACTACAAAAACCAGAGAAAATATTACAAAAACGAGACACAGAATGACAAAAAATGAGACAAACAACACGAAACAAAACAAAAAAAGAAAAAATTAACAAAAAAGTTCAAATGTGACAAAAAAATGGACAAATGACAAAAATTGGACAAAAAATGACAAAGGCAAGAAACAGACAACACAAGTGAGAGAAAAAACAAAACAACAAAAACAATGCACAAAACAACAAATAAAGCAAAAATACAAAATGACAAAAATAAGAGAAAAACAACAAAAACAAGACAATATTACAAAAACAAGACAGAAAACGACAAAAAATTTGACAAACAACATGAAACAAAACAGAAAAAGAGACAAAAAGACAAAAAAGTTACAAAGCAACAAAAAATGGACAAATGACAAAAACGAGACAAAAAATGACAAAAACAAGAAAGAAAACAACAACAATATGAGACAACCGACAAAAGTCAGACAAAAAACAACAAAAACGAGACAAAATATTGCAAAAATTACAAAAACGACACAAAACGACAAAAAATTTGACATGAAACAAAACAGAAAAAGAGGCAAAAAATTCGACAAAAATTACTTAGCGACAAAAAAATTGAAAAACAACAAAAACGACACAAACACAAAACGACAAAAATGGCACACAAAACAATGAATAAAGCAAAACACAAAATGACAAAAATAAGACAAAAAACACATGGGAGACAAACTTTTACAAAAATGAGACACTAAATGACAAAAAAGCAATCTAATATTTTACTTTATGATCCTCCTGAGCGCCGGTTTGGATCCTCCGGAGGGCCGGTTTTGGCCCGTGGGCCGCATGTTGGATGCCCTGTATTAGACCATATTTCTTTTTCTGGGTTGATGAAACAGAACGAGGTGTTTCCAGACACCAGCTGGGATTTGTGAAGCTGTTCTCACTATTTTCTGATGTTCTGTCGACCAAATGATTCTTAAAAAAATGAAAAAAATTAACATGTTTTAAAAATTTTTAACACTCTGAGTGTTTCCAGAACATTTTTTTTTTATTTGGCGTTCCATCGCTGTAACTGTAGCTGCAACAGTCGACCCGGATGGTGTTTCATCACCGGAAAATGATGCACATCAGCTAAAAATGCAGAGAAATTAGACGTTTAAGATGCCAGAAATGCTGTTAGTTAGTTCAGCTCCAGTCTGATGTTCTTAGCTTCAACCAAACCAAAGAACTCCAAAAACCTTAATAAAACCCCATAAAGTACATGATGAACATGTTGTGGGAGTTTCTCTGTTTTCTGATGTTAATTGACCAAATAAGTCACTGATTATGAAAATATTATCTAGTTGCAGCTGGTTTCATGGGTTTTATTAAGGCAAGTGTTACTAGAACACCATTATTTTTGCATTTGTTGTTTTACTGCACTTCTTTTAGTTCTGGTAAATGTTATTTCATCACCGTAAAATGACACAAAAAACTGAAAGAATGTAAAAATGACATGGAATGAACTAGAAATGCTGTGTAATGACATCATGTGTAAATATAAGTCCAATAAAAACCTTAAAAACCCCATTGTGGATTTGGTGATGGGTGTTTCTCAGTGTTCTCTGATGATTTATCGACCAAATAATTTACCGTTTATGGAAATATTAGCTAGTTGCAGCTGGTTTCATGGGTTTTAGCGAGCCAAGTGGTACCAGAACACCATTGTTTTTGCATTTGGTGTTTTATTGCACATCTTTAGGTTCTGATAAATGTTATTTCAACATTGTAAATGATACAAAAAACAGAAAAGCATATAAATGACACGTGAAATGTGCAAGAAATGCTGTGAAATGACATCTTGTAGTTAGTTGAGCTCCAGTCTGATGTTCTTCAACCAAAATAACTCCAGTAAAACCTTTAGTACCTTAAAAACCCCATTGTGGATTTGGTGATGGGTGTTTCTCAGTGTTCTCTGATGATTTACAGTTTATGGAAATATTAGCTAGTTGCAGCTGGTTTCATGGGTTTTAGTGAGCCAAGTGTTACCTGAAGACATTATTTTTGCATTTGATGTTTTATTGCACATCTTTAGGTTCTGATAAATGTTATTTCAATGCTGTAAAATGACAGAAAAAGCTTAAAAACCGTAGAAATGACCTGAAACAAGAGTCAGAGATGGTTTGTTTGTTTGTTTGTTTGCTGTTTCCCACCACTGAACTAAATAAACAATAAACATAAACAACCTTTAACATGTTAAAGAACCACAGAGGAAGACGTTCTTCTGTTGGTGCTTTTAGAGCCATTATTTTTCTGTTGCATCTCGTCCAGGTTTTCAGCTCTTTCCTGCCGCTCTTCATGTTTTGCTTGAACTGCAGATGTTCATGCAGATGTTTCTGTCTCCAGATGTGTCTCCGTTCTGTCTCTGAGAGTCTGTTTGCTCCGGTTTGGAGGCATTCATTGGTGAGAGTCGCTCTGATTTCCCTCCATCAGCAGCAAAGATCTCTAAACGTGTGGAGCTGCTTCTATCTGACTGGAATCTGACTGGTCTGAAATGTCAGACCTGAAAGACAACAGGACGAGTGTTTGCAGATCCACAGCATTAGCATAAACGAGGAATCAATTATTCCATCCCTGACGGAGCTGATTATGCAGAGACAATAAAGGAAGGAGTCATAATTAGCAGATGACCCGTGTGGTGAATCTAATCACCAGGAAACCTCGACCCGCTTTCTGCCTGAGATGGAAACTCTGAAAAAAAAAAACACAAAAAAATAACAAAAACAAGACAAAATATTTTTTAAAAATGAGACACAGAGCGACAAAAATGAGACAAACACAGAATGAAACAAAACATAAAAAGAGACAAAAAAAAGTTACAAAGTGACAAAAAAACAGACAACAAAAAACAAGCGTGACATAAAGGAAACACAAAACCACAAAAACGAGAAACTAAATGACAAGAACATGACACAAATGAACAACAAAAACAAGACAAAATATTACAAAAACGACAAACAAAATGACAAAAATGAGAAACAAAATGACAGAAATGAGACAAAAGATTACGACAAAGATTAGACAACAAATGACAAAAAACAACAAAAACAACAAAATATTACAAAAACGAGAAACAACACAACAAAAGAACAATGAACAATCTAGTATTTTACTTTATGATCAAAACAACTTGTCATGGTCTAGAAATGATTTTAAATGTATAGTTTTACTAATTTCCAATCTGCAGTTTATGTCTTCTCTGGAATTTTTACACTTTGAGGACCGGATCGGACCCTCTGGAGTTCCGGATTTGGCCCGCGGGCCGCATGTTGGACACCCCTGGTTTAAAGCCTCTGTGGTGGTAGCGTTGAGCAGAGCAGCGTTTGCTTGTTTCATCCTGAACAGGAATCAGAGCGAGATCAGACGGAGCTTCGAGTTTCTGCTGCCTTGAAGAGAGAATCATGAGGATGAAGGTGTTCTGGGTAGCAGCCCACACAGAGAGGAGGAACTCTGGAGAACAATCACATCCTGATGTTTCATCAAGACGGAAGCAGAGATGAGATGACCGACGTCGTTTCCAAAACACTTTTAACCTCCTACTACCTTCAGATTTACTAACATCTTTTATCCTTGGCGTCAGTTTGACTCCAGCAATTTAAACATCCAGAAAACGATTTTAATTAGAAGAGTTCCCCAAGTTTATGTGTCAGGTCCTTTATTAGAACTTAATTAGAGCGACCGAACTCTAACCTTTTCTCTATATTAGTTAAAGTTGTTCTATATTAATTAAAGTTGCTCTACATTAGTTAAAGTTGCTCTATAATAGTTAAAGTTGCTCTATATTTATTAAAGTTGCTCTATATTATTAAAGTTGCTCTATATTAGTTAAAGTTGCTCTATATTTATTAAAGTAGCTCTAAATGAGGACATTTCTAAGTGACCCAAACTTTTAAAGAGTTGTGCATTTTTGTTTTCTGTAACATTTGGAATGAAAACTATTTCTGTTATCTAGAATATTAACGTGTTTTATGTTTGGGTTCAGGAAAAACGAACACAAGTTCAAAAAGTTTTGGGCCCTAACAGTTTTTGAAGATTATAAAACTGCAAGTTATAGGGACCTCAGCCCAAAAATAAACAAAGTGAAATGTTGATATTTTTTCTATGTTTTAAATCTAAAAGCCTCAAAGAACTCTGATGCTACGACACGTGTTCAGGACATGGAAACACATCATCATGTTCATTTAACTGCTGTCAGTGTTAAAGTAGCAAAAACCATTAAATATGAAGAAAGCAAAAGATGTCACTCATTTATTTAGAGACGTTGAACTTTGAATGGTGGACAAATTGACCCCAAAGACAAACAGCTAAAGGTTAACGGCTAAATGCCATTGGCTAATGGCTAATGGCTAAATGAGACTCCAAGAACCGGTTCTGGAAGCTGGAGCTGAGAGAACACGAGGGAGTGAAGCAGCATTTCATTGTTTTCTGGTGGAACTGCAGGAAGCTGAGCAAACCGAAGGCGACAGGCTTGTTTTCTTGACGGACGTGAGGATAAATATGATCTAATGGTACGGCGTTCTGCCCGTCGGACGCCCAGACTCCCTCCCTCCAACAGCAGAATCCTCCAAATCACGCCACATTGCTGCCTCCTTCTCAGACAGCTGGCCGAGATGGTCTCTGGCAGATGTCAAGGCATCCTGGCAGAGAGGAGGAAATCTGTTGGACTCCACAAACAAACAGGACGGTTGTAAATCCCACCAGAGGACACTGTGGACGCTTCCTGCTCATTAATGTTCATGTTCCACCTTTTCAGAGTTTTAAACTACGTACAGTATGTTTACAAGAACAGGAGGAAAGTACTGGAAAAGAAAGAAGCATGTGTAATATTTATGGAGCTTAATGTTTGCATCATTAGTTTTTTATTGGTTGGTCATCAGTTTTTAGAGCGTTCGTAGTTGGTGTGCACACTCAGCTGCTAGAGAACGTTCCCACAACAATCTGAGAACATTTCCCACAATAATTCTTTAAAGAAACGTTTTCATCAAATGTTCAAAGAACATTTTAAGAATATTTACATTTCTAGTGATGTTGCATGACAACTAAGGGAAAACGTTCTCCAACCAACATTAGAAGAACGTTTTCGAGATGTTATCGAGACTTCGGATGACAGAACGTTCTTTATAAGACGTTCCTGTAATGGTTTATTAACAAAGGTGGAACTTTCTGGTTGCAATGTTCTGAAGATGTTTTAGGGATGTTGTTGAGGAACACATAAAACTATAAAACACTCTCAAAATGTTCCATGATAACTACGGAAAAATGTTCTCCAACCAACATTAACAGAATGTTTTCCAGATGTAATCGAGACCTCGGATGACAGGACGTTTTTTTATAAGGCTCTTCTGTTATTTTATACACTAACGGGTGTAAGGTGGAACATTTAGCTGCAATGTTTTGATGATGTTCCTGAGGGAACCCATTATAGAATCTTTAAACGTTCCTACAGTGTTCCATGATAACCAAGGAAGAACGTTCTCAAACCAACCTCAAACAAATGTTTTCCAGATGTTATCAAGATCTCAGATGACAGAACATTTTTTATACAGAACGTTTTTTCCTGTAATGTGATATATTAAAGATAGAACATTTTGTCTTTTTGTTGACGGAACACTTCATAGAACGTTCTTCTGTAATACGTTCTCACAATGTTCCATGAGAAGAAAGGAAAATCGTTCTCAAACCAACCTTCAAAAATTGTTTTCAAGATGTTATCGAGACCTCAGATGACAGAACGTTCTCTATAAGATGGTGACATATGAACAAAGGTGGAACATTTAGCTGCAATGTTTGGAGGATGTTCTTGAGGGAACACATTATAGAATCTATAAAATGTTCCCACAATGTTCCATGATAACCAAGAAAGAACGTTCTCAAACCAACCTTCAAAAGATGTTTTCCAGATGTTATCGAGTCTTCAGATGACAGAACATGTTTTATACAAAATGTTTTTATAACATTCTTGTAATGTGATATATTAAAGGTGGAACGTTTTGTGTTTATGTTGAGGGAACACATTATAGAACATTTGTCTGTAAGATGTTTCTACCAGGATAATGAAGAAAGGATGCAACATTCATAGAACGTTTTTAAGATCCTCAGATGACAGAATAGTTTTATAATGTTTCTTCACTGTTATATATTAAAGGTAGAACCTTTTGTTTTTTGTTGAGGGAACACATTATAGAATGTTCTTCTATAAAACATTCTAAAATGTTCCATTAGAACAAAGAAAGAACGTTCTCTAGCCAACATTCTAAAGATCTTTTCCAGATCTTATCAAGGTCTCAGATGACAGAACATGTTAAAACGTTTCCACAATATGAAACATTAAGGGTGGAACATTTTGTGTTTTTGTTGAGGGAACACATTATAGAATCTATAAAACATTCCCACAATGTTCCATGATAACCAAGGTAGAACGTTCTCAAACCATTCAAAAGATGCTGTTGAGGTCTCAGATGACAGAATGTGTTAAAACATTCCTGTAATGGGATAGAACATTTTGTCTTTTTGTTGAGGGAACACATTGTAGAACGTTCTTCTGTAAAACATTCTTGCAATGTTACATGATAATCAAGGAAGAACGTTCTCAAACCAACCACAAATGTTTTCCAGATGTTATCAAGGCCTCAGATGACAGAATGTGACGGAACATTTGGTCTTTTTGTTGACTTTACAGAACGTTCCTGAAATGTGATAGAACATTGTATCTTTTTGTTGACCTTACAGAACGTTCCTGTACTGTGATAGAACATTGTATCTTTTTGTTGACCTTACAGAACGTTCCTGAAATGTGACGGAACATTGTATCTTTTTGTTGACCTTACAGAACGTTCTTGAAATGTGACAGAACATTGCATCTTTTTGTTGACCTTACAGAACTTTGCTCTACAGAACATCTTCTGAGATCCTTCCACCACCAGAGGACACTGTGGATGTTCCAGCTCTGGTTCCTGTTTATTAATCCTGATGTCTCCTCCTATTTTTGATCATTTCAGCCTCTTGAGTTTACGATAACAGGTTCTAGATAAAAAGGGAAGTGGGAACATGTTTCCTTCATCCTCATCGCTGGATCGAGGCTCTTATTTCAGGTAGCGGGGGCTAAACGGCTAGCTCTCCCTCTCTAATAACCTCTGCTGAAATGAGAGTTTTGGGGATTGAGATAGCAAACAATTATCACTCTGCGTTAATGTGATAAGCGTTCAAAGAAATCTACACAAGGCATCACCAATTATGAATATGAAAATGTGTTTATTGAGCCGAGTGTCGTCCTTTTCAGACGCTAACAGCCAGAGACAATAGATTCCCCCTCGGCTTCCTGTCACGTTGATCCAGATCCAGGTTTATTTCAGGTCCATGGGTGTGGTGGCTCATAAATATGGATGCTAATCACTCTGCAAACAGCGCTGTGTGCGACGCTGCATTTCTCCCTCATCCCATAAACATCCAGCCATATTCAGACTCATCCAGGCTTCATGGGAGTCCGTGAGCAGCTTTAATTATCAGCAGCTGACAGGAGCTAAAAGAGAGCCAAAGTTCCCCTTTATTCCACTCAAACAGATGTTCTCATAAACAGCAGCATGACTTTATTTCCATAAATATCAGATTTGGCTGATGGTGGTTCATCGCCGTGGAAACCCTCCTCCCAGCAGCACCATCAACTTACACTTATGTTAATGCAGACAGAGGTTTATTGGATGTTTGTGGGCAGTGAAGGGCTGGTTTGGACAGTTCAGAAACAGCGCAGTGTGAGGAGGTTAGGATCAGAAATACTTCCTCAAGAACTAAAGTAAATGTACAGTCAGAAACAACCCTTTCCATCCGTTGGTAAAGTCCATGTTTATCATTCAGTCTTTAGGTTCCAAAGACTCCTAGAACACTTGGTTTTCTGTGATGGAATCATTGAATCTTTGTCACTGAAAACAATCATGAACTTTGGTTCATTTCTGGAATAATGACAAAACATACATGCAGAAACTTGAATTATCAGTGTTGATATAGAACGTTGTGTAAACTTCTTCTGACTGATTCTGATCGACTACAGCTGCTGACTCCTTTAAATAGTTCCAATGTTTTTCAGATGTTTTTGAGTGTTTTCATACAGAACGTTGTGAGGATGTTTTGGGATGATGTTGAGGGAACACATTATAGAACGTTCTTCTATAAGCCACTGACATAATGTTCTATTATAACAAAGAAAGAACGTCCTTACACCAACCTTCAAACAATGTTTTCCAGATGTTATTGAGTGATTTCATACAAGAATGTTCCTGTAATGTGATGTTCTTTAGGATATTTGGGGGATGTTGTTGAGGGAACACATTGTGAGAATGTTTCATAGAAGAATGTTCTAAAATATTCCATGATAACAAAGAAAAAAACTTTCTCAAACTAGATGCTGTCCAGATGTTATTGAGACGTCAGATGACAGAACGTTCTTCATGAGATGTTCCTGTAATGTGAAATATTAACACAGGTGGAACATTCTGGCTGCAATGTCCTGAGGATGTTATTGAGGGAACACAATATAAAACCTATAAAACATTCCCACAATGTTCCATGATAACTGAGGAAAAATGTTCTCAAACCAACATTCAGTGTGATATGTTAAAGGTGGAACATTTTGTCTTTTTGTTGAGGGAACACATTATAGAACATTCTTCTGAGACGTTTCCCCAACGATAACAAAGGAACAATATTCTCAATGCAACGTTCAAAAAACATTGCACGATGTTAGCAAGACCTCAGATGACAAAACGTTCTTTATAAGACATTCCTGTAATGCGATAAGTTAAAAAAGGTGACAATGTTCTGCTGTAATGTTCTGAGGATGTTTGGGGACCGTTGTTGAGGAACACATTGTGGAATCTATAAAACATGAGCACAACTTCAACATCATTCCATAATAACCAAAGAAGAATGTTCTTGGTGGAACATTCAGTTTTTGAGGACGTTGGGGCATCACGGTCTATAAACACTTTTGGAACATCTTTAGTTATCCTACCTTCAAGAAGAACATTCTGGGAACTAAAAGAAAACTGAAAATATAAGTAGAACTGTGCAGAACATTCTCAGAACGTACTCACCTGTACATCAACTCTCCATATGTTACTGTATGTACTGAAATCCAGAAATAATTTGTGGTATTGAACTGGAAATGAGACATTAATTACTAGAACAATGGGTTCTTATGTGATGCAGAACATACATAGAACGTCCAAACACAAACCCATTAATCCTAGTGTTTGAAGACTTCATTAAAACCACCATCCAGCCCAGTAGAGACGCTGTTTTCTCCCACAATTCCCATCAAATCCCACTTCCATTGATGTCAGAATCCTGGAATTAAACATCAGGATTCAGCAGAAATTTAACTTAAAGACTTTTTAAACCAGGAGAGTCAAACTGATCTTAGTCTAGGTTCCACATCCTGTAAAACCACAGCATAAAAACCTCTAAATAACCACAACTCCTAACGCTTCCTTTGTTTTAGTGCACAAATATTCACATTTAAGGAATTATCTTTTTACTAAACATCATGAACAACCTGAAATTTATGAAGAAAAATAAATTCCGTTTCATCAACATCCAGCCTCAGTTTATCATTTCCACATTACAACTTCCAGATCACAGAGTGTCGACAAATGAACACAACATTTAGTCATCTGGAACTGAACCATAGGGGATTTAATGGAGGATCAAAACCACAAAATCAGACAAAAAAAGACAAAAAAAACAACAAAACCAAGACAAAATATTACAAAAATGAGACACAATTAGACAAAAAATGACACAAACGACACGAAACAAAACAAGAGACAAAAAATTTGAGAAAAAAGTTTCAAAGCAGCAAAAGAAATATACAACACAAGTGAGACAAAAAACACAAAATGACAAAAACAAAACACAAAACAGCAAATAAAGCAAAACACAAAATGACAAAAATAAGACAAGAAGAACAAGCGAGACGAAAAGGAAACACAAAATGACAAAAATGAGACACAACGACAAATGAACAATGATTTATGGTCAAAATTACAAAAAAAGACAAAAACCAAGACAAAATTTTACAAAAACAAGACACAAAACTGCAAAAGTGAGAAAAAAGCGACAAAAAGTAGACAAACGACACAAGAGAGACAATACGGCAACTCAAAATGACAAAAACGAGAAACAAAACGACAAAAACGTGAGACAAACGACAAAATGCAGATAAAAAAAGACAAAAACATAACAAAATATTACAAAAATGAGACACAAAATGACAAAAGAACAATGAACAATCTAATATTTTATTTTCTGATCAAAACAACTTGTCATGGTCTAGAAATTATTTTAAATTTATAGTTTTACTAATTTACAATCTGCAGTAAATGTCTTCTCTGGAATTTTTACACTTTGAGGACCGGATTGGCCCCTCTGGAGGACCGCTTTTGGCCCGCGGACTGCATGTTGGACACCCCTGGTTTACAGAGTCGCCCTGCAGACCTTAAAGCCCCCATCAGTCCCTGTGATGGTTTTCAGGTTTAGACTGCTGGTGGTTAAATAAAGCTAGAGATGAGTTCAACTAGACGCTCTGTCCTCTGACGTGGTAAAAGTGGACGGTATGTGAGCTGAAGTGCTAGATATCTGCATGCTGTTGGTGTTTTAAGCTGCTGGTATTTCCACTTCACTTCCAGATTTGACATTTTGTTATTTATGTTCGTTTATTAGTCTATTTGCAAGAGAAAAGACCTAATTAACATGGCGTCGTTTGTGCTGCTAACAAACACAACAAGGCGTTGATGCTGTTTGTTCCTCATTAGGCTCCTCAGAGAGTCGATATAATAAAAGTGTTCAGTGCCACCTCCACACTCTCATTCTCTCAAACTTTATTGGCAGAAGACAAGCAGAAACCAATACTCTGTTCACTCATTCAACATTCCTGGTGTCAGACGTTCCCAAAATAAGGGCTGAGACTCAGGGGAGTCCTACAATATATCTGAGACCCTTTAGGCCTCTTCAAATCCACAAAATGAAAAAATCTGAGGGAGAAATGGCGGCTTGATTGTATTATGTCAACACAAAAGGCCAACGCCACAAGCAAATATAACATTATCTTAAAAGATTACAACCAAATAAATACAATAAAAACCAATATTATAAAACATATTTCTTCTAAAATGACCGGTAAATTCAGAACTACATCTCTGACATGTGCAGTGTTGTATAACTGTCATGTTTTCATCTATATTGTGTTGTAGCCTGCTAGCAAAACCCAGTGGACACCTAGTTTCTGGTTCATTAAAATCAGTTTAGAGCAAACACATTTCTTCATACAACACCTACAAGAAGTTTTATTATTTTGCAACAATGAATCATCAGCAATTTAATTTGGCTTTTTGGACAAGAATTTACTGAAAAAAAGACAAGAGAGGGAGGCCACCAAGACTCCTATGACTCTTCTGGAGAAGTTACTAGAAAGAGACTACTGTGGCTCTCAGGTTTCAGTCCATTTGTTGATCTTTAAAAACACACATCTTCCATAGCCACTGACATGGACACAGGAACTACCCGTCAAAATAAAAGCTTCCCAGAGAAACATTTCATGTCGAACCTGCACACCGATCATTGATTTCCCCCATGATCTGATATTCTGTTCAGTTTAGAGATTTGTTGATGCTGTGGTGGCTGAATTTCAACAGTTTGAACACAAAACACGCACTCCCTCTCATCCAAATACATTAAAAATCATTAGAAAGATTAATTCTTGTCAGATTGTCATTAAATTGTTCGCTAAAATAGACTTCTTTTTGTTGTGCAGATGGAGCCAGGCAAAGCCTCGGACTAGAGGGGTGTGCAGGGTCTTGAGTACACAGAAGGACAGATGTTCCTGGTGATTATCAGAGAGGAAGATGGTTACAGGGACCATTCTCTGCTGGACCTGGGCCAGGCGATGTCCATTGAGGGGACGGATCCAGGATCAGGTGAAGTGCAGCGGATATGGCATCCTCTGTGGAGTGGTTAGAACGGTATGCAGACTGGAGTGGGTCAAGTGAAGTTGGTAGGACAGAAGTGATGTGATCCTTGATTAGTGTGAGGGAGGCCACCAAGACTCCTATGACTCCTCTGAAGGAGTTCCAGCTTCAGACTGTTCATCCAACAACTGTTGTCTGTTCTTCATCAGTCAAAGCTTTATGGAGACAAAGAGAAAGACTCTGATGGAAAAAGCTCCAATTAAATCTGGACTAGAGTTCACCAGAAGACTTGGAGACTCTGAAGATACCTGGAAGAAGGTTCTCTGGTCTGAGGAGACCAGGATGGAGCTTTATGTCCATCAGACTAGATGATATGTTTGATGGACATCAAACACTGAACATCATCACAAACACACCATCCCCACTGTGAAGCACGGTGGTGGCAGCATCATGATGTGAAGCACGGCGGTGGCAGCATCATGATGTGAAGCACGGTGGTGGCAGCATCATGATGTGAAGCACGGTGGTGGCAGCATCATGACGTGAAGCATGGTGGTGGCGGAATCATGACATGAAGCACGGTGGTGGCAGCATCATGATGTGAAGCATGGTGGTGGCAGCATCATGATGTGAAGCACGGTGGTGGCAGCATCATGATGTGAAGCACGGTGGTGGCAGCATCATGATGTGAAGCACGGTGGTGGCAGCATCATGATGTGAAGCACGGTGGTGGCAGCATCATGATTTGAAGCATGGTGGTGGCAGCATCATGATGTGAAGCACGGTGGTGGCAGCATCATGATGTGAAGCACGGTGGTGGCAGCATCATGATGTGAAGCATGGTGGTGGCAGCATCATGATGTGAAGCACGGTGGTGGCAGCATCATGATGTGAAGCACGGTGGTGGCAGCATCATGGTGTTCCTCAGCAGCAGGTCCTGGAAGGCTTGTAAAGGTAGAAGGTAAATGAAATCCTGGAGGACAACCTGATGCCGTCTGAAGAGAACTGAGATGTGGAGAAAACCAGTTTTCCATCCAGACGATGAGTCGAAGCAAACAGACAAAGATCTTCAGAGGTGGTTTGAAGACAACAAGGTAGAAGTTCTGGAGGAGTCAGAGTCCAGACCTGAAGGTTAATGGTTTTTATTGTCAGTCTGATTATCTGTCCTGTTGATTTAATGTTTTCTGAGCACTTCAGGGAGAGTTTCTGATCTAAATCAAGGCCGTCGTATCTGGACTGATTATGAAGCCCCTCCAAGCAGATTTATTATATCTGGCAGTAGAAATGAAATTGGCTCAACTCTCCCTGAGCTTTAAACTATTTACTGCGTGAAGTTTTTAATTTTTTGCAGGTTTTGCAGATCGAAGCTGCTGATTAACTCTCAGTATTACATCTGCAGCACAATCATATCTGTGGCTGTTCTCTGAATTAAAGGCAGGACAGGAAGTTCTGCTCATCAGCAGAAAAAACCCAAACCTGAAAATGAACGTAGACATGGAGTGCTATTTATTGTCTGAATAATCAACGTAACAAAACACACCTGTCAGTCACATGTTCCAGTAGTTCTGCTCCATGAGCAATCGGTTCAAACAGAAGGTACTATATTTAAGTCTGGAGTCAGAAACCTTAAACACTCACAGATCCATGTGGATCCACAGAAAAGAAAACACCAGGAGCCACAAAACCTGACACTTAAAATGAAAATAGCATTGTATATATATTTTTTTTACCTTCATGTTATATATAAAACAACTATAGTGTGTTGCATTTATGAAATCGATGAACTGTTATGGAGAAACTGAAATTACATTAACCCTAAACATATGAATATATGCAAAATAATAGACAATTAAAATATATATTAGGGCTGGGACGTTAACGTTTTAATTTAGATTAATTAATTACAGAAAAAATAGCACATTTAATGGCATCTTTCCCTAATTTCTGTCCCACCGATAACACTGATGAACACTCCAGCCCAGTAGGTGGCACTAATGAACCTAAAGTCTGATTTTCCGCTGTGAAGAAGATCCACAGGATGCACTGAATGACATCAGAAAGTTTGGAGAACTGATGGCAGCTTGGATAAAAGCTGGTTGTTAAAGACTTTTCTGATCAACCTCAATGTAAGAACTAATGTTAGCTACCACAGTCCTGGTACCAGCTGAAAACAAATGTGAACAAGATATAAAATCAACACAAAAAGATGTAAAATCAACACAAAAAGATGTAAAATAAACACAAACAGATGCAAAATCAACACAAAAAGATGTAAAATCAACACAAAAGATGAAAAATCTACATAAAAAGACATAAAATCAACACAAAAAGATGTAAAATCAACACAAAAAGATGTAAAATAAACACAAACACATGCAAAATCAACACAAAAAGACGTAAAACCAACACAAAAAGATGTAAAATCAACATAAAAATGTCAAATCAACACAAAAAATGTAAAATCAACACAAAAAATAGAAAATCAACACAAAAAATAGAAAATCAACACAAAAGATTTAAAATCAACGCAAAAAATGGAAAATCTACACAAGATGTAAAATCAACGTTAAAAAGGTGTAAAATCAACACAAAAAGATGTAAGATCACCATAAAAAAGTTGCAAATCAATGCAAAAATATGCAAAATCAGCACAAAAAGATGCAACATCAACACAAACAGATGCAAAATCAACACAAAAACATGTAAAATCTCTGGTCTCATATTCATGGTTTGAGGTCAGATGTTTTCAGTCTACAGCAGGAATAAAGGAACTGTTCTCTCTGGTGAGTGTATGTGTGGTTGTGCAGGATGTGTTGATAGACTCTGAGTGTTTTCTCCTGTTGTGTGTCTGATTTAAGAGCCTCCATGTTGCTGTTTGTGTCTCTGACGTGGATGTCAGCTGGGCTCGTGTCCAGGACGCTCCATCCAGACCTCCACAGCTGGTGTTCGGTCCTCTGAGGCAGCTCCTGACACACTTTCCCTCTGAAACTCTCGCTCGTGATTAATTCTGGCCTAACTCGGAGCCGTGTCGTCCGTACGGGGAAAGAGCGGGAAATGCTTCCTCACATCTCCGAGCCTTTGATGAGTTCATCACATCAGGTCTGCTAATGAGTCTGAAAGGCGAGTGTCTGCTTCACTCAGAGCTCCGACAGCAACAAAAGCCTCGGTGGAGCTTCAGATGTGGAGAGTCCTGGTCTTTGTTATGAGCTAATCAATCAGCAGCTGATCAATAATTCACTCTGATGGCTCTCTGGTCCTGCCTCAGAGTGTTTGTGGAGTTTAGATTTGCCTCTTCATCCCTGGAACATGATTTATTCTATTTTTTTCATCACACAGAAACATTTTAAAGTGAAGTTGTTTTTTGGATTTCCAAAGAATTGCCGTTATTTCACAGTTTCCTTGTTTTGATAAAAAAATTTTTTTTTTACAAATTAACTCTACAAAACTGTAATAATGCAGTTTAGTCTTTGTGATGAAGATTCCCACTACAGAGAAGCCCTCAGAGGTCTGGACCATGGACCTGATGAGATGCTGTCTGGACCATGGACCTGATGAGATGCTGTCTGGACCATGGACCTGATGAGATGCTGTCTGGACCATGGACCTGATGAGATGGTGTCTGGGCCATGGACCTGATGAGCTGCTGTCTGGACCATGGACCTGATGAGATGCTGTCTGGACCATGGACCTGATGAGATGCTGTCTGGACCATGGACCTGATGAGATGCTGTCTGGACCATGGACCTGATGAGATGGTGTCTGGGCCATGGACCTGATGAGCTGCTGTCTGGACCATGGACCTGATGAGATGTTGTTGTAATAATGCAGTTTAGTCTTTGTGATGAAGATTCCCACTACAGAGAAGCCCTCAGAGGTCTGGACCATGGACCTGATGAGATGCTTTCTGGACCATAGATCTGATGAGATGTTGTCTGGACCATGGACCTGATGAGATACTGTCTGGACCATGGACCTGATGAGATGTTGTCTGGACCATGGACCTGATGAGATGCTGTCTGGACCATGGACCTGATGAGATGGTGTCTGGACCATGGACCTGATGAGCTGCTGTCTGGACCATGGACCTGATGAGCTGCCACCGAACGGTCCTCTGAGGTCCGACTCACATATGGATAGAAACAGCCTCAGTCTGAGCTGCTTCATGGGAAATGCGTCTCAGAGATGTAACTGTTCTTCTCTTCTGTTCTGTGTTCTGAGTTCTCTCCAGAGTTCTGGTCGGTCCCACTGATGAATTCAGAGTCTCAGGGAGTCGACCTCCAGCCTCCGGAGGTTTGTTCCTCTTAAACACCATGGAAAATAAAGATTTAATTTTTCAACAAAATACAAATAATATAAATAAAATAAATATATTTTCATATTTTGTTAAATTACAGACATATTTTAAAATCACCATAAAAGTATCAATTTACATGCTTACTGTCAGTGGTTCTGTCAGTGATTGGTTCTGTCTGTCATTGGTTCTGTCAGTGATTGGTTCTGTCTGTGGTTCTGTCAGTGATTGATTCTGTCTTCGGTTCTGTTAGCAATTGGTTCTGTCAGTGACTGGTTCTGTCTGTGGTTCTGTCAGTGATTGGTTCTGTCTGTTGTTGGTTCTGTCAGTGATTGGTTCTGTCTGTTATTGGTTCTGTCAGTGATTGCTTCTGTCAGTGATTGGTTCTGTCTGCTCTTGTTCTGTCAGTGATTGGTTCTGTCTGTTATTGGTTCTGTCAGTGATTAATTCTGTCAGTGATTGGTTCTGTCTGTTGTTGGTTCTGCCAGTGATTGGTTCTGTCTGTCATTGGTTCTGTCTGTTATTGGTTCTGTCAGTGATTGCTTCTGTCAGTGATTGGTTCTGTCTGCTCTTGTTCTGTCAGTGATTGGTTCTGTCTGTTATTGGTTCTGTCAGTGATTAATTCTGTCAGTGATTGGTTCTGTCTGTTGTTGGTTCTGCCAGTGATTGGTTCTGTCTGTTATTGGTTCTGTCAATGATTGGTTCTGTCTGTTGTTGGTTCTGTCAGTGATTGGTTCTGTCTGTTATTGGTTCTGTCAGTTGTTGGTTCTGTCAGTGATTGGTTCTGTCTGTTATTGGTTCTGCCAGTTGTTGGTTCTGTCAGTTATTGGTTCTGTCTGTGGTTCTGTCTGTTATTGATTCTGTCAGTGATTGATTCTGTCTGTAGTTCTGTCTGTTATTGGTTCTGTCAGTGATTGGTTTTGTCTCTCTCTCTCTTCTGTTCCTGCTGGTAGAACTGGTCTCTCCTCTCGTCCTGACCCAGCTGGGTTCTGGATCTGGTCCAGGTTCCTGCAGGTCTCCCAGGATCTCTGCACCTGTTCTGCTCCAGAAATACCTGAACCTGTCATCTGTTAGCTGCCAGCTCTTATCTCTCTGTTCTTGGTTTTGAAGGTCCAGCAGATTATTTTACTAGATGTTATCTGTAATTTATTCAAACATGAAAATATGTAAAAAACAACAAAAAAAACAACAACAAAAAGACAGTAATAAAACCATTTTCCAGTTTACTGAATATACCTAATATTTTTTTCAAATGATAGAAAGTACAGGAGGTTGATCCGTGGGAACGGAACATGAACAGAACATGATTTTCTCCGTAACTCAGAACTCCAGCTGAAATGTAAACAAGGCCATTCCGTGCATCATGATATCGATCAGTTCTTCATAAAAGTCATGAATACCAACGACTTTCATGCATGTATGAATCATTTTACTAGAAGATAACAGAATATGTTGACCTGTTTGTACAACTTGACCGATGTTGGTCGGTGTTTGGCCCTGTTCGCAGCATTTTATTCTCTCTAATTTCACTTCCATGGAGACGACTTTCCTTTTCTTCCAAGCATCAGAAGAGTCTGACTTACGCTTGGAGCCATAAAGAAGAGCAGAAAGTTAGTGAATGTAGCACAATTCAAGGTGGCGTACAACCAGAGAATGGAAACAAAACCATCTTATAGCGTTGTGTGACGACGTATTCATCCGCTCTGCTGGTCAACTAGTTCAACGTAACCGGTTCTGACGTAACGATGAAATGCTGTAGGTCGAGGACGCCGTAAACTGAGGACCCCTGTAATGGGAAAATAATTATTTCATTGCTGATTTAAATACATTAAAACTCATTTTACAGTCACATGCTCAAAAACATTTTTTAAAAATGTTTCTTTTACCCAGCGTGTAAATTATTGCTTTTTTCTGTGTTTAAAAAAATAAATAATCTGTAATTTGACAAAACAGAGAAAATCTTTTCTTCCAAATAACGACAAGAACTGGGAGTCCTGATGAAGAATATTCTTCCTGCTGCCGACATCTCACTTCATCCCATCGGCGTTCTTCAACCTGCTGAAGGAGAATATTTCGGGATTCTCTATAAAACATTTCTTTGGTGTCCCGGGATGCTGCAGGGAAAAATAACAAAGAATCTGTGGAGCAGGAGCTGGAGATGAATCCCAGGTGGAAAAGATTTATTCTTCTGATGGTTAATTAATGCTGGAGATGGAGGAGGACACATCAGGCAGATGTTGGCCTCAGGCAGATGTTTTCTTTCTCACAGCAGCTGCTTTTATTCCTCCCAGACCACGGCTATGACCATGACTCCCAGACCATGACTCCCAGAACATGACTCCCAGACCATGACTATGACCATGACTCCCAGAACATGACTCCCAGAACATGACTCCCAGAACATGACTCCCAGACCATGACTCCCAGACCATGACTATGATCATGACCTCCAGACGTCTTCCTGAGGACAGAAAGCAGAAATGCAGAAAGCAACCGACAGGTGAACGAAACATATAATCAAATGATGAGTTCA
This sequence comes from Amphiprion ocellaris, assembly GCF_022539595.1. NCBI lineage: Eukaryota > Metazoa > Chordata > Actinopteri > Pomacentridae > Amphiprion > Amphiprion ocellaris. The sequence goes on along the minus strand of NC_072767.1, from coordinate 5,464,356 downwards.
GAGACGAGCTGGTTCTGAGATCAGTTTAAATGTCTCTAAAAGAGGATTCTGCTGCAAACATATGTGTGTGTGTGTGTGTGTGTGTGTGTGTGTGTGTGTGTGTGTGTGTGTGTGTGTGTGTGTGTGTATATATATATATATATAAAAAACTCAGTGTGAAACTTCTAGCCATAAATCAAACTTTTTTCGTTTTTTATTTAAAAATATCAATATTCTATTTTTTCCATTTTTTGAAAGAAAAATTCTGTATATTAAGTACTGAAAAATGTTTGTTAAATTACAGATAGTATTTTTTGATGCAGAAAAACAGGAATAATTCAACCATAAATAATTTCAACAAACAAAATCTGTTTTTGTTTTTTTTTTTTTTAACAAATTTGACCGTGAAATTAAATTGTCATTTTTATCTAAATTTTTGGAATTTCTGAGCATAAAGTAACTCTTTTATTATTTTTTACTTTTAATTTAAATATTGTAATATATTACAATTATTTTGCACTTTTTGAAAGAAAAAAATGTCGACTGAAAAATGGTCAGTCAGAACAGTAAATTTCTCTTCAGAGAACATCTGCATCAGTCTGAGTTACTGGATGTTATAGGAGAGGTCTCTAGAACTCTCTTACAGACAGAACATCAGTGTCACGGTTCTTAAGTCACTTTTTTAAACCATTTGCAACCCGCAGAAAAAACCTGACTTCCTGTCCTGGTCGGTCGCTGCGGGAAGAATTCAAATATCATCACAGATTTCTGCATCTGTATTAAAACACACGGAAGAAGAAGAACAAGAACAAGAAGAAGAAGAAGAAGGTGTCCTCTGGGGTCAGCTGGGTGTAACAGCAAACCAGATGTTCTTGGTTGGATAAAACAGTTTGTTGCTTAGTGACAAAATGAACAAACAAAACTGTGACGATACGAAGAATGGCTAAAATCAACAAACCAAATGAAACCAGATGAAGGCTAACGGAGTTCTGAAGCTACCTGAAGAAAAACTAAACACCTGAATAAGATGAACTTCAACAGCAGGAACAAACCAGAACCTCCATAGATAGATAGATAGATAGATGGATGGCTAGACAGACAGACAGACAGACAGACAGACAGACAGACAGACAGACAGATAGATAGATGGATGGATGGACGGATAGATAGATAGATAGATAGATAGATGGATGGATGGATGGATGGATGGATGGATGGATGGATGGATGGATGGATGGATGGATGGATAGATAGATAGATAGATAGATAGATAGATAGATAGATAGATAGATAGATAGATAGATGGATGGATAGATAGATAGATAGATAGATAGATAGATAGATAGATGGATGGCTAGACAGACAGACAGACAGACAGACAGACAGACAGATAGATAGATAGATAGATAGATAGATAGATAGAGAAATAGATAGATAGAGAGATAGATAGATATACTATAGATAGACAGATAGATAAATAGACAGACGGATAGATAGATAGATAGATAAATAAATAGATAGACAGACGGATAGATAGATATAGACCTCCATCCAGAAGACAAACATCTGAACTTCCTGTAAAGCAGCTGAATCTCACATCTGTTGTCTTTAAATTATTCAGTTTCAGGTATTCATGGACCGTAAAGCTCCTCTAGTGTCATCTGACGAGGAACGTTCAGGAGGAATAAAGAGTGAATGAAGAGCTTCAGGGATCTACTGAGGTAGATGGTTCCTCCAGGGCTGGGTTGGTCTTTTCTTCTGGTCCCTGAACGCTCAGATGATTCTCTGGCAGCTCGTCTCCTGGAGGCGTCCAGCTGCTGCTGCCAGAGAGCTTCCTGTGAGGATCATCACATCTTCTTTGAGATGCTTCCCCTCAGGCCAAACACTCACAGCTTCTGTTTTTCTTTTTTAGAAATTTCTAGCCTCTGAGGTTACACCTACCAGCTGCAGCTTCTACTGTCTGAGCAGTTCGAGGGCTTCAGTTTGGTCCGATTTCAGGTTTCGGTTGGTCTGCGGCTCAGTGAACTGAGCACCTGCTGCTGGTAGACCAACAAACATCTGGATGAACAGAGGACCTGCTGCTGGTAGACCAAGAAACATCTGGATGAACCGAGGACCTGCTGCTGGTAGACCAAGAAACATCTGGATCAACCGAGGACCTGCTGCTGGTAGACCAACAAACATCTGGATGAACAGAGGACTTGCTGCTGCTACCAGCGACAAACATCTGGATGAACAGAGGACCTGTTGCTGGTAGACCAAGAAACATCTGGATGAACCGAGGACCTGCTGCTGGTAGACCAACAAACATCTGGATGAACCGAGAACCTCCTGCTGGTAGACCAAGAAACATCTGGATCAACCGAGGACCTGCTGCTGGTAGACCAACAAACATCTGGATGAACAGAGGACTTGCTGCTGCTACCAGCGACAAACATCTGGATGAACAGAGGACCTGTTGCTGGTAGACCAAGAAACATCTGGATGAACAGAGGACCTGCTGCTGGTAGACCAACAAACATCTGGATGAACCGAGGACCTGCTGCTGGTAGATCAACAAGCATCTGGATGAACCGAGGACCTGCTGCTGGTAGACCAAGAAACATCTGGATCAACCGAGGACCTGCTGCTGGTATACCAACAAACATCTGGATGAACAGAGGACCTGCTGCTGGTGGTAGACCAACAAACATCTGGATGAACCGAGGACCTGCTGCTGGTAGACCAGCAAACATCTGGATAAATCAAGGACCTGCTGCTGGTAGACCAACAAACATCTGGATGAACCGAGGACCTGTTGCTGGTAGACCAACAAACATCTGGATAAACCGAGGACCTGCTGCTGGTAGACCAACAAACATCTGGATGAACCGAGGACCTGTTGCTGGTAGACCAACAAACATCTGGATGAACCGAGGACCTGTTGCTGGTAGACCAACAAACATCTGGATGAACAGAGGACCTGCTGCTGGTAGACCAACAAACATCTGGATGAACCGAGGACCTGCTGCTGGTAGACCAACAAACATCTGGATGAACAGAGGACCTGCTGCTGGTAGACCAACAAACATCTGGATGAACCGAGGACCTGTTGCTGGTAGACCAACAAACATCTGGATGAACCGAGGACCTGCTGCTGGTAGACCAACAAACATCTGGATGAACCGAGGACCTGTTGCTGGTAGACCAACAAACATCTGGATGAACAGAGGACCTGCTGCTGGTAGACCAACAAACATCTGGATGAACAAAGGACCTGCTGCTGGTAGACCAACAAACATCTGGATGAACCGAGGACCTGTTGCTGGTAGACCAACAAACATCTGGATGAACAAAGGACCTGCTGCTGGTAGACCAACAAACATCTGGATGAACAGAGGACCTGCTGCTGGTAGACCAACAAACATCTGGATGAACAGAGGACCTGTTGCTGGTAGACCAACAAACATCTGGATGAACAGAGGACCTGTTGCTGGTAGATCAACAAACATCTGGATGAACAGAGGACCTGTTGCTGGTAGACCAACAAACATCTGGATGAACCGAGGACCTGCTGCTGGTAGATCAACAAACATCTGCATAAAACACTTTTTAAACTCCTGGTGGATTCAAAGAAAAACAAACAGCTACTAAAAGTCATTTAGTAGAGTTTTAAAACAGGAAACGCGTTTATTAAGATGGACTGAAGCTGGAACACAAAAACAGAAACCTTCAGGGAACCTTTAGGGAATCTTTAGGGAACGTTCCCTGAACACTAGTTTTAGTCCAGAAAACAGAAACAGAAAGTGAAAGCAGCTGATTAACTGCAGATATTTAACCCTCAGATCATCAGTGTGACGTCGTTTTATTACAACATCTTTATCATGAAAAATTTATTTTATCATTTTTGTATTCCAGCTATTCCTCAAAATACATGTTTTTGACATCATTCCATTGGAAAAGAGTGAAAAATGTCCACAAAATTGATGTTTTTCATTCTTCTATTACTGTTCTATTTAATATTCTTCTTTTCTCAATCATCAAAATCAGATATAAAGTGAAAAATAAACAGATTTCAAACACAAAAATAGAATACAAACAATAATAGAAGTGATTATTCTGAACCTAAATGACTAAAATGATTTTTCTATGGGTCATTTTAGACCCAATGATGGAGGATTGTTGGTCCAGTCATGGAGGATCTATTTAACATATTTAGTTAAATATGACGGTTAATAAATGTGCTTCAGCCTCACCACTGTGTAGAATTAACAGTAAAAACCTTAAAGGAACGTTTCCTCCACCAGCTTCAACAGGATTCTGTGTTCTGGTTTTGTTTTGTGACATTATTATATTATAATATTATATTATTAGCATAAAATCTGGGTCAGTGTCATAAATATGGGCCAATTAATGGCTATGATTTCAGTTTGAGCTGAGGAGAAAACAGGACGAGTGCTTCTCCCTCCTAACTAAATAACATCAGGACGTTTAAAAGCCAATAAAAGCAGATATTCGTTCCACAAACAGCAGATTAATTATCCTCAGGAGGATTGACCGGCAAAACAAGCAGCAGTCGTCTTCCTGAGGTGTGAAAGAATCCAGAATTAAGCGGTCAACCTTTAATTCTGCTGTTTTTTAATAAGAGCAGCTGATTAATAGTCAGAAATGTGTGAAATATTCCTCTAATTACAGGTATAGAAACAAACAGAATCCAATTTTTTGTTAGATGAAGTTTTTCTCACCTTCGTTGCTTCTCAGCTCTCAAATTTTAAAGACGTTTCTGGATGTTTGTGGCAGCGTCAAATTAAAAAGCAGCGCTACATGCTGCTGCTGTTAATTAGAGCTGTAACTCCATTACTACTGGATGTTTCTATGACCAGAAACCATCCCATAATTATCAGACTCATTTACATGTGCTGCTGGAATGTTTTAACCTGAATTACATCTTCTGATGAAGATAAATGATGATTTTAGTCAGTTAGTTTCTATATTTTAGGAATAAACCATGAAAAAGTCAATCAAGGCAGTTTGTCTACCATCAGCTGCAAGGTAACAATTAGAATTTATTATTTAGATAAATTCTTAAAGTTGCACATATTACTTTGCACACTGTCAAGACGACAAAAACGAGAAACAAAACGACAAAAACTAGACACAAAGCGACAAAAACGAGACAGAAAACAAAAACGAGACACAAAACGACAAAAACTAGACACAAAGCGACAAAAACGAGACAGAAAACAAAAACGAGACAGAAAACAAAAACGAGACACAAAACGACAAAAACTAGACAGAAAAAAGAGACACAAACGACAAAAGGAAGACACAAAATGACAAAAATGAGATACAAAACGACAAAAGCGAGACACGAAACAACAAAAATGAGACACAAAACCACAAAAACAAGACACAAAATGACAAAACGAGACACAAAGTGACAAAAATGAGACACAAACAACAAAAGGAAGACACAAAACGACAAAAACGAGACACAAAATGACAAGAACGAAACAGAAAACGACAAACGAGACACAAAATGACAAAAATGAGACACAAAACTACAAAAGCGAGACACAAAACAACAAAAATGAGACACAAAATGACAAAAACGAGACACAAAATGACAAAAACGAGACACAAAATGACAAAAACAAGACACAAAATGACAAAAACGAGATACAAAATGAAATAAATGAGACACAAAATGACAAAAAACGAAGCAGAAAATGACAAAAACGAGACACAAAACAAATTTATAAAATAAATTTTAAAAATGCTTCTAGTGGCATCGAAGGAGGAGGAGCTCTTCAGAGAACAGGATGGAGATTATTCATGGAGCCAGAGATTCACCAGCTGTTCTAACGTGGTGGAAGTTCAGGTTTAAACATCATCAAACCTCCACAAAGAGTCTCTGGATCCAGGAAAAGTCCAGCAGATTAAAACTTCCAACAGGAGAAACGTCACAGTTCTGCTGCAGGAAGAGAATATTTAATCTAAAGACTCTGATGATGCAAAACCTCAGGAAAGTTTCCTGATTCAGATGTTCTTTTTCTGCATAAAATCAACCAAATCTGAGGAAAGTTCCTCCTGAATAAACAGATTCTTCATCTCCAGGAAGTCTGGTGTATTTAATGGATCTATGCAGAGTTTCTCCTTCATATTATGAAGATTTACTGATTTACATTTATATTTTCAGACTTCCTGCTCTGACCGAGACTCGGAAAAGTTCAGTTTCCTGATTTAGACTCTTGACATTAAATGAAACATTAGTTCATAAACAAAAAATAAACAAAAGTATAAGAAAAGTTCTTTGCTAATAGATGATTCTGCTGCTTAATTTTCTCCAAATGTGCAAAAATGAAGATTAAAATCAAGAAAACGGTAAATTAATACAGACTGAAAACAACAGGAAGTGACTTTTCAAAGCTCTTAAATTCAGCTTTGATTCATTGTGTAGATGTACAGGATTAGAACAGGCAGATTTTCCTTAAAATCTAAAATAACTTTAGTGAATTGAATAGTGAGTTTTACCCTCACATTGAATATTTTCAGAGTTTCAGGAACTTAAAGAATGTTTTTACCACAACGTATTAGATTCAGATTGTCAGTAAAGTTCAGTTTCCTGATTTAGACTCTTGACATTGCATTAAAATCACAGAAAAGTTCCTCCTGACCTCCTCAGAATCATCAGATTTTTTAAAATCTACAATAATTTTAGCATATTTAATGAATCAGTGCAGCATTTTACCATCTCTGAATCAGCTGTTAAATAAATCTCTCTTTTGTTTTACAATGCAAAGTATATTTAAGTGACACAGTCTTTAAGTCACAGTCTTTCACTGGTAAATCCACAAAAATATTATCAGTAAAACGCATTTATTTTTAGCTGATTTTTAAAATCTACAATAACTTCAGTGCATTTAATGAATCAGTGCAGAGTTTTACCCTCATATTATCGATATATTCAGAATTATATTTATATTCTCAGAATAATATTTATATTTTTAGAGTAATATTTATATTTTCTGAATCATATTTATATTTTCAGAGTTGTATTTTTTTTAATGTTTATGTTTTCTGAATAATATTTATATTCTTTAGAGTTATATTCATATTTCCAGAGTAGTATTTATATTTTTAGAATTATATTTATTTATTTGTTTTTAGAATAATATTTATATTTTTAGAAATCTGTTTCTATTTTCAGAGTATCATTTATATTTTCAGAATAATATTTCTATTTTATGAGTTATATTTATATTTCCAGCTTAATATTTATATCTTCAGAGTGATATTTATATTTTTAAAGTAATATTTATATTTACAGAGTAAAATTTATATTTCCAGAGTTCTATTTATATTTCCAGAGTAATATTTATATTTCCAGAGTTATATTTATATTTTCAGACTCAGTAAAATCCAGTTTTCTGACTCAGATTCATGTCTTTAGATGAATTCTGAGTCTGAGTCGACCATCTGGGCCTTCGGCCTCCCTCTCCTCCTCCTCTGGATGTGGGCGATCGAGCCCTGTTGCTAGGATACGGAGCGGGGCTGTTTAACGGGAGGCTGATGCTCGCTGCTAACAAACCGAGGCGCTGCGGCGTCGCCAACGTGTCACCGATCGACGACATCCAGATCCATGAGAGAAATCCGGATTAGTTTATAATTCCGGAGGCATCGACGGCATCGACTCACCCGGCCTGTCGGGGGCGCCGTCCTCTATTCCCCATTCTGCACTCCTTCATGGGAGGCATTAATAAAGCATTAAAGTTCCGTCTCAGCTGCATTCAGGTGCTTCAGGTTGACTTTGTTAAAGTGACTTTTTCCTCCCATCCATCAGCCGATCCGCCGGCCTACAGCCCCCCAGTAATTACCTCCAGGATTAAAACGGATTGCTCTGATCCCACATGCATTTCCCATTAGTTTCTCTCCAGCAGGAAGTCTGCGGAAAGTAGGGACGTACGGAAAATCTGGGATTAGCTTTTTCCTCTTTTCTCATCTTTATGAATATTCGGAAAACCAGTTAGGAGGAAAGAAATAAGAGAGACCAGACAAATCAATTTAAAACCAGTAAAAAAACAGTCAGGAGGAATAAAATCATCTTAAAATAAGATGCAGAGACACAACATTAAAACCAGTTAGCAGGAAAAAAAGAAGAATGACCAGAGACAGCGATTTAAACAGTTAGGAGGGAAAAAATCATGTTAAAATAAAATGTAGAGCTTCTAAAAGCAGTTAGGAGGAAAGAAAGAAGAACGATGAGACGCAACAATTTAAAACCAGTTATAAACCAGTCAGGAGGAAGATCATCTTAAAATAAGATGCAGAGACACAACGTTGTAACCAGTAAAGAGAAGCAAAGAAAGAACAACCAGACACAATGATCTAAAACCAGTAAGGAGGAAAAAACCATCTTAAAATAAGATGTAGAGACACAACATTAAAACCAGTCAGGACAGGAGAGTCAGAGGTCCAGGTTCCACATTCAGTGCAGTGTGATCAAAACGACAAAAATCTGACAGAGAAAGACGTAAAACAACAAAAACAAGACAAAATATGACAAAAATGAGACAAAAAATAAGAAAAACAAGACACAAAATAACAAAAATGAGACACAAAACAACGAAAACGAAATACAGAAAGGACAAAAATGAGACATAAAACAAGACAAAAAACAGACAAAAAATTAGACAAAAAGTGACAAAGCAAGAAAAAAATGGACAAACAACACAAACGAGACAAAAAGGAAACACAAAACTACAAAAACATGAGACAAAGTCAAAAATCAGACAAAGAACAATCAAAACAACACAAAATATTACAAAAACGAGATACAAAATGACAAAAATGAGACACAAATTGACAGAAATAAGACAAAACAACAAAAACGAGACACAAAATGACAGAAACGAGACACAAAACGAGACACAAAATGACAAAAATGAGACACAAAACGACAAAAATGAGAAAAAAACAACAAAAATGAGACACAAATTGACAAAAATGAGACAAAACAAAAACGAGACACAAAATGACAAAAATGAGACAAAACAACAAAACAAGACACAAAACCACAGAAACGAGACACAAAATGACAAAAATGAGACACAAAATGAAAAAATTGAGGCAAAATGAAAAAACGAGACACAAAACGACAAAAACGAGACACCAAATGACAACAACAAGATAGAACGACAATAACGAGACACAAAAAGACAAAAATGAGACACAAGATGACACACAAAACGACAAAAACGAGACAAAAAACGACAAAAATGAGACACAAAATGACAAAAAAGAGACACAAAACGACACAAACGAGACGCAAAATGACAATAAGGAGACACAAAACGAAAAAAATGACACACAAAACGACAAAAGTGACATATAAAACAACAAAAACGAGACACAAAATGACAAAAGTAAGACTAAAAACACAATCAAGGCAAAAAGGAAACACAAAACGACAAAAGTCAGACAAAAAAAGACAAAAATACTCAAAAGCAAGACCCAATGTTACCTCTGGAGGACCGGATTTGGCTTGCGGGCCACATGTTGGACACCCCTGAGTTAAAATCAGATGGAGACACAACGATTTAAAAGCAGTCAGGAGAAGATCTTCTAAAAATACGACGTAGAACCTCAACGTTAAAACCAGTCGGGAGAAGGAAAGACGTGTTTCTGGATTCTGGAGTCAATCTGGACAATTTTAGCGTCAGTTTGTTCAGTTTTTCAGTCATTCTCGATGTTTTCAGTCACTCTGGAATAGTTTGGCATAAATTTAGACTAATTTTGCGTCAACTTGAACTGTTTTTGTGTCAATTTGGGAAAGTTTTTAATAATTTTATGCATATTTTTGTTAAATTTGACAATTGTTGAATGAATTTATGAGTCGATGTAGAAAGTCATGTTAAAATAAAATGTAGAGACAGAAAGATTTTAAAACCACTCAGGAGAATTAAAGATCGTCTTTAAATAAAACTTATTATTCAGCAGATTTTTGTCAAAATTCACTAAAATATCAACACAACATGAACAGAATTTAAATGCCTAATGTAAAATACCATAAAACAGGATGAAATATGAATAATGTTTATTTAAATGATGTTCCCTCCTGAACCTTTAGAACAAGCAGATTGTAAAATGACTTTAATATATTTAATCCAAATAATATTTTAGCTTCATACTAAACGTCCAGAGAACTCATTCACAGATGAGCAGGAAAAACAAACAGACAATCATTGTAATTTTACACAGTTTTTCTTGCTTATTCAACAGATTTTTTTGCCGCGTTTTTGAAATTCACGTAAAAAATGAAATAAAATAAAATAAAATAGCAGCATTTAACTTTTCATGTGACTCTTCTCCTGCACAGAATGGACCAATCACATGCCGCCTACTTCAGCCACAGGTTGTTAGAATGTAGATCTGGGAAGAATAAGAGTAAAATAAATAAACAGCAGAGTAAATAAATAAATAAATAAACAGCAGAGTAAATAAATAAACAAACAGTATAGTAAATAAACTATGATAAATAAATAAACAGCAGAGTAAATAAATAAATAAAGAGGATAGTACATAAATACATAAATAAACAAAGCCTATCATAAATTAGTAAATAAACTATAATAAATAAATAAACAGCAGAGTAAATACACTTTATAATAAACAAATAAGTAAACAGCAGAGTAAATAAATAAAGAGCAGAGTAAATAAATAAATAAAGAGCAGAGTAAATAAATAAATAAACAAACAGTATATTAAATAAATTATAATAAATAAATAAAAAGGAGAGTAAATAAACTCTATAATAAACAAATAAATAAACAGTAGAGTAAATAAATAAACAGCAGAATAAATAAATAAACAGTAGAGTAAATTAACTGTAGAATGAATGAATGAATGAATAAATGAATGAATGAATTAATGAATGAATAAATGAATGAATAAACGAATAAATGAACAAATGAATGAATGAATGAATGAATGAATGAATGAATGAATGAGCAAATACATGAATGAATGAATGAATGAATGAATGAATGGATGAATGAATGAATGAATGAATGAATGAATGAATGAATGAATGAATGATTTTATCAGTCAATGAATTTATTGGAAGCTTCTACAAAAACAAACAATGACAGATAATTAGTAAAGAAAAAAGGATTAATTTACTGACTGTAAAGACGGGAAAAACAATAGGACTATTTTCATAACAACAATAATAAGAACAACAAGAACAACAACAATTATAACAAAAACAACAAGAACAACAACTATTATAACAAAAACAACAATAACAACAACAACAACAACAACAACAACAATAAAAACAACAACAAAAAGAAAAATAATAACAACAACAATAACACCAACAAGAACAACAAAAACAACAATAACAAGAAGAACAACAAGCACAACAAAAACAACAATAACAGTAAAAATGATTAGTCAGTTGTTATAATAAATCATGATAATAAGTAATAATAACATTTATGTTATGTTGTGTGTCCAGTTTCCAGCCCTCTTTTATTGGATTGTTCTCCATTTTTTAAACATTTTTATTTATGTATTTATTTATTTATTTTTCCAGTGCAGACGTTAGTGAGAGGAGCTGGATGGATTCTGCTGCTGTTTTCTGTGTTAAAGTGCAGATATAAGTATAAATATAAGGAGCTGAATCACAGTGAAGGTTAACTGCAGCTCCACTAACAGAGACATGGAGAGAGAATAGAGAGCAGGCGGAGGGAGGAAACAGACGTAAACAGATGGAAACATGAGGGAGGAACATGCTTAGATCATGCGTGTCATTTCCATGTTTCTATTTGTGGCCCACAGAGCTCAGATCCAGTTACTGAACAAACTGGAGGATCCTCTGGATCATAAATATGTAAATGTCTGGTTGTTGTTTTATTTACAGAAGCTTTAAACTGATAAACTGTCTGATGAATAATTCCTCCTTTATGGATTCTCATTGACTGTAATCAGATTACTGACGATCTGTAATCAGATTACTGACGACCTGTAATCAGATTACTAACGACCTGTAATCAGATTACTAATGATCTGTCATCAGATTACTAACGATCTGCTGACTGGTTTGACCTTTTCTAATCTGACGTTATGTAATCTAATGTTTGCTGTAATCACATCAACGCAGACATCACATCCCATAATACAGGCCAATATAGACATCACATCCCATAATACACATCAACACAGACATCACATCCCATAATACACATCAACGCAGACATCACATCCCATAATACAGGCCAATATAGACATCACATCCCATAATACACATCAACGCTGACATCACATCCCATAATACAGGCCAATTCAGGAATAAATACATGTGAAAACGCACATAGATGTTCACGACACTGACACAGTAAAAAGCCAAAATATTTAAACAGATGATCAATACTGTTTACCACACTCTGATTATTATTATTATCATCGTTAATATTATTATTTTTATCTCCTTTTCCTCCCACATTATATTCTTTTATTGAATGTAAATCTCACATCTTCCCCAAATTTTTATTTCCAGTTTCAGATTTAAAAACCATTGTTTGGAAAAAACAAAACAAAACAAAACAAAAACAAAACAAAACAAAAAAGAAAAAGAAAAAAGATAAAACATAAAAAAACAACCAAACTAAACTAAACTTTTAAAAGTGTCTGTGGATGGATGGAAACTGAGGGGAAACTACAGTTTAGACATTGGTTCTTCTGGTTGTATTTTTTTCTGGTTGTAGTTTTTTTGTGATTGTATTTTTTCTAGTTGTAGTTTTTCTGGTTGTAGTTTTTTGTGATTGTATTTTTTCTGGTTGTAGTTTTTTTCTGATTGTATTTTTCAGGTTGTAGTTTTATGTGATTGTATTTTTTCTGGTTGTAGTTTTTCTGTTTGCAGTTTTTTTGTGATTGTATTTTTTCTAGTTGTGTTTTTTCTGATTGTATTTTTTCTGGCTGTAGTTTTTCTGGTTGTAGTTTTTTTGTGATTGTATTTTTTCTGGTTGTAGTTTTTTGTGATTGTATTTTTTCTGACTGTATTTTTTCTGGTTGTAGTTTTTGTGATTGTATTTTTTCTGGTTGTAGTTTTTTGTGATTGTATTTTTTCTGGTTGTATTTTTTCTGGTTGTAGTTTTTTGTGATTGTATTTTTTCTGGTTGTATTTTTTCTGGTTGTAGTTTTTTCTGATTGTATTTTTTCTGGTTGTATTTTTTTCTGGTTTTAGTTTTTTTCTGATTGTATTTTTTCTGGTTGTATTTTTTCTGACTGTATTTTTTCTGGTTGTAGTTTTTTTCCTCTGCCTCCTTGCAGGAGTATTTTTGTCCTGATACTTTATTCATTTATTTATTTTTACTGCTAACATGTAAATCAAACTGAAACTTTTCTTTATTTATTTTTCTAGATATACGTCTATAAATTTTTAAAAAAAAAAATGCAATATTAACATTTTTCTTTGTCTTTCATATACAGATTTTTTCTTTCAAATTACAACAAATACCTGAAAAAGAGATTTAAAGACAGTAAAAAAAAAATTAAGATAAATAATAAAAATAGGGCAAATGTTTTGTTACATTCACAAATTCACAAATTTGAGCTGATTGACAATAAAACTGTAATTTTACTGACAATAATAATAAATAATGAATGATCCTCTGTAAAAAAAAATTAAAAATACAAATTTTTGATGTCAATATTGTCTGTTATTTATCTGTTTTATCTACTTTCAGATGTACATCACTTTGGATTAAAGCAACATTAAATTGTAGAATTGTATTTTTTTTATCTAAAATAAATAAGTAAATTAAAAGAATATCTATATATTTTTATCTATATTTTTCATAAGATATAAAATTAATAATATAACGGTTCAAATGTGTGATTATAAATTAAATTAAACCGTTTTTACAGATTATTTAAATCTGCTAAAAATGTCTTTTATGGATATTCTTGGTTCATTTTGCAGGTTCTTTTGATAGTTTTTGAAAGTTATAATACACCACTACTGCAATATTTATTTTAGTTTTTTGATGATTTTTTTTCACGGTATGTTTAATTTTACAGACTCAAGTCATCCTGAATGTTTAAAACAGCATAAAGCTGAAAATCACAGCTTTAGATTCATAGATTTATTTAAATTTGATCAAAAACACATGAAAACAGCTGCACTATAAAAAAAAAAGTTGTTCTTTTTCCAGCAAAATTCGGGCAGCTGTGGTCTCCAGAACGCTGCCGTAAACATTTTCTTCATTTACGGTAAACAAATGCATTGATATTGTTGATCTTGCAGTTTAAAAATCTGCTTCATTCCAGATTTTACTGTTAGAAAAAGTTTTAACCTTGAAAGAAATTTTATTTTTACTTGAAAATTTACATGAAAACACCAAATAAAATAAGTTTTTTTTACTTATTATAAATATTACAGCATTTTTCCATGATCAGCACAACATTTAGTGTATTTAACATTTAATATGTGGATTTTTAGCAAAAATTGTGGTTATAGCTGTCAGAAATATTAGAAATGTTAATGTCCGTTATTATCACATCACATTAAAGTATATCAATCTGACCGCTACAAACATTTTTTTACATGAAGTAAATGCAAAAATGTTACTCTTAACAAATATTATGCCATGTTTCCATTATCAGTTCGTACATGTCACTGTGAAAACTAAATTCTTTTCAAAAAATCAACACAAAAATCACAGTACTGATGTCAAATTTATTACAGCATGTTTCCATGAAATAACTGCAACAGAAAGGAAATTTATTTTTTTCAAGAGAAAAGTTTTCTCCTGATTAGTTTATTTACAGTGATCTGGTGTTAAATGGCTTCAGACTGTTTTAGAGTTTACAGATTTCTAACATAAAATGTGAGCATTTTTTACAGTGTGATTTCTGGATTTAAACAACATGAGGCAACGTTCGGCCTGTTTCTGTCCTCACATGGTCTATTAATATATAAATAAAAATTCAGTTTTCAGTAAATATGTGGTCCCACTGTCAGTGAACGCACCACGAGGCTCTGATAAACACCTTAAAGCTGAAAATTACAGCTTTAGTTTAACAGTTTTAGTTAAATTTGATGCACTGCAGACAGAAAATGATGCAAAAACATATGAAACCAACTGATTTCTGACAGTTTACCTGCACAAGAAGGTGAGCACAAATAAATGTAAAATTATGACAAAAAGTTGTGCTTTTCTGCAACTTCACATTTGTTTTGTCTCCATTTGTAGGAGTTTTGCATCTATTTATGGCCGTCTTAAGCATCTTTTTGGTCCATTCTGCCTGTTTCTTACCATCTTGCACTTATTGTACATCTACTCCAGGTATTTTTTTTTGTGTGTCTTTACGTTTGTTTTTTCTTTGTTTGTGGAGGTTTTGTGTAGTTTGTGCATCTTTTTAGCTGAGTCTGTCTGTTTCATAAAAATAAATATTCAGCTTTCTGTAAATATGTGTTCCTACAGTCATGAATGCAACACCAGGTTCTAATAAACACCTCCAGACGCCTGCAGCAGCTCAGTCATGGAGCTTCCTTACCTCTGAACGAACGGCAGCAGAACGATGGTGGCGCTGCTCCTCCATACATCATGGTGACCGCCATGGTGACACGCCGGCTACTGTACCGGACAGTCAGCTATTAGCAGCCGGATAATGTGGACGATTCATCACCGTGGACGTCCAATCGTTACATCACCTCAGTCAGCCGTCTTCTCCTCCATCAGGTGGCGGATGGAGGCCAGAGGAGGAGGATGGAGGCCAGAGGAGGAGGATGGAGGCCAGAGGATGATGGAGGCCAGAGGAGGAGGAGGATGGAGGCCAGAGGAGGAGGAGGATGGAGGCCAGAGGAGGAGGAGGATGGAGGCCAGAGGAGGAGGATGGAGGCCAGAGGAGGAGGGTGGAGGCCAGAGGATGATGGAGGCCAGAGGAGGAGGATGGAGGCCAGAGGAGGAGGAGGATAGAGGCCAGAAGAGGAGGAGGATGGAGGCCAGAGAAGGAGGATGGAGGCCAGAGGAGGAGGATGGAGGCCAGAGGATGATGGAGGCCAGAGGAGGAGGATGGAGGCCAGAGGATGATGGAGGCCAGAGGAGGAGGATGGAGGCCAGAGGATGATGGAGGCCAGAGGAGGAGGATGGAGGCCAGAGGAGGAGGAGGATGGAGGCCAGAGGAGGAGGAGGATGGAGGCCAGAGGAGGATGGAGGCCAGAGGAGGATGGAGGCCAGAGGAGGAGGAGGATGGAGGCCAGAGGAGGAGGAGGATGGAGGCCAGAGGAGGATGGAGGCCAGAGGAGGAGGATGGAGGCCAGGGGAGGAGGATGGAGGCCAGAGGAGGATGGAGGCCAGAGGAGGAGGATGGAGGCCAGAGGAGGAGGATGGAGGCCAGAGGAGGATGGAGGCCAGAGGAGGAGGATGATGGAGGCCAGAGGAGGAGGATGGAGGCCAGAAGAGGAGGAGGATGGAGGCCTTCACTCATATCCGACGCTAGCTGCCAGTTCCTTCCATCTCTAGAAACCACAGCTCTGCTCTAATTGGAATAATGTATGAAATGAATGTGAGTTACCTCTTAGCTGCAGCTTGGACAGAGATCAATGCGCCTCACCTCAATCCAAGAAAACATTCTCTAATGGTTCCCCCGGGCTCTCCTCCTTCCACGCTCTTATTTATTTATTTCCATCTTTTCTCTCTCCTCCTCTTCGACTGTAGCAAACACTTTTTAATTATCCGCCTGAGGATTAGCAGCCGGAGGGAGGCGAGGATTGTTCATCCTGTCACTCCAGACAATAACCGCCTCCTTTCATTCAGGACTTCTCTCTGTTTGAGGAGGTTCCCCTCATCTCTCCTTCACATCATGTTAGAGCTCTTATTTTGAAAATGTAGCTTCAAGTTTAGATCATGCAACCATCAGCGCCTCCAATGGACCTGAAAGAGAACAAAAATGTGATTCATCTGCATTTACAGGAGGAAAAACACGTCTGAGTTCTGATAAAAACTGACACCAGATCAGTTTAAATCCATCCAGCTGTCTCAGTCTGAACACTGGATGTGGTTTCGTCTTCATTAAGGCTGGTTTTGTGTTTCTTTGTGGTCATTTTATGTCTATTTGTGGTTGTTTTGTGTCTCTTGTGACCAGGACTTCCACAGTGAATGCATGGTCCTGACAGATGATGACATGTGGCTGGAGAAATCTTTAAAAAGTGTGTTTTGGATAAACTGCCTAGGCTGGTTTTATGTGTTTTTTGTGTTCATTTTGTGCGTCTTTGTGGTTATTTATTGTTTCTTTGTGGTGATTTTGTGTCTATTTGTGGTTGTTTTGTGTCTACTGTGACCAGTAGTGAATGCATGGTTCTGACAGTGAATCAGGGTTCGAGTCAACAACTAGCTTTACTATAATAAACCCTACAGTGTCCCATGTTTGTGTCTCAGACAGTGAAAAGGATTTCTTCTTGTTTCCTCCCAAACAGTCGCACCTCCTGCAAACGGACACATAAAAAGCCATGATGATGTATTTATATTTCCACAGGACTAATTATAGAGTTTCTCAGCTGACGTTTGCTGCTGCAGCTCTGCTTGGAGGAAGGAAATGATTCCATTATAGGAGGTCTGCTGCTGGGTTTTTTGAGGTTTTTTGGCAACACGAGGAGGAAGAATATCAGAAAACCACCAGAGCTGAGTGACAAAATATTTGCAGATATGACAGGAGCTGCTGTGCTGCCGACTCACAGAAACAAATCAGAGATAGGAGCTGTCTTATGGTTTACATCTCGACTCTTTGTCCTCTCGGGAGCTATTAATTATTCATGAAGTGATTTATGTCCCAGTCGGGAGAAAGAGCCCAAACAGAAGCTCCACTGCTGCTGCTTTCTGCTCTTATCTCCGCTGTTTCTGACCATTTTCAGGCCGCAGGACTCCTCTCTGTCCTCTTCTATTCACAGAAACATCACATTACTTTCAGGAGAAGAGAGCAATAAAACACCGGTGACGTGTGCAGCGATTAGACGCCGCTGGCTGCCGCAGATTGAACGATGTTTTCTGATTTTCTGACAGCGTTTTTCTGGGAAATTCCTTATTAATGACTTTCATCCACTCAATTAAAGTGACACCAGAGCAGATATTAATGCTTCAGTTTCAGATCTTCCCGTCCGACCTGGAGTCTGATGAACACGTCGAGTTTATTTCCCTCCTCATTACACATCAACAAAACCAATCTAGTGTTTAAATATCTGGCATGAGTTCCATCCTGAGCTCGTCTCTTCTTCTGTTCAAGCAGTGAAATCTGGCTCTGAAGAAAGTTTTACAGAAATTACAGCTCATATTTTGAAAATGTAGCTTCAAGTTTAGATCATGCAACCATCAGCGCCTCCAATGGACCTGAAAGAGAACAAAAATGTGATTCATCTGCATTTACAGGAGGAAAAACACATCTGAGTTCTGGTAAAAACTGACACCAGATCAGTTTAAATCCATCCAGGAGTCTCAGTCTGAACAGTGGAAGTGGTTTCTGTTCATTTCCTCTACAACCAGCTGTAATCATCAGTATTATGGGATGTATCCTAGTGTAATCATCAGTATTATGGGATGTATCCTAGTGTAATCATCAGTATTATGGGATGTATCCTAGTGTAATCATCAGTATTATGGGATGTATCCTAGTGTGATTATCAGTATTATCAGAGGTGGGTAGAGTAGGCAAAAATTGTACTCAAGTAAGAGTAAGGTTACTTCAAAATAATATCACAAGTAGAATGTTACGGCGAGGGAAGCAGGAGAACCCAAGCGCAGACACACAAAACTGGCTTGACAGGTGAATAACAGAAAGATTTATTTAAACAACAACTGAACCAATACATTAATGGGGAACTGAACTGGGGGAACAGAACTTAACCAACTACTAAAACTCTAACTCTACGAATACAAAAAAAACGGAAGTTTAAAAGACTGAACTGAATTACAAAACTAAGCTGGACAGGGATACTCACAATATGGGGAAACTGACAACCGAGGGGAAAACAGGCTGGGGAAAATCCATGAACAGACGAACAGGAACACAACAGAGTCCAAGAGGGGGGAAAGCAGCAGAGTCCATGGGGATGAGGCAGTCCGGAAATTGCAGGCTTGGTGGGGAACAGTATCTAGGAGGGGAACAGAATCGATGGTCCGACAGGGAATGAGTGACTGAGCAGAGTTTAAATAGTGAGCAGGTGATATTGAGGGCAGGTGAGCTGATTACTGCAATGTGAGTCACCTGCAATAATCAGCTGAGTGCAGACAGGTGAGCAGGGAGAGCAAGACACAGGGACGAGAGACAAGAGGGACAGAGATGACATATAGAGGGAACCAAAGGGACAGGTCAAAACAGAAACAGATCAGGAACCAAGGGAGAAAGGAGGAAAAAAGAGGAAGAAGGGAGAAGAAGGGCAGGGGCTAGAGCAGGATCATAACATAGAAGTAAAAAGTAGTCATCCAAAAAATTACTCAAGTAAGAGTAAAAAAGTATTTGGTGAAAAGACTACTCAAGTACTGAGTAACTGACTGTAATGTCCGATTTATTTTTTAAAAATGATGTGATCAGACAGACAAAAATGTAAAATAATGTGCAAATTCTGGTATTTCCAGATAAAATAAAAATAGTCAAAAAATAACATCTTTACAAAATGACAAGGTACAAGAAACACAAATTTCCAAATCTGTGTTTCACAACATAAAGCTTTTGAAACAAATACCTGTAGTAAGGTAACATTTGTATGCTTTTCACAGTGCAAACTACTTCCAGTGACAAGATATGCTGTATTTCACTTCCCTCCAAATGGCACAGGCTCAGTAGATAGAATATAACAATACAACTTGGGCTGGACCTGAATATCCGAATATTCGGGTGTCGGATTCTCCCACCCCCCTGCTGTATCATTGCGGGGCTACCAAGCCTGACGTCACACTTCACTTCGCCTGTGTTAGTAAACAGAAGACAAGAGCCAAAGTATCCATGCTAATGCTATGCTAATGTTGTCAAGACTCCGAAGCAAGATCAAACGTCTTGAAAACGCCCCCGTTTTTTTCATTCCACGTCTGCTACGTGTGAAGAGTTTGTCCACTATGCCGCCACAGTTCGTATGTGGTCATGTGACCGCAGGGCGACGTCTGGTAAAACAGAGTCACGTGATGATTGTTGCTTCGTCTGATTGGTGAAACACAGTGTTGTGGTAGATCCACATGTGGTGTGGAGATGACAACTCCCATCCACTGGGTCCACAGGTGGTGGATAGAGGAATGGCCCTCAGATATGAGGGTTAGCTGCAAATAGCAGTCCCGGACCAAATCGCGAGTTGCCCTTTGGCAAGGCATAGCACCCGCCAACCACCCGTTGCAGGGTTAGACATAGATCCATTCAGGAAGCAGGGATGGTGATAGCATTGGTGGGTGAACATTCTCCTGATGCTAACGGATGTCCATGGCTGGTTCTCGTTGTGCTGACGGATGTCCATGGCTGGCTCTAGTTATGCTAACGGATGTCCATGGCTGGTTCTAGTTATGCTAACAGATCTCCATGGCTGGTTCTCGTTGTGCTGACGGATGTCTCCAGCTCCTCATTCTGACTGAAGCTCCTCCCTGATGATGACGGAGGAGCTGAAGCTGCTAAACGAGGAATCCTTTGTTCCACAGTGTCGGTCTTAATCAGTAATGATGAGCAGAGCAGTGAAACCTCCCAGCGTTTGTCAGAGAGACAGAAAGATATGAAAAGCTCCTCTCTAAAGGAGGTCTTTATTAATTCAGATGTGTAAATCGTTTAACCAAGCAGATTATTATTAGTATTATTAATGTCGTTAGATTTAGCCGTCATTTAATATTCATTTTAAAGGTGCACCTTAGGAGACTTTGAACATAAATAATATGGAAGCAAACTTCTGTCTGCGTTACAAAGATATGGAAGAACAATGGCTTCCTCTGCTGAGACAATGAAATCTAATCATCTCATGTGTTTTACTGGTCCAGCCTTGAATTCATGTGAGTCCCTCCTGTTGAAACTATTGTGGGTTGTGTCCACAGGATCCATCATGTAAAGCCTTCTACACCTCTAAGATGAGGAAATCAGTTTAATTACAGATATGTTAAAGGAGGAAACTGAAGCCACAGTGAAGATAAATGAGGCTTAAGGGAGAAAAAAATAGACTATAGTCAGTAAAAAAAATAGACCACAGTAAGGAAAAATTAACGAAAAGTGAGAAACAATACAACTACAGGAAAAATGAGGTTCAACTGGAGAAAAATGAGGCCACGATGAGAAAAAATGAGGCCACAAAGGAAAAAAATAGACCACAGTGGGGAAAAATGAGGCTATAGTGAAGAAAAATGAGTTCACAGTGGGTGAAAATGAGGTTTAAGTGAGGAAAAACGAGGCCATATTGAGGTAAAATGAGACTACAGAGGAAACATAAACCTATAGTGAAGGAAAATTAGGCTTAAGAGAGGAAAAATTTGCCTATAGTCAGTAAAAATAGACCAAGGTGGGTGAAAATGAGTCGACAGAGGAAAAACAAACCTATAGTGAGGAAAAATAAACCTATAGTGAAGAAAAATGAGCCCTAAGTGAGGAAACAAGAGTGAAAAGTGTGGAACAATAAAACTACAGAGGGTGAAAATGAGGCCACAGTGAGGCAAAGTTAGCCTACAGTGAGTGAAAATCCCTCATTTTCTTCAGATAGTTGGTAAACAACTAAATAAATCCGTCTCCATGTGCGGTCCTCAGTGTTTCCTGCAGCCGGCGTTCATCCTGACAGGAGGCCTGCTGGATACCAGACGTGACGAAGACTTTCCTCTCCATCTCCTCACCGGATCACTTCCTGTCACTCAGAGATGGGCTGTCTCCAGAAGCCTCCTTTCCCTCCTCTGGTGTTATCTCTGGAGGGACTGAAACACTTTCTGTACATGAAGGACTCACAGCTACAACATCCCACATTCAATTCATTAACGTCTCATCGTTACCATCCGACTCGGCCTCGGCGGAACACGGAATAAATGGCTGCTTTGTCCTAGAAAATGAAGGAGTGGAACTTCCTCTGGTCTGCGCTCCACGTGGCTGCTTCCATTGTGGCTCTATTGTGATTTTATGAATACCTTCATTACACCAATCACGTATCTGCCCTCGTCGGATCCAGACGGGACTTTTATTGTAGCGAGACGCACCTTCGGCTCTTTCTTCCTCCTCCTCCGCTCACATTATGAAATCACAGAGCGGAGAATGCTGGCTTTACATCGCAGGTCGGATCATTTAGAGAAACTAAAGATGTGCAGAATCCATGGAGCGTTTTATACGCAGGACGGGGTGCAAATCCAGAATTACAGAAAAAGAACATGGAAGGAGGAAGTCTGAAAACATACTGGCAATTACAGAGACTCAGAAGATATGCTAAGCTATGCTATGCTAAGATAGGATAAGCTAAGCTAAGATAGGATAAGATTAACTTTATTGATCCCTCAGCAGGGAAATATACATGTTACAACTGCTGAATACTGAGGCCACAATGAGTAGAAATGAGGCTACAATGAATTAAAATAAGTTAAAATGAAGCCACAATGGGTAAAAATGAGGCCACAGTGAGTAAAAATGAGGCTACAGTGAGTAAAAATGAGGCCACAGTGAGTAGAAATGAGACTACAATGAATAAAAATGAGGCCACAGTGAGTAAAAATTTGACTACAATGAATAAAAATGAAGCTATGGTGGGTAAAATTGAGGCCACAATGAGTAAAATTGAGTCAAAATGAGGCTACAATGGGGAAAAATCAGGCCACAATGAGTAAAAATGAGGCCACAGTGAGGGAAAATGAGAATACGGTGTATAAAGTTGAGGCCACAATGAATAAAAATGAGGTTACAGTGAGTAAAATTGAGGCTAAAATTAGTAAAAAAAAATGAGGCTACAGTGAGTAACAACAATGGGAAAAGGGAGGCCATGATTAGGAAAAACTAGCCTACAATGAGGAAAAATTTGCCCATAGTGAGGAAAAATGAGCCTACAATGAGGATACGGTGAGGAATAACAATAATTATAATAATCACTTTACTGACCTGTTGCATTCTTTCACTGACAAAACAGTTTTTATTTATTTATTTTCTGTGTTGTTTGTGGGTCTGAGCAGTTGGTTGTTTAGCGCCACTAATATAAATGAGAATAATTTAGTAAATCCATTAAAAACATTAAAAACTAGATCAGATCTGCTGTCATCAGCTCCATTTAAAACCATTTGTTATTAATAACAAACAAGCCCATGGTAAGGAAAACTTAGCCTGTGGTGAGGAAAGGGAGGATAAAGTGAGGAAAAATGAAGAAATGGTGAAGAAAGATTAGCCTATAGTGGGGAAAATGAGGATATAGTGAGGAGAAATTAGGATATGGTGAAAAAAAATGAGGACATAGTGAGGAAAAGTGAGAATCCAATGAGGAAAAAGTAGCCTAAAATGAGGATAAATGATGCTATGGTGAGGAAAAACCAGCTTACAATGGCGAAAATGAGGATACGGTGAGGATAAATGAGGATATGGTGAGAAAAATTGGGATATAGCGGGGAAAAATGAAGATATGG